>NW_026961728.1:0-315250 GCF_963924245.1 Chroicocephalus ridibundus
CTCACGCCCAAAGAGCCAGCAGGGAAAACTATGCCTTGTTCTAAAGCTCTTTGGGAACCGCTTGCGTAGCCCCACACACCTGGGGGCTGCAGGCTTTTCTGGCACCTTCAGCCTCAAAACCACCCTTTCCCACATGGCGTCATGCCAGGCCCAAAAATGGCCATATGTCTGGAGACTGGTCCCACGCCCAAAGAGCCAGCAGGGAAAACTATGCCTTGTTCTAAAGCTCTTTGGGAACCGCTTGCGTAGCCCCACACACCTGGGGGCTGCAGGCTTTCCTGCTGCCTTCAGCCTCAAAACCACCCTTTCCCACATGGCGTCGCTCAAGGTAAAAAAATGGCCATATGTCTGGAGACTGGTCCCACGCCCAAAGAGCCAGCAGGGAAAACTATGCCTTGTTCTAAAGCTCTGTGGGAACCGCTTGCGTAGCCCCACACACCTGGGGGCTGCAGGCTTTCCTGCTGCCTTCAGCCTCAAAACCACTCTTTCCCACATGGCGTCACGCCAGGCCCAAAAATGGCCATATATCTGGAGATTTGTTCCACGCCCAAAGAGCCAGCAGGGAAAACGATGCCTTGTTCTAAAGCTCTTTGGGAACCGCTTGCGTAGCCCCACACACCTGGGGGCTGCAGGCTTTCCTGCTGCCTTCAGCCTCAAAACAATCCTTTCCCACTTGGCGCCGCGCCAGGCCCAAAAATGGCCATATGTCTGGAGACTGGTCCCACGCCCAAAGAGCCAGCAGGGAAAACGATGCCTTGTTCTAAAGCTCTTTGGGAACCGCTTGCGTAGCCCCAGAGACCTGGGGGCTGCAGGCTTTCCTGCTGCCTTCAGCCTCAAAATAATCCGTTCCCACATGGCGCCAAGCCAGGCACAAAAATGGCCATATATCTGGAGATTTGTTCCACGCCCAAAGAGCCAGCAGGGAAAACGATGCCTTGTTCTAAAGCTCTTTGGGAACCGCTTGCGTAGCCCCACAGACCTGGGGGCTGCAAGCTTTCCTGCTGCCTTCAGCCTCAAAACCACCCTTTCCCACATGGCGCCAAGCCAGGCAAAAAAATGGCCATATATCTGGAGATTTGTTCCACGCCCAAAGAGCCAGCAGGGAAAACGATGCCTTGTTCTAAAGCTCTTTGGGAACCGCTTGCGTGGCCCCAGAGACCTGGGGGCTTGCAGGCTTTCCTGCTGCCTTCAGCCTCAAAACCACCCTTTCCCACATCGCGCCAAGCCAGGCACAAAAATGTCCATATGGCTGGAATTTGGTCCCACGCCCAAAGAGCCAGCAGGGAAAACTATGCCTTGTTCTAAAGCTCTTTGGGAACAGCTTGCGTGGCCCCACAGACCTGGGGGCTGCAGGCTTTCCTGCTGCCTTCAGCCTCAAAACCACCCTTTCCCACTTGGCGTCGCGCCAGGCACAAAAATGGCTATATTTCTAGAGACTGGTCCCTTTCCCAAAGAGCCAGCAGGGAAAACTATGCCTTGTTCTAAAGCTCTTTGGGAACCGCTTGCGTAGCCCCACACACCTGGGGGCTGCAGACTTTCCTGCTGCCTTCAGCCTCAAAACCATCCTCTGCAACTTGGCGTCACGCCAGGCACAAAAATGGCCATATGTCTGGAGATTAGTCCTACACCGAAAGAGCCAGCAGGGAAAACTATGCCTTGTTCTAAAGCTCTTTGGGAATTACTTGCGTAGCCCCACAGACCTGGGGGCTGCAGGCTTTCCTGCTGCCTTCAGCCTCAAAACCACCCTTTCCCACATGGCGCCAAGCCAGGCACAAAAATGTCCATATGGCTGGAATTTGGTCCCACGCCCAAAGAGCCAGCAGGGAAAACTATGCCTTGTTCTAAAGCTCTTTGGGAACAGCTTGCGTGGCTCCACAAACCTGGGGGCTGCAGGCTTTCCTGCTGCCTTCAGCCTCAAAACCACCCTTTCCCACTTGGCGTCGCGCCAGGCACAAAAATGGCTATATTTCTAGAGACTGGTCCCTTTCCCAAAGAGCCAGCAGGGAAAACTATGCCTCGTACTAAAGCTCTTTGGGAACCGCTTGCGTAGCCCCGCACAACTGGGGGCTGCAGACTTTCCTGCTGCCTTCAGCCTCAAAACCATCCTCTGCAACTTGGCGTTACGCCAGGCACAAAAATGGCCATATGTCTGGAGATTGGTCCTACACCGAAAGAGCCAGCAGGGAAAACTATGCCTTGTTCTAAAGCTCTTTGGGAACCGCTTGCGTAGCCCCACAGACCTGGGGGCTGCAGGCTTTCCTGCTGCCTTCAGCCTCAAAACCACCCTTTCCCACATGGCGCCAAGCCAGGCCCAAAAATGGCCATATGTCTGGAGACTGGTCCCACGCCCAAAGAGCCAGCAGGGAAAACTATGCCTTGTTCTAAAGCTCTTTGGGAACCGCTTGCGTAGCCCCACACACCTGGGGGCTGCAGGCTTTCCTGCTGCCTTCAGCCTCAAAACAATCCTTTCCCACTTGGCGCCGCGCCAGGCCCAAATATGGCCATATGTCTGGAGACTGGTCCCACGCCCAAAGAGCCAGCAGGGAAAACTATGCCTTGTTCTAAAGCTCTTTGGGAACCGCTTGCGTAGCCCCACACACCTGGGGGCTGCAAGCTTTCCTGCTGCCTTCAGCCTCAAAACCACCCTTTCCCACTTGGCCCCATGCCAGGCCCAAAAATGGCCATATGTCTGGAGACTGGTCTCACGCCCAAAGAGCCAGCAGGGAAAACTATGCCTTGTTCTAAAGCTCTTTGGGAACCGCTTGCGTAGCCCCACACACCTGGGGGCTGCAGGCTTTTCTGGCACCTTCAGCCTCAAAACCACCCTTTCCCACATGGCGTCACGCCAGGCACAAAAATAGCCATATGTCTGGAGGCTGGTCCCACGCCTAAAGAGCCAGCAGGGAAAACTATGCCTTGTTCTAAAGCTCTTTAGGAACCGCTTGCGTAGCGCCACACACTTGCGAGCTGCAGGCTTTCCTGCTGCCTTCAGCCTCAAAACCACTCTTTCCCACTTGGCGCCACGCAAGGCACAAAAATGGCCATATGTCTGGAGGTTGGTCCCACGCCCAAAGAGCCAGCAGGGAAAACTATGCCTTGTTCTAAAGCTCTTTGGGAACCACTTGCGTAGCCCCACACACCTGGAGGCTGCAGGCTTTCCTGCTGCCTTCAGCCTCAAAACCACCGTTTCCCACTTGGCGTCGCGCCAGGCACAAAAATGGCAATATTTTTAAAGAGACTGGTTCCTTTCCCAAAGAGCCAGCAGGGAAAACTATGCCTTGTTCTAAAGCTCTTTGGGAACTGCTTGCGTAGCCCCACAGACCTGGGGGCTGCAGGCTTTTCTGGCACCTTCAGCCTCAAAACCACCCTTTCCCAAATGACGTCACGCCAGGCCCAAAAATGGCCATATGTCTGGAGACTGGTCCCACGCCCAAAGAGCCAGCAGGGAAAACTATGCCTTGTTCTAAAGCTCTTTGGGGACCGCTTGCGTAGCCCCACACACCTGGGGGCTGCAGGCTTTCCTGCTGCCTTCAGCCTCAAAACCACCCTTTCCCATATGGCGCCAAGCCAGGCACAAAAATGGCCATATGTCTGGAGACTGGTCCCACGCCGAAAGAGCCAGCAGGGAAAACTATGCCTTGTTCTAAAGCTCTTTGGGAACCGCTTGCGTAGCCCCACAGACCTGGGGGCTGCAGGCTTTCCTGCTGCCTTCAGCCTCAAAACCACCCTTTCCCATTTGGCGCCGCGCCAGGCCCAAAAATGGCCATATGTCTGGAGACTGGTCCCACGCCCAAAGAGCCAGCAGGGAAAACTATGCCTTGTTCTAAAGCTCTTTGGGAACCGCTTGCGTAGCCCCACACACCTTGGGGCTGCAAGCTTTCATGCTGCCTTCAGCCTCAAAACCACCCTTTCCCACTTGGCGTCGCGCCAGGCACAAAAATGGCCATATGTCTGGAGACTGGTCCCACGCCCAAAGAGCCAGCAGGGAAAACTATGCCTTGTTCTAAAGCTCTTTGGGAACCACTTGCGTAGCCCCACACACCTGGGGGCTGCAGGCTTTCCTGCTGCCTTCAGCCTCAAAACCACCCTTTCCCACTTGGCGCCACGCAAGGCACAAAAAAGGCCATATGTCTGGAGACTGGTCCCACGCCCAAAGAGCCAGCAGGGAAAACGATGCCTTGTTCTAAAGCTCTTTGGGAACCGCTTGCGTAGCCCCACAGACCTGGGGGCTGCAGGCTTTCCTGCTGCCTTCAGCCTCAAAACAATCCTTTCCCACATGGCGCCGCGCCAGGCCCAAAAATGGCCATATATCTGGAGATTTGTTCCACGCCAAAGAGCCAGCAGGGAAAACTATGCCTTGTTCTAAAGCTCTTTGGGAACCGCTTGCGTGGCCCCAGAGACCTGTGGGCTTTCAAGCTTTCCTGCTGCCTTCAGCCTCAAAACCACCGTTTCCCACTTGGCGCTGCGCCAGGCCCAAAAATGGCCATATGGCTGGAGACTGGTCCCACGCCAAAAGAGCCAGTAGGGAAAACTATGCCTTGTTCTAAAGCTCTTTGGGAACCGCTTGCGTAGCCCCACACACCTGGGGGCTGCAGGCTTTCCTGCTGCCTTCAGCCTCAAAACCACCCTTTCACACATGGCGCCGCGCCAGTCCCAAAAATGGCCATATGGCTGGAGTTTGGTCCCACGCCCAAAGAGCCAGCAGGGAAAATTATGCCTTGTTCTAAAGCTCTTTGGGAACAGCTTGCGTGGCCCCACAGACCTGGGGGCTGCAGGCTTTCCTGCTGCCTTCAGCCTCAAAACCACCCTTTCCCACTTGGCGTCGCGCCAGGCACAAAAATGGCTATATTTCTGGAGACTGGTCCCTTTCCCAAAGAGCCAGCAGGGAAAACTATGCCTTGTTCTAAAGCTCTGTGGGAACCGCTTGCGTAGCCCCACACACCTGGGGGCTGCAGACTTTCCTGCTGCCTTCAGCCTCAAAACCATCCTCTGCAACTTGGCGTGCCGCCAGGCACAAAAATGGCCATATGTCTGGAGGTTGGTCCTACACCGAAAGAGCCAGAAGGGAATACTATGCCTTGTTCTAAAGCTCTTTGGGAACCGCTTGCGTAGCCCCACACACCTGGGGGCTGCAGGCTTTCCTGCTGCCTTCAGCCTCAAAACAATCCTTTCCCACATGGCGCCGCGCCAGGCCCAAAAATGGCCATATATCTGGAGATTTGTTCCACGCCCAAAGAGCCAGCAGGGAAAACTATGCCTTGTTCTAAAGCTCTTTGGGAACCGCTTGCGTGGCCCCAGAGACCTGTGGGCTTTCAAGCTTTCCTGCTGCCTTCAGCCTCAAAACCACCGTTTCCCACTTGGCGCTGCGCCAGGCCCAAAAATGGCCATATGGCTGGAGACTGGTCCCACGCCCAAAGAGCCAGTAGGGAAAACTATGCCTTGTTCTAAAGCTCTTTGGGAACCGCTTGCGTAGCCCCACACACCTGGGGGCTGCAGGCTTTCCTGCTGCCTTCAGCCTCAAAACCACCCTTTCACACATGGCGCCGCGCCAGTCCCAAAAATGGCCATATGGCTGGAGTTTGGTCCCACGCCCAAAGAGCCAGCAGGGAAAATTATGCCTTGTTCTAAAGCTCTTTGGGAACAGCTTGCGTGGCCCCACAGACCTGGGGGCTGCAGGCTTTCCTGCTGCCTTCAGCCTCAAAACCACCCTTTCCCACTTGGCGTCGCGCCAGGCACAAAAATGGCTATATTTCTGGAGACTGGTCCCTTTCCCAAAGAGCCAGCAGGGAAAATTATGCCTTGTTCTAAAGCTCTGTGGGAACCGCTTGCGTAGCCCCACACACCTGGGGGCTGCAGACTTTCCTGCTGCCTTCAGCCTCAAAACCATCCTCTGCAACTTGGCGTGCCGCCAGGCACAAAAATGGCCATATGTCTCGAGGTTGGTCCTACACCGAAAGAGCCAGCAGGGAAAACTATGCCTTGTTCTAAAGCTCCTTGGGAACCGCTTGCGTAGCCCCACACACCTGCGGGCTGCAGGCATTTCTGGCACCTTCAGCCTCAAAACCACCCTTTCCCACATGGCGTCACGCCAGGCACAAAAATGGCCATATGTCTGGAGACTGGTCCCACGCCCAAAGAGCCAGCAGGGAAAACTATGCCTTGTTCTAAAGCTCTTTGGGAACCGCTTGCATAGCCCCACACACCTGGGGGCTGCAGGCTTTCCTGCTGCCTTCAGCCTCAAAAGCACCCTTTCCCACTAGGCGCAAAGCCAGGCCCAAAAATGGCCATATGTCTGGAGGTTGGTCCCACGCCCAAAGAGCCAGCAGGGAAAACTGTGCCTTGTTCTAAAGCTCTTTGGGAACCGCTTGCGTAGCCCCACAGACCTGGGGGCTGCAGGCTTTTCTGGCACCTTCAGCCTCAAAACCACCCTTTACCAAATGGCGTCACGCCAGGCACAAAAAAGGCCATATGTCTGGAGACTGGTCCCACGCCCAAAGAGCCAGCAGGGAAAACTATGCCTTGTTCTAAAGCTCTTTGGGAACCGCTTGCGTAGCCCCACACACCTGGGGGCTGCAGGCTTTCCTGCTGCCTTCAGCCTCAAAACCACCCTTTCCCACATGGCGCCAAGCCAGGCACAAAAATGGCCATATGTCTGGAGACTGGTCCCACGCCCAAAGAGCCAGCAGGGAAAACTATGCCTTGTTCTAAAGCTCTTTGGGAACCGCTTGCGTAGCCCCACAGACCTGGGGGCTGCAGGCTATCCTGCTGCCTTCAGCCTCAAAACCACCCTTTCCCACATGGCGCCAAGCCAGGCACAAAAATGGCCATATGTCTGGAGACTGGTCCCACGCCCAAAGAGCCAGCAGGGAAAACTATGCCTTGTTCTAAAGCTCTTTGGGAACCGCTTGCGTAGCCCCACCCACCTGGGGGCTGCAGGCTTTCCTGCTGCCTTCAGCCTCAAAACCACCCTTTCCCACTTGGCGCCGCGCCAGGCACAAAAATGGCCATATGTCTGGAGGTTGGTCCCACGCCCAAAGAGCCAGCAGGGAAAACTATGCCTTGTTCTAAAGCTCTTTGGGAACCGCTTGCGTAGCCCCACACACCTGGGGGCTGCAGGCTTTCCTGCTGCCTTCAGCCTCAAAACCACCCTTTCCCACATGGCGTCATGCCAGGCACAAAAATGGCCATATGTCTGGAGGTTGATCCCACGCCCAAAGAGCCAGCAGGGAAAACTATGCCTTGTTCTAAAGCTCTTTGGGAACCACTTGCGTAGCCCCACACACCTGGGGGCTGCAGGCTTTCCTTCTGCCTTCAGCCTCAAAACAACCCTTTCCCACATGGCGCCGCGCCAGGCACAAAAATGGCCATATGTCTGGAGACTGGTCCCACGCCCAAAGAGCCAGCAGGGAAAACTATGCCTTGTTCTAAAGCTCTTTGGGAACCGCTTGCGTAGCCCCGCACACCTGGGGGCTGCAGGCTTTCCTGCTGCCTTCAGCCTCAAAACCACCCTTTCCCACATGGCGTCATGCCAGGCACAAAAATGGCCATATGTCTGGAGGTTGATCCCACGCCCAAAGAGCCAGCAGGGAAAACTATGCCTTGTTCTAAAGCTCTTTGGGAACCACTTGCGTAGCCCCACACACCTGGGGGCTGCAGGCTTTCCTTCTGCCTTCAGCCTCAAAACAACCCTTTCCCACATGGCGCCGCGCCAGGCACAAAAATGGCCATATGTCTGGAGACTGGTCCCACGCCCAAAGAGCCAGCAGGGAATACTATGCCTTGTTCTAAAGCTCTTTGGGAACCGCTTGCGTAGCCCCGCACACCTGGGGGCTGCAGGCTTTCCTGCTGCCTTCAGCCTCAAAACCACCCTTTCCCACTTGGCGCCACGCAAGGCACAAAAATGGCCATATGTCTGGAGGTTGGTCCCACGCCCAAAGAGCCAGAAGGGAATACTATGCCTTGTTCTAAAGCTCTTTGGGAACCGCTTGCGTAGCCCCACACACCTGCGGGCTGCAGGCTTTCCTGCTGCCTTCAGCCTCAAAACAATCCTTTCCCACATGGCTCCGCGCCAGGCCCAAAAATGGCCATATATGGGGAGATTTGTTCCACGCCCAAAGAGCCAGCAGGGAAAACTATGCCTTGTTCTAAAGCGCCGAGTGGGAAAGGGTGGTTTTGAGGCTGAAGGCAGCAGGAAAGCCTGCAGCCCCCAGGTCTGTGGGGCTACGCAAGCCATTCCCAAAGAGGTTTAGAACAAGTCATAGTTTTCCCTGCTGGCTCTTTGGGCGTGGGACCAGTCTCCAGACATATGGCCATTTTTGTGCCTGGCGTGACGCCATGTGGGAAAGGGTGGTTTTGAGGCTGAAGGCAGAAGGAAAGCCTGCAGCCCCCAGGTGTGTGGGGCTACGCAAGTGGTTCCCAAAGAGCTTTAGAACAAGGCATAGTTTTCCCTGCTGGCTCTTTGGGCGTGGGACCAAACATTCAGACATATGGCCATTTTTGTGCCTGGCATGACGCCATGTGGGAAAGGGTGGTTTTGAGGCTGAAGGCAGCAGGAAAGCCTGCAGCCCCCAGGTGTGTGGGGCTACGCAAGCGGTTCCCAAAGAGCTTTAGAACAAGGCATAGTTTTCCCTGCTGGCTCTTTGGGCGTGGGACCAACCTCCAGACATATGGCCATTTTTGTGCCTGGCGCGGCGCCAAGTGGGAAAGGGTGGTTTTGAGGCTGAAGGCAGCAGGAAAGCCTGCAGCCCCCAGGTGTGTGGGGCTACGCAAGCAGTTCCCAAAGAGCTTTAGAACAAGGCATAGTTTTCCCTGCTGGCTCTTTGGGCGTGGGACCAGTCTCCAGACATATGGCCATTTTTGGGCCTGGCTTGGCGCCATGTGGGAAAGGGTGGTTTTGAGGCTGAAGGCAGCAGGAAAGCCTGCAGCCCCCAGGTGTGTGGGGCTACGCAAGCCGTTCCCAAAGAGCTTTAGAACAAGGCATAGTTTCCCCTGCTGGCTCTTTGGGCGTGGGACCAACCTCCAGACATATGGCCATTTTTGTGCCTGGCATGACGCCATGTGGGAAAGGGTGGTTTTGAGGCTGAAGGCAGCAGGAAAGCCTGCAGCCCGCAGGTCTGTGGAGCTACGCAAGCGGTTCCCAAAGAGCTTTAGAACAAGGCATAGTTTTCCCTGCTGGCTCTTTGGGCGTGGGACCAACCTCCAGACATATGGCCATTTTTGTGCCTTGCGTGGCGCCAAGTGGGAAAGGGTGGTTTTGAGGCTGAAGGCAGCAGGAAAGCCTGCAGCACCCAGGTCTGTGGGGCTACGCAAGCGGTTCCCAAAGAGCTTTAGAACAAGGCATCGTTTTCCCTGCTGGCTATTTGGGCGTGGAACAAATCTCCAGATATATGGCCATTTTTGGGCCTGGCGCGGCGCCATGTGGGAAAGGGTGGTTTTGAGGCTGAAGGCAGCAGGAAAGCCTGCAGCCCCCAGGTCTGTGGGGCTACGCAAGCGGTTCCCAAAGAGCTTTAGAACAAGGCATAGTTTTCCCTGCTGGCTCTTTGGGCGTGGGACCAACCTCCAGACATATGGCCATTTTTGTGCCTGGCGTGACGCCATGTGGGAAAGGGTGGTTTTGAGGCTGAAGGTGCCAGAAAAGCCTGCAGCCCCCAGGTGTGTGGGGCTACGCAAGCGGTTCCCAAAGAGCTTTAGAACAAGGCATAGTTTTCCCTGCTGGCTCTTTGGGCGTGGGACCAGTCTCCAGACATATGGCCATTTTTGTGCCTGGCACGGGGCCAAGTGGGAAAGAGTGGTTTTGAGGCTGAAGGCAGCAGGAAAGCCTGCAGCCCCGAGGTCTGTGGGGCTACACAAGCGGTTCCCAAAGAGCTTTAGAACAAGGCATAGTTTTCCCTGCTGGCTCTTTGGGCGTGGGACCAACCTCCAGACATATGGCCATTTTTGTGCCTGGCGTGACGCCATGTGGGAAAGGGTGGTTTTGAGGTTGAAGATGCCAGAAAAGTCTGCAGCCCGCAGGTGTGTGGGGCTACGCAAGCGGTTCCCAAAGAGCTTTAGAACAAGGCATAGTTTTCCCTGCTGGCTCTTTGGGCGTGGGACCAACCTCCAGACATATGGCCATTTTGGGCCTGGCGCTGGGCCAAGTGGGAAAGGGTAGTTTTGAGGCTGAAGGCAGCAAGAAAGCCTGCAGCCCCCAGGTGTGTGGGGCTACGCAAGCGGTTCCCAAAGAGCTTTAGAACAAGGCACAGTTTTCCCTGCTGGCTCTTTGGGCGTGGGACCAAACTCCAGATATATGGCCATTTTTGGGCCTGGCGTGGCGCCAAGTGGGAAAGGGTGGTTTTGAGGCTGAAGGCAGCAAGAAAGCCTGCAGCCCCCAGGTGTGTGGGGCTACGCAAGCGGTTCCCAAAGAGCTTTAGAACAAGGCACAGTTTTCCCTGCTGGCTCTTTGGGCGTGGGACCAGTCTCCAGACATATGGCCATTTTTGTGCCTGGCTTGGCGCCATGTGGGAAAGGGTGGTTTTGAGGCTGAAGGCAGCAGGAAAGCCTGCAGCCCCCAGGTGTGTGGGGCTATGCAAGCGGTTCCCAAAGAGCTTTAGAACAAGGCATAGTTTTCCCTGCTGGCTCTTTGGGCGTGGGACCAGTCTCCAGACATATGGCCATTTTTGTGCCTGGCGTGACGCCATGTGGGAAAGGGTGGTTTTGAGGCTGAAGGTGCCAGAAAAGCCTGCAGCCCGCAGGTGTGTGGGGCTACGCAAGCGGTTCCCAAAGAGCTTTAGAACAAGGCATAGTTTTCCCTGCTGGCTCTTTCGGTGTAGGACCAATCTCCAGACATATGGCCATTTTTGTGCCTGGCGGCACGCCAAGTTGCAGAGGATAGTTTTGAGGCTGAAGGCAGCAGGAAAGTCTGCAGCCCCCAGGTGTGTGGGGCTACGCAAGCGGTTCCCAAAGAGCTTTAGAACAAGGCATAGTTTTCCCTGCTGGCTCTTTGGGAAAGGGACCAGTCTCCAGAAATATAGCCATTTTCGTGCATGGCGCGAGGCCAAGTGGGAAAGGGTGGTTTTGAGGCTGAAGGCAGCAGGAAAGCCTGCAGCCCCCAGGTCTGTGGGGCCACGCAAGCTGTTCCCAAAGAGCTTTAGAACAAGGCATAATTTTCCCTGCTGGCTCTTTGGGCGTGGGACCAAACTCCAGCCATATGGCCATTTTTGGGACTGGCGCGGCGCCATGTGGGAAAGGGTGGTTTTGAGGCTGAAGGCAGCAGGAAAGCCTGCAGCCCCCAGGTCTGTGGGGTACGCAAGCGGTTCCCAAAGAGCTTTAGAACAAGGCATAGTTTTCCCTACTGGCTCTTTGGGCGTGGGACCAGTCTCCAGCCATATGGCCATTTTTGGGCCTGGCGCAGCGCCAAGTGGGAAAGGGTGGTTTTGAGGCTGAAGGCAGCAGGAAAGCTTGCAAGCCCCCAGGTCTCTGGGGCCACGCAAGCGGTTCCCAAAGAGCTTTAGAACAAGGCATCGTTTTCCCTGCTGGCTCTTTGGGCGTGGAACAAATCTCCAGATATATGGCCATTTTTGGGCCTGGCGCGGCGCCATGTGGGAAAGGATTGTTTTGAGGCTGAAGGCAGCAGAAAAGCCTGCAGCCCCCAGGTCTGTGGGGCTACGCAAGCGGTTCCCAAAGAGCTTTAGAACAAGGCATAGTTTTCCCTGCTGGCTCTTTGGGCGTGGGACCAGTCTCCAGACATATGGCCATTTTTGTGCCTTGCGTGGCGCCAAGTGGGAAAGGGTGGTTTTGAGGCTGAAGGCAGCAGGAAAGCCTGCAGCCCCCAGGTGTGTGGGGCTACGCAAGCGGTTCCCAAAGAGCTTTAGAACAAGGCATAGTTTTCCCTGCTGGCTCTTTGGGCGTGGGACCAGTCTCCAGACATATGGCCATTTTTGTGCCTGGCGTGACGCCAAGTGGGAAAGGGTGGTTTTGAGGCTGAAGGCAGCATGAAAGCTTGCAGCCCCAAGGTGTGTGGGGCTACGCAAGCGGTTCCCAAAGAGCTTTAGAACAAGGCACAGTTTTCCCTGCTGGCTCTTTGGGCGTGGGACCAGTCTCCAGACATATGGCCATTTTTGGGCCTGGCGCGGCGCCAAGTGGGAAAGGGTGGTTTTGAGGCTGAAGGCAGCAGGAAAGCCTGCAGCCCCCAGGTCTGTGGGGCTACACAAGCGGTTCCCAAAGAGCTTTAGAACAAGGCATAGTTTTCCCTGCTGGCTCTTTGGGCGTGGGACCAGTCTCCAGACATATGGCCATTTTTGTGCCTGGCTTGGCGCCATATGGGAAAGGGTGGATTTGAGGCTGAAGGCAGCAGGAAAGCCTGCAGCCCCCAGGTCTGTGGGGCTACGCAAGCGGTTCCCAAAGAGCTTTAGAACAAGGCATAGTATTCCCTGCTGGCTCTTTGGGCGTGGGACCGACCTCCAGACATATGGCCATTTTTGTGCCTGTCGTGACGCCATGAGGGAAAGGGTGGTTTTGAGGCTGAAGGCAGCAGGAAAGCCTGCAGCCCGCAGGTGTGTGGGGCTACGCAAGCGGTTCCCAAAGAGCTTTAGAACAAGGCATAGTTATCCCTGCTGGCTCTTTGGGCGTGGGACCAGTCTCCAGATATATGGCCATTTTTGGGCCTGGCGGCACGCCAAGTTGCACAGAATGGTTTTGAGGCTGAAGGCAGCTGGAAAGTCTGCAGCCCCCAGGTGTGTGGGGCTACGCAAGCGGTTCCCAAAGAGCTTTAGAACAAGGCATAGTTTTCCCTGCTGGCTCTTTGGGAAACGGACCAGTCTCTTGAAAAATATTGCCATTTTTGTGCCTGGCGCGACGCCAAGTGGGAAAGGGTGGTTTTGAGGCTGAAGGCAGCAGGAAAGCCTGCAGCCCCCTGGTCCGTGGGGCCACGCAAGCTGTTCCCAAAGAGCTTTAGAAAAAGGCATAGTTTTCCCTGCTGGCTCTTTGGCCGTGGGACCAAACTCCAGCAATATGGCCATTTTTTTGCCTGGCGCGGCGCCATGTGGGAAAGGGTGGTTTTGAGGCTGAAGGCAGCAGGAAAGCCTGCAGCCCCCAGGTGTGTGGGGCTACGCAAGCGTTTCCCAAAGAGCTTTAGAACAAGGCATCGTTTTCCCTGCTGGCTCTTTGGGCGTGGGACCAGTCTCCAGACATATGGCCATTTTTCGGCCTGGCGCGGCGCCATGTGGGAAAGGGTGTTTTTGAGGCTGAAGGCAGCAGGAAAGCCTGCAGCCCCCAGGTCTGTGGGGCTACGCAAGCGGTTCCCAAAGAGCTTTAGAACAAGGCATAGTTTTCCCTGCTGGCTCTTTCAGTGTAGGACCAATCTCCAGACATATGGCCATTTTTGGGCCTGGCGGCACGCCAAGTTGCAGAGGATGGTTTTGAGGCTGAAGGCAGCAGGAAAGTCTGCAGCCCCCAGGTGTGTGGGGCTACGCAAGCGGTTCCCAAAGAGCTTTAGAACAAGGCATAGTTTTCCCTGCTGGCTCTTTGGGAAACGGACCAGTCTCCAGAAATATAGACATTTTTGTGCCTGGCGCGACGCCAAGTGGGAAAGGGTGGTTTTGAGGCTGAAGGCAGCAGGAAAGCCTGCAGCCCCCAGGTCTGTGGGGCCACGCAAGCTGTTCCCAAAGAGCTTTAGAACAAGGCATAATTTTCCCTACTGGCTCTTTGGCCGTGGGACCAAACTCCAGCCATATGGCCATTTTTGGGACTGGCGCGGCGCCATGTGCGAAAGGGTGGTTTTGAGGCTGAAGGCAGCAGGAAAGCCTGCAGCCCCCAGGTGTGTGGGGCTACGCAAGCGGTTCCCAAAGAGCTTTAGAACAAGGCATAGTTTTCCCTGCTGGCTCTTTGGGCGTGGGACCAGTCTCCAGCCATATGGCCATTTTTGGGCCTGGCGCAGCGCCAAGTGGGAAAGGGTGGTTTTGAGGCTGAAGGCAGCAGGAAAGCTTGCAAGCCCCCAGGTCTCTGGGGCCACGCAAGCGGTTCCCAAAGAGCTTTAGAACAAGGCATAGTTTTCCCTGCTGGCTCTTTGGGCGTGGAACAAATCTCCAGATATATGGCCATTTTTGGGCCTGGCGCGGCGCCAAGTGGGAAAGGGTGGTTTTGAGGCTGAAGGCAGCAGGAAAGCCTGCAGCCCCCAGGTCTGTGGGGCTACGCAAGCGGTTCCCAAAGAGCTTTAGAACAAGGCATAGTTTTCCCTGCTGGCTCTTTGGGCGTGGGACCAGTCTCCAGACATATGGCCATTTTTGTGCCTGGCTTGGCGCCATATGGGAAAGGGTGGTTTTGAGGCTGAAGGCAGCAGGAAAGCCTTCAGCCCCCAGGTGTGTGGGGCTACGCAAGCGGTTCCCAAAGAGCTTTAGAACAAGGCATAGTTTTCCCTGCTGGCTCTTTCGGTGTACGACCAATCTCCAGACATATGGCCATTTTTGTGCCTGGCGGCACGCCAAGTTGCAGAGGATGGTTTTGAGGCTGAAGGCAGCAGGAAAGTCTGCAGCCCCCAGGTCTGTGGGGCTACGCAAGCGGTTCCCAAAGAGCTTTAGAACAAGGCATAGTTTTCCCTGCTGGCTCTTTGGGAAAGGGACCAGTCTCTTGAAAAATATAGCCCTTTTTTTGCCTGGCGCGACGCCAAGTGGGAAAGGGTGGTTTTGAGGCTGAAGGCAGCAGGAAAGCCTGCAGCCCCCAGGTCTGTGGGGCCACGCAAGCTGTTCCCAAAGAGCTTTAGAACAAGGCATAGTTTTCCCTGCTGGCTCTTTGGGCGTGGGACCAAACTCCAGCAATATGGCCATTTTTGGGACTGGCGCGGCGCCATGTGGGAAAGGGTGGTTTTGAGGCTGAAGGCAGCAGGAAAGCCTGCAGCCCCCAGGTGTGTGGGGCTACGCAAGCGGTTCCCAAAGAGCTTTAGAACAAGGCATAGTTTTCCCTGCTGGCTCTTTGGGCGTGGGACCAGTCTCCAGACATATGGCCATTTTTGGGCCTGGCGTGGCGCCATGTGGGAAAGGGTGGTTTTGAGGCTGAAGGCAGCAGGAAAGCCTGCAGCCCCCAGGTCTGTGGGGCTACGCAAGCGGTTCCCAAAGAGCTTTAGAACAAGGCATAGTTTTCCCTGCTGGCTCTTTGGGCGTGGGACCAGTCTCCAGATATATGGCCATTTTTGTGCCTGGCTTGGCGCCATGTGGGAAAGGGTGGTTTTGAGGCTGAAGGCAGCAGGAAAGCCTGCAGCCCCCAGGTGTGTGGGGCTACGCAAGCGGTTCCCAAAGAGCTTTAGAACAAGGCATAGTTTTCCCTGCTGGCTCTTTGGGCGTGGGACCAGTCTCCAGCCATATGGCCATTTTTGGGCCTGGCGCGGCGCCATGTGGGAAAGGGTGGTTTTGAGGCTGAAGGCAGCAGGAAAGCCTGCAGCCCCCAGGTCTGTGGGGCTACGCAAGCGGTTCCCAAAGAGCTTTAGAACAAGGCATCGTTTTCCCTGCTGGCTCTTTGGGCGTGGGACCAGTCTCCAGACATATGGCCATTTTTGTGCCTGGCTTGGCGCCATGTGGGAAAGGGTGGTTTTGAGGCTGAAGGCAGCAGGAAAGCCTGCAGCCCCCAGGTCTGTGGGGCTACGCAAGCCGTTCCCAAAGAGCTTTAGAACAAGGCATAGTTTTCCCTGCTGGCTCTTTGGGAAAGGGACCAGTCTCTAGAAATATAGCCATTTTTGTGCCTGGCGCGACGCCAAGTGTTAAATGGTGGTTTTGAGGCTGAAGGCAGCAGGAAAGCCTGCAGCCCCCAGGTCTGTGGAGCCACGCAAGCTGTTCCCAAAGAGCTTTAGAACAAGGCATTGTATTCCCTTTTTGCTCTTTGGGCGTGGGACCAGTCTCCAGACATATGGCTATTTTTGTGCCTTGCGTGGCGCCAAGTGGGAAAGGGTGGTTTTGAGGCTGAAGGCAGCAGGAAAGCCTGCAGCCCTCAGGTGTGTGGGGCCACGCAAGCTGTTCCCAAAGAGCTTTAGAACAAGGCATAGATTTCCCTGCTGGCTCTTTGGGCGTGGGACCAAATTCCAGCCATATGGACATTTTTGTGCCTGGCTTGGCGCCATGTGGGAAAGGGTGGTTTTGAGGCTGAAGGCAGCAGGAAAGCCTGCAGCCCCCAGGTCTGTGGGGCTACGCAAGCGGTTCCCAAAGAGCTTTAGAACAAGGCATAGTTTTCCCTGCTGGCTCTTTGGGCGTGGGACCAATCTCCAGACATATTGCCATTTTTGGGCCTAGCGCGGCGCCAAGTGGGAAAGGGTGGTTTTGAGGCTGAAGGCAGCAGGAAAGCCTGCAGCCTCCAGGTGTGTGGGGCTACGCAAGTGGTTCCCAAAGAGCTTTAGAACAAGGCATAGTTTTCCCTGCTGGCTCTTTGGGCGTGGGACCAGTCTCCAGACATATGGCCATTTTTGGGCCTGGCGCGGCGCCAAGTGGGAAAGGTGGTTTTGAGGCTGAAGTCAGCAGGAAAGCCTGCAGCCCCCAGGTCTGTGGGGCTACGCAAGCGGTTCCCAAAGAGCTTTAGAACAAGGCATAGTTTTCCCTGCTGGCTCTTTGGGCGTGGGACCAGTCTCCAGACATATGGCCATTTTTGTGCCTGGCTTGGCGCCATGTGGGAAAGGGTGGTTTTGAGGCTGAAGGCAGCAGGAAAGCCTGCAGCCCCCAGGTCTGTGGGGCTACGCAAGCGGTTCCCAAAGAGCTTTAGAACAAGGCATAGTTTTCCCTGCTGGCTCTTTCGGTGTAGGACCAATCTCCAGACATATGGCCATTTTTGTGCCTGGCGTGACGCCAAGTTGCAGAGGATGGTTTTGAGGCTGAAGGCAGCAGGAAAGTCTGCAGCCTCCAGGTGTGCGGGGCTACGCAAGCGGTTCCCAAAGAGCTTTAGAACAAGGCATAGTTTTCCCTGTTGGCTCTTTGGTAAAGGGACCAGTCTCTAGAAATATAGCCATTTTTGTGCCTGGCGCGACGCCAAGTGGGAAAGGGTGGTTTTGAGGCTGAAGGCAGCAGGAAAGCCTGCAGCTCCCAGGTCTGTGGGGCCACGCAAGCTGTTCCCAAAGAGCTTTAGAACAAGGCATCGTTTTCCCTGCTGGCTCTTTGGGCGTGGGACCAAATTCCAGCCATATGGACATTTTTGTGCCTGGCTTGGCGCCATGTGGGAAAGGGTGGTTTTGAGGCTGAAGGCAGCAGGAAAGCCTGCAGCACCCAGGTGTGTGGGGCTACGCAAGTGGTTCCCAAAGAGCTTTAGAACAAGGCATAGTTTTCCCTGCTGGCTCTTTTGGTGTAGGACCAATCTCCAGACATATGGCCATTTTTGAGCCTGGCGTGACGCCAAGTCGCAGAGGATGGTTTTGAGGCTGAAGGCAGCAGGAAAGTCTGCAGCCCCCAGGTGTGCGGGGCTACGCAAGCGGTTCCCAAAGAGCTTTAGAACAAGGCATAGTTTTCCCTGCTGGCTCTTTGGGAAAGGGACCAGTCTCTAGTAATATAGCCATTTTTTGCCTGGCGCGACGCCAAGTGGGAAAGGGTGGTTTTGAGGCTGAAGGCAGCAGGAAAGCCTGCAGCCCCCAGGTCTGTGGGGCCACGCAAGCTGTTC
Source organism: Chroicocephalus ridibundus (assembly GCF_963924245.1). Lineage (NCBI taxonomy): Eukaryota > Metazoa > Chordata > Aves > Charadriiformes > Laridae > Chroicocephalus > Chroicocephalus ridibundus. The sequence goes on from NW_026961728.1 coordinate 17,599, forward strand.
CCAAAGAGCTTTAGAACAAGGCATAGTTTTCCCTGCTGGCTCTTTGGGCGTGGGACCAAATTCCAGCCATATTGACATTTTTGTGCCTGGCTTGGCGCCATGTGGGAAAGGATTGTTTTGAGGCTGAAGGCAGCAGGAAAGCCTGCAGCCCCCAGGTGTGTGGGGCTACGCAAGCAGTTCCCAAAGAGCTTTAGAACAAGGCATAGTTTTCCCTACTGGCTCTTTGGGCGTGGGACCAGTCTCCAGCCATATGGCCATTTTTGGGCCTGGCGCAGCGCCAAGTGGGAAAGGGTGGTTTTGAGGCTGAAGGCAGCAGGAAAGCTTGCAAGCCCCCAGGTCTCTGGGGCTACGCAAGCGGTTCCCAAAGAGCTTTAGAACAAGGCATAGTTTTCCCTGCTGGCTCTTTCGGTGTACGACCAATCTCCAGACATATGGCCAGTTTTGTGCCTGGCGGCACGCCAAGTTGCAGAGGATGGTTTTGAGGCTGAAGGCAGCAGGAAAGTCTGCAGCCCCCAGGTGTGTGGGGCTACGCAAGCGGTTCCCAAAGAGCTTTAGAACAAGGCATAGTTTTCCCTGCTGGCTCTTTGGGAAAGGGACCAGTCTCTAGAAATATAGCCATTTTTGTGCCTGGCGCGACGCCAAGTGTTAAATGGTGGTTTTGAGGCTGAAGGCAGCAGGAAAGCCTGCAGCCCCCAGGTCTGTGGAGCCACGCAAGCTGTTCCCAAAGAGCTTTAGAACAAGGCATTGTATTCCCTTTTTGCTCTTTGGGCGTGGGACCAACCTCCAGACATATGGCTATTTTTGTGCCTTGCGTGGCGCCAAGTGGGAAAGGGTGGTTTTGAGGCTGAAGGCAGCAGGAAAGCCTGCAGCCCTCAGGTGTGTGGGGCCACGCAAGCTGTTCCCAAAGAGCTTTAGAACAAGGCATAGATTTCCCTGCTGGCTCTTTGGGCGTGGGACCAAATTCCAGCCATATGGACATTTTTGTGCCTGGCTTGGCGCCATGTGGGAAAGGATTATTTTGAGGCTGAAGGCAGCAGGAAAGCCTGCAGCCCCCAGGTCTGTGGGGCTACGCAAGCGGTTCCCAAAGAGCTTTAGAACAAGGCATAGTTTTCCCTGCTGGCTCTTTGGGCGTGGGACCAATCTCCAGACATATTGCCATTTTTGGGCCTAGCGCGGCGCCAAGTGGGAAAGGGTGGTTTTGAGGCTGAAGGCAGCAGGAAAGCCTGCAGCCTCCAGGTGTGTGGGGCTACGCAAGTGGTTCCCAAAGAGCTTTAGAACAAGGCATAGTTTTCCCTGCTGGCTCTTTGGGCGTGGGACCAGTCTCCAGACATATGGCCATTTTTGGGCCTGGCGCGGGGACAAGTGGGAAAGGGTGGTTTTGAGGCTGAAGGCAGCAGGAAAGCCTGCAGCCCCCAGGTCTGTGGGGCTACGCAAGCGGTTCCCAAAGAGCTTTAGAACAAGGCATAGTTTTCCCTGCTGGCTCTTTGGGCGTGGGACCAGTCTCCAGACATATGGCCATTTTTGTGCCTGGCTTGGCGCCAAGTGGGAAAGGGTGGTTTTGAGGCTGAAGGCAGCAGGAAAGCCTGCAGCCCCCAGGTCTGTGGGGCTACGCAAGCGGTTCCCAAAGAGCTTTAGAACAAGGCATAGTTTTCCCTGCTGGCTCTTTCGGTGTAGGACCAATCTCCAGACATATGGCCATTTTTGTGCCTGGCGTGACGCCAAGTTGCAGAGGATGGTTTTGAGGCTGAAGGCAGCAGGAAAGTCTGCAGCCCCCAGGTGTGCGGGGCTACGCAAGCGGTTCCCAAAGAGCTTTAGAACAAGGCATAGTTTTCCCTGCTGGCTCTTTGGTAAAGGGACCAGTCTCTAGAAATATAGCCATTTTTGTGCCTGGCGCGACGCCAAGTGGGAAAGGGTGGTTTTGAGGCTGAAGGCAGCAGGAAAGCCTGCAGCCCCCAGGTCTGTGGGGCCACGCAAGCTGTTCCCAAAGAGCTTTAGAACAAGGCATAGTTTTCCCTGCTGGCTCTTTGGGCGTGGGACCAAATTCCAGCCATATGGACATTTTTGTGCCTGGCTTGGCGCCATGTGGGAAAGGGTGGTTTTGAGGCTGAAGGCAGCAGGAAAGCCTGCAGCCCCCAGGTGTGTGGGGCTACGCAAGTGGTTCCCAAAGAGCTTTAGAACAAGGCATAGTTTTCCCTGCTGGCTCTTTTGGTGTAGGACCAATCTCCAGACATATGGCCATTTTTGTGCCTGGCGTGACGCCAAGTTGCAGAGGATGGTTTTGAGGCTGAAGGCAGCAGGAAAGTCTGCAGCCCCCAGGTGTGCGGGGCTACGCAAGCGGTTCCCAAAGAGCTTTAGAACAAGGCATAGTTTTCCCTGCTGGCTCTTTGGGAAAGGGACCAGTCTCTAGAAATATAGCCATTTTTTGCCTGGCGTGACGCCAAGTGGGAAAGGGTGGTTTTGAGGCTGAAGGCAGCAGGAAAGCCTGCAGCCCCCAGGTCTGTCGGGCCACGCAAGCTGTTCCCAAAGAGCTTTAGAACAAGGCATAGTTTTCCCTGCTGGCTCTTTGGGCGTGGGACCAAATTCCAGCCATATGGACATTTTTGTGCCTGGCTTGGCGCCATGTGGGAAAGGGTGGTTTTGAGGCTGAAGGCAGCAGGAAAGCCTGCAGCCCCCAGGTGTGTGGGGCTACGCAAGCGGTTCCCAAAGAGCTTTAGAACAAGGCATAGTTTTCCCTACTGGCTCTTTGGGCGTGGGACCAGTCTCCAGCCATATGGCCATTTTTGGGCCTGGCGCAGCGCCAAGTGGGAAAGGGTGGTTTTGAGGCTGAAGGCAGCAGGAAAGCTTGCAAGCCCCCAGGTCTCTGGGGCCACGCAAGCGGTTCCCAAAGAGCTTTAGAACAAGGCATCGTTTTCCCTGCTGGCTCTTTGGGCGTGGAACAAATCTCCAGATATATGGCCATTTTTGGGCCTGGCGCGGCGCCATGTGGGAAAGTATTGTTTTGAGGCTGAAGGCAGCAGGAAAGCCTGCAGCCCCCAGGTCTGTGGGGCTACGCAAGCGGTTCCCAAAGAGCTTTAGAACAAGGCATAGTTTTCCCTGCTGGCTCTTTGGGCGTGGGACCAGTCTCCAGACATATGGCCATTTTTGTGCCTTGCGTGGCGCCAAGTGGGAAAGGGTGGTTTTGAGGCTGAAGGCAGCAGGAAAGCCTGCAGCCCGCAGGTGTGTGGGGCTACGCAAGCGGTTCCCAAAGAGCTTTAGAACAAGGCATAGTTTTCCCTGCTGGCTCTTTGGGCGTGGGACAAGTCTCCAGACATATGGCCATTTTTGTGCCTGGCGCGACGCCAAGTGGGTAAGGGTGGTTTTGAGGCTGAAGGCAGCATGAAAGCTTGCAGCCCCAAGGTGTGTGGGGCTACGCAAGCGGTTCCCAAAGAGCTTTAGAACAAGGCATAGTTTTCCCTGCTGGCTCTTTGGGCGTGGGACCAGTCTCCAGACATATGGCCATTTTTGGGCCTGGCGCGGCGCCAAGTGGGAAAGGGTGGTTTTGAGGCTGAAGGCAGCAGGAAAGTCTGCAGCCCCCAGGTCTGTGGGGCTACGCAAGCGGTTCCCAAAGAGCTTTAGAACAAGGCATAGTTTTCCCTGCTGGCTCTTTCGGCGTGTGACCAGTCTCCAGACATATGGCCATTTTTGTGCCTGGCTTGGCGCCATATGGGAAAGGGTGGATTTGAGGCTGAAGGCAGCAGGAAAGCCTGCAGCCCCCAGGTCTGTGGGGCTACGCAAGCAGTTCCCAAAGAGCTTTAGAACAAGGCATAGTTTTCCCTGCTGGCTCTTTCGGTGTAGGACCAATCTCCAGACATATGGCCATTTTTGTGCCTGGCGGCACGCCAAGTTACAGAGGATGGTTTTGAGGCTGAAGGCAGCAGGAAAGTCTGCAGCCCCCAGGTGTGTGGGGCTACGCAAGCGGTTCCCAAAGAGCTTTAGAACAAGGCATAGTTTTCCCTGCTGGCTCTTTGGGAAGGGGACCAGTGTCTTGAAAAATATTGCCATTTTTGTGCCTGGCGCGACGCCAAGTGTTAAATGGTGGTTTTGAGGCTGAAGGCAGCAGGAAAGCCTGCAGCCCCCAGGTCTGTGGGGCCACGCAAGCTGTTCCCAAAGAGCTTTAGAACAAGGCATAGTTTTCCCTGCTGGCTCTTTGGGCGTGGGACCAAACTCCAGCAATATGGCCATTTTTGGGACTGGCGCGGCGCCATGTGGGAAAGGGTGGTTTTGAGGCTGAAGGCAGCAGGAAAGCCTGTAGCCCCCAGGTCTGTGGGGCTACGCAAGCGGTTCCCAAAGAGCTTTAGAACAAGGCATAGTTTTCCCTGCTGGCTCTTTGGGCGTGGGACCAGTCTCCAGACATATGGCCATTTTTGGGCCTGGCGCGGCGCCAAGTGGGAAAGGGTGGTTTTGAGGCTGAAGGCAGCAGGAAAGCCTGCAGCCCCCAGGTCTGTGGGGCTACGCAAGCGGTTCCCAAAGAGCTTTAGAACAAGGCATAGTTTTCCCTGCTGGCTCTTTCAGTGTAGGACCAATCTCCAGACATATGGCCATTTTTGGGCCTGGCGGCACGCCAAGTTGCAGAGGATGGTTTTGAGGCTGAAGGCAGCAGGAAAGTCTGCAGCCCCCAGGTGTGTGGGGCTACGCAAGCGGTTCCCAAAGAGCTTTAGAACAAGGCATAGTTTTCCCTGCTGGCTCTTTGGGAAAGGGACCAGTCTCCAGAAATATAGACATTTTTGTGCCTGGCGCGACGCCAAGTGGGAAAGGGTGGTTTTGAGGCTGAAGGCAGCAGGAAAGCCTGCAGCCCCCAGGTGTGTGGGGCCACGCAAGCTGTTCCCAAAGAGCTTTAGAACAAGGCATAATTTTCCCTGCTGGCTCTTTGGCCGTGGGACCAAACTCCAGCCATATGGCCATTTTTGGGACTGGCGCGGCGCCATGTGGGAAAGGGTGGTTTTGAGGCTGAAGGCAGCAGGAAAGCCTGCAGCCCCCAGGTGTGTGGGGCTACACAAGCGGTTCCCAAAGAGCTTTAGAACAAGGCATAGTTTTCCCTGCTGGCTCTTTGGGCGTGGGACCAGTCTCCAGCCATATGGCCATTTTTGGGCCTGGCGCAGCGCCAAGTGGGAAAGGGTGGTTTTGAGGCTGAAGGCAGCAGGAAAGCTTGCAAGCCCCCAGGTCTCTGGGGCCACGCAAGCGGTTCCCAAAGAGCTTTAGAACAAGGCATAGTTTTCCCTGCTGGCTCTTTGGGCGTGGAACAAATCTCCAGATATATGGCCATTTTTGGGCCTGGCGCGGCGCCAAGTGGGAAAGGATTGTTTTGAGGCTGAAGGCAGCAGGAAAGCCTGCAGCCCCCAGGTCTGTGGGGCTACGCAAGCGGTTCCCAAAGAGATTTAGAACAAGGCATAGTTTTCCCTGCTGGCTCTTTGGGCGTGGGACCAGTCTCCAGACATATGGCCATTTTTGTGCCTTGCGTGGCGCCAAGTGGGAAAGGGTGGTTTTGAGGCTGAAGGCAGCAGGAAAGCCTGCAGCCCGCAGGTGTGTGGGGCTACGCAAGCGGTTCCCAAAGAGCTTTAGAACAAGGCATAGTTTTCCCTGCTGGCTCTTTGGGCGTGGGACCAGTCTCCAGACATATGGCCATTTTTGGGCCTGGCGCGGCGCCAAGTGGGAAAGGGTGGTTTTGAGGCTGAAGGCAGCAGGAAAGCCTGCAGCCCCCAGGTCTGTGGGGCTACGCAAGCGGTTCCCAAAGAGCTTTTGAACAAGGCATAGTTTTCCCTGCTGGCTCTTTCAGTGTAGGACCAATCTCCAGACATATGGCCATTTTTGGGCCTGGCGGCACGCCAAGTTGCAGAGGATGGTTTTGAGGCTGAAGGCAGCAGGAAAGCCTGCAGCCCCCAGGTCTGTGGGGCTACGCAAGCGGTTCCCAAAGAGCTTTAGAACAAGGCATAATTTTCCCTGCTGGCTCTTTGGCCGTTGGACCAAACTCCAGCCATATGGCCATTTTTGGGACTGGCGCGGCGCCATGTGGGAAAGGGTGGTTTTGAGGCTGAAGGCAGCAGGAAAGCCTGCAGCCCCCAGGTGTGTGGGGCTACACAAGCTGTTCCCAAAGAGCTTTAGAACAAGGCATAATTTTCCCTGCTGGCTCTTTGGCCGTTGGACCAAACTCCAGCCATATGGCCATTTTTGGGACTGGCGCGGCGCCATGTGGGAAAGGGTGGTTTTGAGGCTGAAGGCAGCAGGAAAGCCTGCAGCCCCCAGGTGTGTGGGGCTACACAAGCGGTTCCCAAAGAGCTTTAGAACAAGGCATAGTTTTCCCTGCTGGCTCTTTGGGCGTGGAACAAATCTCCAGATATATGGCCATTTTTGGGCCTGGCGCGGCGCCAAGTGGGAAAGGATTGTTTTGAGGCTGAAGGCAGCAGGAAAGCCTGCAGCCCCCAGGTCTGTGGGGCTACGCAAGCGGTTCCCAAAGAGATTTAGAACAAGGCATAGTTTTCCCTGCTGGCTCTTTGGGCGTGGGACCAGTCTCCAGACATATGGCCATTTTTGTGCCTTGCGTGGCGCCAAGTGGGAAAGGGTGGTTTTGAGGCTGAAGGCAGCAGGAAAGCCTGCAGCCCCCAGGTCTGTGGGGCTACGCAAGCGGTTCCCAAAGAGCTTTAGAACAAGGCATAGTTTTCCCTGCTGGCTCTTTGGGCGTGGGACCAGTCTCCAGACATATGGCCATTTTTGTGCCTGGCGCGACGCCAAGTGGGAAAGGGTGGTTTTGAGGCTGAAGGCAGCAGGAAAGCTTGCAGCCCCCAGGTGTGTGGGGCTACGCAAGCGGTTCCCAAAGAGCTTTAGAACAAGGCATAGTTTTCCCTGCTGGCTCTTTGGGCGTGGGACCAGTCTCCAGACATATGGCCATTTTTGGGCCTGGCGCGGCGCCAAGTGGGAAAGGGTGGTTTTGAGGCTGAAGGCAGCAGGAAAGCCTGCAGCCCCCAGGTCTGTGGGGCTACGCAAGCGGTTCCCAAAGAGCTTTTGAACAAGGCATAGTTTTCCCTGCTGGCTCTTTGGGCGTGGGACCAGTCTCCAGACATATGGCCATTTTTGTGCCTGGCTTGGCGCCATATGGGAAAGGGTGGTTTTGAGGCTGAAGGCAGCAGGAAAGCCTTCAGCCCCCAGGTGTGTGGGGCTACGCAAGCGGTTCCCAAAGAGCTTTAGAACAAGGCATAGTTTTCCCTGCGGGCTCTTTTGGTGTAGGACCAATCTCCAGACATATGGCCATTTTTGTGCCTGGCGGCACGCCAAGTTGCAGAGGATGGTTTTGAGGCTGAAGGCAGCAGGAAAGTCTGCAGCCCCCAGGTGTGTGGGGCTACGCAAGCGGTTCCCAAAGAGCTTTAGAACAAGGCATAGTTTTCCCTGCTGGCTCTTTGGGAAAGGGACCAGTCTCTAGAAATATAGCCATTTTTGTGCCTGGCGCGACGCCAAGTGTTAAATGGTGGTTTTGAGGCTGAAGGCAGCAGGAAAGCCTGCAGCCCCCAGGTCTGTGGAGCCACGCAAGCTGTTCCCAAAGAGCTTTAGAACAAGGCATAGTTTTCCCTGCTGGCTCTTTGGTCGTGGAACAAATCTCCAGATATATGGCCATTTTTGGGCCTGGCGCGGCGCCAAGTGGGAAAGGATTGTTTTGAGGCTGAAGGCAGCAGGAAAGCCTGCAGCCCCCAGGTCTGTGGGGCTACGCAAGCGGTTCCCAAAGAGATTTAGAACAAGGCATAGTTTTCCCTGCTGGCTCTTTGGGCGTGGGACCAGTCTCCAGACATATGGCCATTTTTGTGCCTTGCGTGGGGCCAAGTGGGAAAGGGTGGTTTTGAGGCTGAAGGCAGCAGGAAAGCCTGCAGCCCCCAGGTCTGTGGGGCTACGCAAGTGGTTCCCAAAGAGCTTTAGAACAAGGCATAGTTTTCCCTGCTGGCTCTTTCGGTGTACGACCAATCTCCAGACATATGGCCATTTTTGGGCCTGGCGGCACGCCAAGTTGCACAGGATGGTTTTGAGGCTGAAGGCAGCAGGAAAGCCTGCAGCCCCCAGGTCTGTGGGGCTACGCAAGCGGTTCCCAAAGAGATTTAGAACAAGGCATAGTTTTCCCTGCTGGCTCTTTGGGCGTGGGACCAGTCTCCAGACATATGGCCATTTTTGTGCCTGGCGCGACGCCAAGTGGGAAAGGGTGGTTTTGAGGCTGAAGGTGCCAGAAAAGCCTGCAGCCCCCAGGTCTGTGGGGCTACGCAAGTGGTTCCCAAAGAGCTTTAGAACAAGGCATAGTTTTCCCTGCTGGCTCTTTCGGTGTACGACCAGTCTCCAGACATATGGCCATTTTTGGGCCTGGCGGCACGCCAAGTTGCACAGGATGGTTTTGAGGCTGAAGGCAGCAGGAAAGTCTGCAGCCCCCAGGTGTGTGGGGCTACGCAAGCGGTTCCCAAAGAGCTTTAGAACAAGGCATAGTTTTCCCTGCGGGCTCTTTTGGTGTAGGACCAATCTCCAGACATATGGCCATTTTTGTGCCTGGCGGCACGCCAAGTTGCAGAGGATGGTTTTGAGGCTGAAGGCAGCAGGAAAGTCTGCAGCCCCCAGGTGTGTGGGGCTACGCAAGCGGTTCCCAAAGAGCTTTAGAACAAGGCATAGTTTTCCCTGCTGGCTCTTTGGGAAAGGGACCAGTCTCTAGAAATATAGCCATTTTTGTGCCTGGCGCGACGCCAAGTGTTAAATGGTGGTTTTGAGGCTGAAGGCAGCAGGAAAGCCTGCAGCCCCCAGGTCTGTGGAGCCACGCAAGCTGTTCCCAAAGAGCTTTAGAACAAGGCATAGTATTCCCTTTTTGCTCTTTGGGCGTGGGACCAGTCTCCAGACATATGGCCATTTTAGTGCCTTGCGTGGCGCCAAGTGGGAAAGGGTGGTTTTGAGGCTGAAGGCAGCAGGAAAGGCTGCAGCCCTCAGGTGTGTGGGGCGACGCAAGCTGTTCCCAAAGAGCTTTAGAACAAGGCATAGTTTTCCCTGCTGGCTCTTTGGGCGTGGGACCAAATTCCAGCCATATGGACATTTTTGTGCCTGGCTTGGCGCCATGTGGGAAAGGGTGGTTTTGAGGCTGAAGGCAGCAGGAAAGCCTGCAGCCCCCAGGTCTGTGGGGCTACGCAAGCGGTTCCCAAAGAGCTTTAGAACAAGGCATAGTTTTCCCTGCTGGCTCTTTGGGCGTGGGACCAATCTCCAGACATATTGCCATTTTTGTGCCTAGCGCGGCGCCAAGTGGGAAAGGGTGGTTTTGAGGCTGAAGGCAGCAGGAAAGCCTGCAGCCCCCAGGTGTGTGGGGCTACGCAAGCGGTTCCCAAAGAGCTTTAGAACAAGGCATAGTTTTCCCTGCTGGCTCTTTGGGCGTGAGACCAGTCTCCAGACATATGGCCATTTTTGGGCCTGGCGTGGCGCCATGTGGGAAAGGGTGGTTTTGAGGCTGAAGGCAGCAGGAAAGCCTGCAGCCCCCAGGTGTGTGGGGCTACACAAGCGGTTCCCAAAGAGCTTTAGAACAAGGCATAGTTTTCCCTGCTGGCTCTTTGGGCGTGGGACCAGTCTCCAGCCATATGGCCATTTTTGGGCCTGGCGCAGCGCCAAGTGGGAAAGGGTGGTTTTGAGGCTGAAGGCAGCAGGAAAGCTTGCAAGCCCCCAGGTCTCTGGGGCCACGCAAGCGGTTCCCAAAGAGCTTTAGAACAAGTCATAGTTTTCCCTGCTGGCTCTTTGGTCGTGGAACAAATCTCCAGATATATGGCCATTTTTGGGCCTGGCGCGGCGCCAAGTGGGAAAGGATTGTTTTGAGGCTGAAGGCAGCAGGAAAGCCTGCAGCCCCCAGGTCTGTGGGGCTACGCAAGCGGTTCCCAAAGAGATTTAGAACAAGGCATAGTTTTCCCTGCTGGCTCTTTGGGAAAGGGACCAGTCTCTAGAAATATAGCCATTTTTGTGCCTGGCGCGACGCCAAGTGTTAAATGGTGGTTTTGAGGCTGAAGGCAGCAGGAAAGCCTGCAGCCCCCAGGTCTGTGGAGCCACGCAAGCTGTTCCCAAAGAGCTTTAGAACAAGGCATAGTTTTCCCTGCTGGCTCTTTGGTCGTGGAACAAATCTCCAGATATATGGCCATTTTTGGGCCTGGCGCGGCGCCAAGTGGGAAAGGATTGTTTTGAGGCTGAAGGCAGCAGGAAAGCCTGCAGCCCCCAGGTCTGTGGGGCTACGCAAGCGGTTCCCAAAGAGATTTAGAACAAGGCATAGTTTTCCCTGCTGGCTCTTTGGGCGTGGGACCAGTCTCCAGACATATGGCCATTTTTGTGCCTTGCGTGGCGCCAAGTGGGAAAGGGTGGTTTTGAGGCTGAAGGCAGCAGGAAAGCCTGCAGCCCCCAGGTCTGTGGGGCTACGCAAGTGGTTCCCAAAGAGCTTTAGAACAAGGCATAGTTTTCCCTGCTGGCTCTTTCGGTGTACGACCAATCTCCAGACATATGGCCATTTTTGGGCCTGGCGGCACGCCAAGTTGCACAGGATGGTTTTGAGGCTGAAGGCAGCAGGAAAGCCTGCAGCCCCCAGGTCTGTGGGGCTACGCAAGCGGTTCCCAAAGAGATTTAGAACAAGGCATAGTTTTCCCTGCTGGCTCTTTGGGCGTGGGACCAGTCTCCAGACATATGGCCATTTTTGTGCCTGGCGCGACGCCAAGTGGGAAAGGGTGGTTTTGAGGCTGAAGGTGCCAGAAAAGCCTGCAGCCCCCAGGTCTGTGGGGCTACGCAAGTGGTTCCCAAAGAGCTTTAGAACAAGGCATAGTTTTCCCTGCTGGCTCTTTCGGTGTACGACCAGTCTCCAGACATATGGCCATTTTTGGGCCTGGCGGCACGCCAAGTTGCACAGGATGGTTTTGAGGCTGAAGGCAGCAGGAAAGTCTGCAGCCCCCAGGTGTGTGGGGCTACGCAAGCGGTTCCCAAAGAGCTTTAGAACAAGGCATAGTTTTCCCTGCGGGCTCTTTTGGTGTAGGACCAATCTCCAGACATATGGCCATTTTTGTGCCTGGCGGCACGCCAAGTTGCAGAGGATGGTTTTGAGGCTGAAGGCAGCAGGAAAGTCTGCAGCCCCCAGGTGTGTGGGGCTACGCAAGCGGTTCCCAAAGAGCTTTAGAACAAGGCATAGTTTTCCCTGCTGGCTCTTTGGGAAAGGGACCAGTCTCTAGAAATATAGCCATTTTTGTGCCTGGCGCGACGCCAAGTGTTAAATGGTGGTTTTGAGGCTGAAGGCAGCAGGAAAGCCTGCAGCCCCCAGGTCTGTGGAGCCACGCAAGCTGTTCCCAAAGAGCTTTAGAACAAGGCATAGTATTCCCTTTTTGCTCTTTGGGCGTGGGACCAGTCTCCAGACATATGGCCATTTTTGTGCCTTGCGTGGCGCCAAGTGGGAAAGGGTGGTTTTGAGGCTGAAGGCAGCAGGAAAGGCTGCAGCCCTCAGGTGTGTGGGGCGACGCAAGCTGTTCCCAAAGAGCTTTAGAACAAGGCATAGATTTCCCTGCTGGCTCTTTGGGCGTGGGACCAAATTCCAGCCATATGGACATTTTTGTGCCTGGCTTGGCGCCATGTGGGAAAGGGTGGTTTTGAGGCTGAAGGCAGCAGGAAAGCCTGCAGCCCCCAGGTCTGTGGGGCTACGCAAGCGGTTCCCAAAGAGCTTTAGAACAAGGCATAGTTTTCCCTGCTGGCTCTTTGGGCGTGGGACCAATCTCCAGACATATTGCCATTTTTGTGCCTAGCGCGGCGCCAAGTGGGAAAGGGTGGTTTTGAGGCTGAAGGCAGCAGGAAAGCCTGCAGCCCCCAGGTGTGTGGGGCTACGCAAGCGGTTCCCAAAGAGCTTTAGAACAAGGCATAGTTTTCCCTGCTGGCTCTTTGGGCGTGAGACCAGTCTCCAGACATATGGCCATTTTTGGGCCTGGCGTGGCGCCATGTGGGAAAGGGTGGTTTTGAGGCTGAAGGCAGCAGGAAAGCCTGCAGCCCCCAGGTGTGTGGGGCTACACAAGCGGTTCCCAAAGAGCTTTAGAACAAGGCATAGTTTTCCCTGCTGGCTCTTTGGTCGTGGAACAAATCTCCAGATATATGGCCATTTTTGGGCCTGGCGCGGCGCCAAGTGGGAAAGGATTGTTTTGAGGCTGAAGGCAGCAGGAAAGCCTGCAGCCCCCAGGTCTGTGGGGCTACGCAAGCGGTTCCCAAAGAGATTTAGAACAAGGCATAGTTTTCCCTGCTGGCTCTTTGGGCGTGGGACCAGTCTCCAGACATATGGCCATTTTTGTGCCTTGCGTGGCGCCAAGTGGGAAAGGGTGGTTTTGAGGCTGAAGGCAGCAGGAAAGCCTGCAGCCCCCAGGTCTGTGGGGCTACGCAAGTGGTTCCCAAAGAGCTTTAGAACAAGGCATAGTTTTCCCTGCTGGCTCTTTCGGTGTACGACCAATCTCCAGACATATGGCCATTTTTGGGCCTGGCGGCACGCCAAGTTGCAGAGGATGGTTTTGAGGCTGAAGGCAGCAGGAAAGTCTGCAGCCCCCAGGTGTGTGGGGCTACGCAAGCGGTTCCCAAAGAGCTTTAGAACAAGGCATAGTTTTCCCTGCTGGCTCTTTGGGAAAGGGACCAGTCTCTTGAAAAATATAGCCATTTTTGTGCCTGGCGCGACGCCAAGTGGGAAAGGGTGGTTTTGAGGCTGAAGGCAGCAGGAAAGCCTGCAGCCCCCAGGTCTGTGGGGCCACGCAAGCTGTTCCCAAAGAGCTTTAGAACAAGGCATAGTTTTCCCTGCTGGCTCTTTGGGCGTGGGACCAAACTCCAGACATATGGCCATTTTTGGGACTGGCGCGGCGCCATGTGGGAAAGGGTGGTTTTGAGGCTGAAGGCAGCAGGAAAGCCTGCAGCCCCCAGGTGTGTGGGGCTACGCAAGCGGTTCCCAAAGAGCTTTAGAACAAGGCATAGTTTTCCCTGCTGGCTCTTTGGGCGTGGGACCAGTCTCCAGACATATGGCCATTTTTGGGCCTGGCGCGGCGCCATGTGGGAAAGGGTGGTTTTGAGGCTGAAGGCAGCAGGAAAGCCTGCAGCCCCCAGGTCTGTGGGGCTACGCAAGCGGTTCCCAAAGAGCTTTAGAACAAGGCATAGTTTTCCCTGCTGGCTCTTTCGGTGTACGACCAATCTCCAGACATATGGCCATTTTTGTGCCTGGCTTGGCGCCATGTGGGAAAGGGTTGTTTTGAGGCTGAAGGCAGCAGGAAAGCCTGCAGCCCCCAGGTGTGTGGGGCTACGCAAGCGGTTCCCAAAGAGCTTTAGAACAAGGCATAGTTTTCCCTGCTGGCTCTTTGGGCGTGGGACCAGTCTCCAGCCATATGGCCATTTTTGGGCCTGGCGCGGCGCCATGTGGGAAAGGGTGGTTTTGAGGCTGAAGGCAGCAGGAAAGCCTGCAGCCCCCAGGTCTGTGGGGCTACGCAAGCGGTTCCCAAAGAGCTTTAGAACAAGGCATAGTTTTCCCTGCTGGCTCTTTTGGTGTAGGACCAATCTCCAGACATATGGCCATTTTTGTGCCTGGCGGCACGCCAAGTTGCAGACGATGGTTTTGAGGCTGAAGGCAGCAGGAAAGTCTGCAGCCCCCAGGTGTGTGGGGCTATGCAAGCGGTTCCCAAAGAGCTTTAGAACAAGGCATAGTTTTCCCTGCTGGCTCTTTGGGAAAGGGACCAGTCTCTAGAAATATAGCCATTTTTGTGCCTGGCGCGAGGCCAAGTGTTAAATGGTGGTTTTGAGGCTGAAGGCAGCAGGAAAGCCTGCAGCCCCCAGGTCTGTGGAGCCACGCAAGCTGTTCCCAAAGAGCTTTAGAACAAGGCATAGTATTCCCTTTTTGCTCTTTGGGCGTGGGACCAACCTCCAGACATATGGCTATTTTTGTGCCTTGCGTGGCGCCAAGTGGGAAAGGGTAGTTTTGAGGCTGAAGGCAGCAGGAAAGCCTGCAGCCCTCAGGTGTGTGGGGCCACGCAAGCTGTTCCCAAAGAGCTTTAGAACAAGGCATAGATTTCCCTGCTGGCTCTTTGGGCGTGGGACCAAATTCCAGCCATATGGACATTTTTGTGCCTGGCTTGGCGCCATGTGGGAAAGGGTGGTTTTGAGGCTGAAGGCAGCAGGAAAGCCTGCAGCCCCCAGGTCTGTGGGGCTACGCAAGCGGTTCCCAAAGAGCTTTAGAACAAGGCATAGTTTTCCCTGCTGGCTCTTTGGGCGTGGGACCAATCTCCAGACATATTGCCATTTTTGGGTCTAGCGCGGCGCCAAGTGGGAAAGGGTGGTTTTGAGGCTGAAGGCAGCAGGAAAGCCTGCAGCCCCCAGGTGTGTGGGGCTACGCAAGCGGTTCCCAAAGAGCTTTAGAACAAGGCATAGTTTTCCCTGATGGCTCTTTGGGCGTGAGACCAGTCTCCAGACATATGGCCATTTTTGGGCCTGGCGTGGCGCCATGTGGGAAAGGGTGGTTTTGAGGCTGAAGGCAGCAGGAAAGCCTGCAGCCCCCAGGTGTGTGGGGCTACGCAAGCGGTTCCCAAAGAGCTTTAGAACAAGGCATAGTTTTCCCTGCTGGCTCTTTGGGCGTGGGACCAGTCTCCAGATATATGGCCATTTTTGTGCCTGGCTTGGCGCCATGTGGGAAAGGGTGGTTTTGAGGCTGAAGGCAGCAGGAAAGCCTGCAGCCCCCAGGTGTGTGGGGCTACGCAAGCGGTTCCCAAAGAGCTTTAGAACAAGGCATAGTTTTCCCTGCTGGCTCTTTGGGCGTGGGACCAGTCTCCAGATATATGGCCATATTTGGGCCTGGCGTGGCGCCATGTGGGAAAGGGTGGTTTTGAGGCTGAAGGCAGCAGGAAAGCCTGCAGCCCCCAGGTGTGTGGGGCTACGCAAGCGGTTCCCAAAGAGCTTTAGAACAAGGCATAGTTTTCCCTGCTGGCTCTTTGGGAAAGGGACCAGTCTCCAGATATATGGCCATTTTTGTGCCTGGCTTGGCGCCATGTGGGAAAGGGTGGTTTTGAGGCTGAAGGCAGCAGGAAAGCCTGCAGCCCCCAGGTGTGTGGGGCTACGCAAGCGGTTCCCAAAGAGCTTTAGAACAAGGCATAGTTTTCCCTGCTGGCTCTTTCGGTGTAGGACCAATCTCCAGACATATGGCCATTTTTGTGCCTGGCGGCACGCCAAGTTGCAGACGATGGTTTTGAGGCTGAAGGCAGCAGGAAAGTCTGCAGCCCCCAGGTGTGCGGGGCTACGCAAGCGGTTCCCAAAGAGCTTTAGAACAAGGCATAGTTTTCCCTGCTGGCTCTTTGGGAAAGGGACCAGTCTCTAGAAATATAGCCATTGTTGTGCCTGGCGCGACGCCAAGTGTTAAATGGTGGTTTTGAGGCTGAAGGCAGCAGGAAAGCCTGCAGCCCCCAGGTCTGTGGAGCCACGCAAGCTGTTCCCAAAGAGCTTTAGAACAAGGCATAGTATTCCCTTTTTGCTCTTTGGGCGTGGGACCAACCTCCAGACATATGGCTATTTTTGTGCCTTGCGTGGCGCCAAGTGGGAAAGGGTGGATTTGAGGCTGAAGGCAGCAGGAAAACCTGCAGCCCTCAGGTGTGTGGGGCCACGCAAGCTGTTCCCAAAGAGCTTTAGAACAAGGCATAGATTTCCCTGCTGGCTCTTTGGGCGTGGGACCAAATTCCAGCCATATGGACATTTTTGTGCCTGGCTTGGCGCCATGTGGGAAAGGGTGGTTTTGAGGCTGAAGGCAGCAGGAAAGCCTGCAGCCCCCAGGTCTGTGGGGCTACGCAAGCGATTCCCAAAGAGCTTTAGAACAAGGCATAGTTTTCCCTGCTGGCTCTTTGGGTGTGGGACCAATCTCCAGACATATTGCCATTTTTGGGCCTAGCGCGGCGCCAAGTGGGAAAGGGTGGTTTTGAGGCTGAAGGCAGCAGGAAAGTCTGCAGCCTCCAGGTGTGTGGGGCTACGCAAGTGGTTCCCAAAGAGCTTTAGAACAAGGCATAGTTTTCCCTGCTGGCTCTTTGGGCGTGGGACCAGTCTCCAGACATATGGCCATTTTTGGGCCTGGCGCGGCGCCAAGTGGGAAAGGGTGGTTTTGAGGCTGAAGGCAGCAGGAAAGCCTGCAGCCCCCAGGTGTGTGGGGCTACGCAAGCGGTTCCCAAAGAGCTTTAGAACAAGGCATAGTTTTCCCTGCTGGCTCTTTCGGTGTAGGACCAATCTCCAGACATATGGCCATTTTTGTGCCTGGCGGCACGCCAAGTTGCAGAGGATGGTTTTGAGGCTGAAGGCAGCAGGAAAGTCTGCAGCCCCCAGGTCTGTGGGGCTACGCAAGCGGTTCCCAAAGAGCTTTAGAACAAGGCATAGTTTTCCCTGCTGGCTCTTTGGGAAAGGGACCAGTCTCTAGAAATATAGCCATTTTTGTGCCTGGCGCGACGCCAAGTGTTAAATGGTGGTTTTGAGGCTGAAGGCAGCAGGAAAGCCTGCAGCCCCCAGGTCTGTGGAGCCACGCAAGCTGTTCCCAAAGAGCTTTAGAACAAGGCATAGTATTCCCTTTTTGCTCTTTGGGCGTGGGACCAACCTCCAGACATATGGCTATTTTTGTGCCTTGCGTGGCGCCAAGTGGGAAAGGGTGGATTTGAGGCTGAAGGCAGCAGGAAAACCTGCAGCCCTCAGGTGTGTGGGGCCACGCAAGCTGTTCCCAAAGAGCTTTAGAACAAGGCATAGATTTCCCTGCTGGCTCTTTGGGCGTGGGACCAAATTCCAGCCATATGGACATTTTTGTGCCTGGCTTGGCGCCATGTGGGAAAGGGTGGTTTTGAGGCTGAAGGCAGCAGGAAAGCCTGCAGCCCCCAGGTCTGTGGGGCTACGCAAGCGATTCCCAAAGAGCTTTAGAACAAGGCATAGTTTTCCCTGCTGGCTCTTTGGGTGTGGGACCAATCTCCAGACATATTGCCATTTTTGGGCCTAGCGCGGCGCCAAGTGGGAAAGGGTGGTTTTGAGGCTGAAGGCAGCAGGAAAGCCTGCAGCCTCCAGGTGTGTGGGGCTACGCAAGCGGTTCCCAAAGAGCTTTAGAACAAGGCATAGTTTTCCCTGCTGGCTCTTTGGGCGTGGGACCAGTCTCCAGACATATGGCCATTTTTGTGCCTGGCTTGGCGCCATGTGGGAAAGGGTGGTTTTGAGGCTGAAGGCAGCAGGAAAGCCTGCAGCCCCCAGGTGTGTGGGGCTACGCAAGCGGTTCCCAAAGAGCTTTAGAACAAGGCATAGTTTTCCCTGCTGGCTCTTTCGGTGTAGGACCAATCTCCAGACATATGGCCATTTTTGTGCCTGGCGTGACGCCAAGTTGCAGAGGATGGTTTTGAGGCTGAAGGCAGCAGGAAAGCCTGCAGCCCCCAGGTGTGTGGGGCTACACAAGCGGTTCCCAAAGAGCTTTAGAACAAGGCATAGTTTTCCCTGCTGGCTCTTTGGGCGTGGGACCAGTCTCCAGAAATATAGCCATTTTTGTGCCTGGCGCGACGCCAAGTGGGAAAGGGTGGTTTTGAGGCTGAAGGCAGCAGGAAAGCCTGCAGCCCCCAGGTGTGTGGGGCCACGCAAGCTGTTCCCAAAGAGCTTTAGAACAAGGCATAATTTTCCCTACTGGCTCTTTGGCCGTGGGACCAAACTCCAGCCATATGGCCATTTTTGGGCCTGGCGCGGCGCCATGTGGGAAAGGGTGGTTTTGAGGCTGAAGGCAGCAGGAAAGCCTGCAGCCCCCAGGTCTGTGGGGCCACGCAAGCTGTTCCCAAAGAGCTTTAGAACAAGGCATAGTTTTCCCTGCTGGCTCTTTGGGCGTGGGACCAGTCTTCAGCCATATGGCCATTTTTGGGCCTGGCGCAGCGCCAAGTGGGAAAGGGTGGTTTTGAGGCTGAAGGCAGCAGGAAAGCTTGGAAGCCCCCAGGTCTCTGGGGCCACGCAAGCGGTTCCCAAAGAGCTTTAGAACAAGGCATAGTTTTCCCTGCTGGCTCTTTGGGCGTGGGACCAGTCTCCAGACATATGGCCATTTTTGGGCCTGGCGCGGCGCCAAGTGGGAAAGGATTGTTTTGAGGCTGAAGGCAGCAGGAAAGCCTGCAGCCCCCAGGTGTGTGGGGCTACGCAAGCGGTTCCCAAAGAGCTTTAGAACAAGGCATAGTTTTCCCTGCTGGCTCTTTGGGCGTGGGACCAACCTCCAGACATATTGCCATTTTTGGGCCTAGCGCGGCGCCAAGTGGGAAAGGGTGGTTTTGAGGCTGAAGGCAGCAGGAAAGCCTGCAGCCTCCAGGTGTGTGGGGCTACGCAAGTGGTTCCCAAAGAGCTTTAGAACAAGGCATAGTTTTCCCTGCTGGCTCTTTGGGCGTGGGACCAGTCTCCAGCCATATGGCCATTTTTGGGCCTGGCGCGGCGCCATGTGGGAAAGGGTGGTTTTGAGGCTGAAGGCAGCAGGAAAGCCTGCAGCCCCCAGGTCTGTGGGGCTACGCAAGCGGTTCCCAAAGAGCTTTAGAACAAGGCATAGTTTTCCCTGCTGGCTCTTTGGGCGTGGGACCAGTCTCCAGACATATGGCCATTTTTGTGCCTGGCTTGGCGCCATGTGGGAAAGGGTGGTTTTGAGGCTGAAGGCAGCAGGAAAGCCTGCAGCCCCCAGGTCTGTGGGGCTACGCAAGCGGTTCCCAAAGAGCTTTAGAACAAGGCATAGTTTTCCCTGCTGGCTCTTTCGGTGTAGGACCAATCTCCAGACATATGGCCATTTTTGTGCCTGGCGTGACGCCAAGTTGCAGAGGATGGTTTTGAGGCTGAAGGCAGCAGGAAAGCCTGCAGCCCCCAGGTGTGTGGGGCTACACAAGCGGTTCCCAAAGAGCTTTAGAACAAGGCATAGTTTTCCCTGCTGGCTCTTTGGGCGTGGGACCAGTCTCCAGAAATATAGCCATTTTTGTGCCTGGCGCGACGCCAAGTGGGAAAGGGTGGTTTTGAGGCTGAAGGCAGCAGGAAAGCCTGCAGCCCCCAGGTGTGTGGGGCCACGCAAGCTGTTCCCAAAGAGCTTTAGAACAAGGCATAATTTTCCCTACTGGCTCTTTGGCCGTGGGACCAAACTCCAGCCATATGGCCATTTTTGGGACTGGCGCGGCGCCATGTGGGAAAGGGTGGTTTTGAGGCTGAAGGCAGCAGGAAAGCCTGCAGCCCCCAGGTCTGTGGGGCCACGCAAGCTGTTCCCAAAGAGCTTTAGAACAAGGCATAGTTTTCCCTGCTGGCTCTTTGGGCGTGGGACCAGTCTTCAGCCATATGGCCATTTTTGGGCCTGGCGCAGCGCCAAGTGGGAAAGGCTGGTTTTGAGGCTGAAGGCAGCAGGAAAGCTTGGAAGCCCCCAGGTCTCTGGGGCCACGCAAGCGGTTCCCAAAGAGCTTTAGAACAAGGCATAGTTTTCCCTGCTGGCTCTTTGGGCGTGGGACCAGTCTCCAGACATATGGCCATTTTTGGGCCTGGCGCGGCGCCAAGTGGGAAAGGATTGTTTTGAGGCTGAAGGCAGCAGGAAAGCCTGCAGCCCCCAGGTCTGTGGGGCTACGCAAGCGGTTCCCAAAGAGCTTTAGAACAAGGCATAGTTTTCCCTGCTGGCTCTTTGGGTGTGGGACCAATCTCCAGACATATTGCCATTTTTGGGCCTTGCGCGGCGCCAAGTGGGAAAGGGTGGTTTTGAGGCTGAAGGCAGCAGGAAAGCCTGCAGCCTCCAGGTGTGTGGGGCTACGCAAGTGGTTCCCAAAGAGCTTTAGAACAAGGCATAGTTTTCCCTGCTGGCTCTTTGGGCGTGGGACCAGTCTCCAGACATATGGCCATTTTTGGGCCTGGCGCGGCGCCAAGTGGGAAAGGGTGGTTTTGAGGCTGAAGGCAGCAGGAAAGCCTGCAGCCCCCAGGTCTGTGGGGCTACGCAAGCGGTTCCCAAAGAGCTTTAGAACAAGGCATAGTTTTCCCTGCTGGCTCTTTGGGCGTGGGACCAGTCTCCAGACATATGGCCATTTTTGTGCCTGGCTTGGCGCCATGTGGGAAAGGGTGGGTTTGAGGCTGAAGGCAGCAGGAAAGCCTGCAGCCCCCAGGTGTGTGGGGCTACGCAAGCGGTTCCCAAAGAGCTTTAGAACAAGGCATAGTTTTCCCTGCTGGCTCTTTGGGCGTGGGACCAGTCTCCAGATATATGGCCATTTTTGTGCCTGGCTTGGCGCCATGTGGGAAAGGGTGGTTTTGAGGCTGAAGGCAGCAGGAAAGCCTGCAGCCCCCAGGTGTGTGGGGCTACGCAAGCGGTTCCCAAAGAGCTTTAGAACAAGGCATAGTTTTCCCTGCTGGCTCTTTGGGCGTGGGACCAGTCTCCAGCCATATGGCCATTTTTGGGCCTGGCGCGGCGCCATGTGGGAAAGGGTGGTTTTGAGGCTGAAGGCAGCAGGAAAGCCTGCAGCCCCCAGGTCTGTGGGGCTACGCAAGCGGTTCCCAAAGAGCTTTAGAACAAGGCATAGTTTTCCCTGCTGGCTCTTTGGGCGTGGGACCAGTCTCCAGACATATGGCCATTTTTGTGCCTGGCTTGGCGCCATGTGGGAAAGGGTGGTTTTGAGGCTGAAGGCAGCAGGAAAGCCTGCAGCCCCCAGGTGTGTGGGGCTACGCAAGCGGTTCCCAAAGAGCTTTAGAACAAGGCATAGTTTTCCCTGCTGGCTCTTTCGGTGTAGGACCAATCTCCAGACATATGGCCATTTTTGGGCCTGGCGGCACGCCAAGTTGCAGAGGATGTTTTTGAGGCTGAAGGCAGCAGGAAAGTCTGCAGCCCCCAGGTCTGTGGGGCTACGCAAGCGGTTCCCAAAGAGCTTTAGAACAAGGCATAGTTTTCCCTGCTGGCTCTTTGGGAAAGGGACCAGTCTCTAGAAATATAGCCATTTTTGTGCCTGGCGCGACGCCAAGTGGGAAAGGGTGGTTTTGAGGCTGAAGGCAGCAGGAAAGCCTGCAGCCCCCAGGTGTGTGGAGCCACGCAAGCTGTTCCCAAAGAGCTTTAGAACAAGGCATAGTATTCCCTTTTTGCTCTTTGGGCGTGGGACCAACCTCCAGACATATGGCTATTTTTGTGCCTTGCGTGGCGCCAAGTGGGAAAGGGTGGTTTTGAGGCTGAAGGCAGCAGGAAAGCCTGCAGCCCCCAGGTCTGTGGGGCCACGCAAGCTGTTCCCAAAGAGCTTTAGAACAAGGCATAGTTTTCCCTGCTGGCTCTTTGGGCGTGGGACCAAACTCCAGCAATATGGCCATTTTTGGGACTGGCGCGGCGCCATGTGGGAAAGGGTGGTTTTGAGGCTGAAGGCAGCAGGAAAGCCTGCAGCCCCCAGGTCTGTGGGGCTACGCAAGCGGTTCCCAAAGAGCTTTAGAACAAGGCATCGTTTTCCCTGCTGGCTCTTTGGGCGTGGGACCAGTCTCCAGACATATGGCCATTTTTGTGCCTGGCGCGGCGCCAAGTGGGAAAGGGTGGTTTTGAGGCTGAAGGCAGCAGGAAAGCCTGCAGCCCCCAGGTCTGTGGGGCTACGCAAGCGGTTCCCAAAGAGCTTTAGAACAAGGCATAGTTTTCCCTGCTGGCTCTTTCAGTGTAGGACCAATCTCCAGACATATGGCCATTTTTGGGCCTGGCGGCACGCCAAGTTGCAGAAGATGGTTTTGAGGCTGAAGGCAGCAGGAAAGTCTGCAGCCCCCAGGTGTGTGGGGCTACGCAAGCGGTTCCCAAAGAGCTTTAGAACAAGGCATAGTTTTCCCTGCTGGCTCTTTGGGAAAGGGACCAGTCTCCAGAAATATAGCCATTTTTGTGCCTGGCGCGACGCCAAGTGGGAAAGGGTGGTTTTGAGGCTGAAGGCAGCAGGAAAGCCTGCAGCCCCCAGGTGTGTGGGGCCACGCAAGCTGTTCCCAAAGAGCTTTAGAACAAGGCATAATTTTCCCTACTGGCTCTTTGGCCGTGGGACCAAACTCCAGCCATATGGCCATTTTTGGGACTGGCGCGGCGCCATGTGGGAAAGGGTGGTTTTGAGGCTGAAGGCAGCAGGAAAGCCTGCAGCCCCCAGGTCTGTGGGGCCACGCAAGCTGTTCCCAAAGAGCTTTAGAACAAGGCATAGTTTTCCCTGCTGGCTCTTTGGGCGTGGGACCAGTCTTCAGCCATATGGCCATTTTTGGGCCTGGCGCAGCGCCAAGTGGGAAAGGGTGGTTTTGAGGCTGAAGGCAGCAGGAAAGCTTGGAAGCCCCCAGGTCTCTGGGGCCACGCAAGCGGTTCCCAAAGAGCTTTAGAACAAGGCATATTTTTCCCTGGTGGCTCTTTGGGCGTGGGACCAGTCTCCAGACATATGGCCATTTTTGGGCCTGGCGCGGCGCCAAGTGGGAAAGGATTGTTTTGAGGCTGAAGGCAGCAGGAAAGCCTGCAGCCCCCAGGTCTGTGGGGCTACGCAAGCGGTTCCCAAAGAGATTTAGAACAAGGCATAGTTTTCCCTGCTGGCTCTTTGGGCGTGGGACCAGTCTCCAGACATATGGCCATTTTTGTGCCTGGCGCGACGCCAAGTGGGAAAGGGTGGTTTTGAGGCTGAAGGCAGCAGGAAAGCTTGCAGCCCCCAGGTCTGTGGGGCTACGCAAGCGGTTCCCAAAGAGCTTTAGAACAAGGCATAGTTTTCCCTGCTGGCTCTTTGGGCGTGGGACCAGTCTCCAGATATATGGCCATTTTTGGGCCTGGCGCGGCGCCAAGTGGGAAAGGGTGGTTTTGAGGCTGAAGGCAGCAGGAAAGCCTGCAGCCCCCAGGTCTGTGGGGCTACGCAAGCGGTTCCCAAAGAGCTTTAGAACAAGGCATAGTTTTCCCTGCTGGCTCTTTGGGCGTGGGACCAGTCTCCAGACATATGGCCATTTTTGTGCCTGGCTTGGCGCCATATGGGAAAGGGTGGTTTTGAGGCTGAAGGCAGCAGGAAAGCCTTCAGCCCCCAGGTGTGTGGGGCTACGCAAGCGGTTCCCAAAGAGCTTTAGAACAAGGCATAGTTTTCCCTGCTGGCTCTTTCGGTGTACGACCAATCTCCATACATATGGCCATTTTTGGGCCTGGCGTGATGCCAAGTTGCAGACGATGGTTTTGAGGCTGAAGGCAGCAGGAAAGTCTGCAGCCCCCAGGTGTGTGGGGCTACGCAAGCGGTTCCCAAAGAGCTTTAGAACAAGGCATAGTTTTCCCTGCTGGCTCTTTGGGAAAGGGACCAGTCTCTTGAAAAATATAGCCATTTTTGTGCCTGGCGCGACGCCAAGTGGGAAAGGGTGGTTTTGAGGCTGAAGGCAGCAGGAAAGCCTGCAGCCCCCAGGTCTGTGGGGCCACGCAAGCTGTTCCCAAAGAGCTTTAGAACAAGGCATAGTTTTCCCTGCTGGCTCTTTGGGCGTGGGACCAAACTCCAGCAATATGGCCATTTTTGGGACTGGCGCGGCGCCATGTGGGAAAGGGTGGTTTTGAGGCTGAAGGCAGCAGGAAAGCCTGCAGCCCCCAGGTCTGTGGGGCTACGCAAGCGGTTCCCAAAGAGCTTTAGAACAAGGCATCGTTTTCCCTGCTGGCTCTTTGGGCGTGGGACCAGTCTCCAGACATATGGCCATTTTTGTGCCTGGCGCGGCGCCAAGTGGGAAAGGGTGGTTTTGAGGCTGAAGGCAGCAGGAAAGCCTGCAGCCCCCAGGTCTGTGGGGCTACGCAAGCGGTTCCCAAAGAGCTTTAGAACAAGGCATAGTTTTCCCTGCTGGCTCTTTCAGTGTAGGACCAATCTCCAGACATATGGCCATTTTTGGGCCTGGCGGCACGCCAAGTTGCAGAAGATGGTTTTGAGGCTGAAGGCAGCAGGAAAGTCTGCAGCCCCCAGGTGTGTGGGGCTACGCAAGCGGTTCCCAAAGAGCTTTAGAACAAGGCATAGTTTTCCCTGCTGGCTCTTTGGGAAAGGGACCAGTCTCCAGAAATATAGCCATTTTTGTGCCTGGCGCGACGCCAAGTGGGAAAGGGTGGTTTTGAGGCTGAAGGCAGCAGGAAAGCCTGCAGCCCCCAGGTGTGTGGGGCCACGCAAGCTGTTCCCAAAGAGCTTTAGAACAAGGCATAATTTTCCCTACTGGCTCTTTGGCCGTGGGACCAAACTCCAGCCATATGGCCATTTTTGGGACTGGCGCGGCGCCATGTGGGAAAGGGTGGTTTTGAGGCTGAAGGCAGCAGGAAAGCCTGCAGCCCCCAGGTCTGTGGGGCCACGCAAGCTGTTCCCAAAGAGCTTTAGAACAAGGCATAGTTTTCCCTGCTGGCTCTTTGGGCGTGGGACCAGTCTTCAGCCATATGGCCATTTTTGGGCCTGGCGCAGCGCCAAGTGGGAAAGGGTGGTTTTGAGGCTGAAGGCAGCAGGAAAGCTTGGAAGCCCCCAGGTCTCTGGGGCCACGCAAGCGGTTCCCAAAGAGCTTTAGAACAAGGCATATTTTTCCCTGGTGGCTCTTTGGGCGTGGGACCAGTCTCCAGACATATGGCCATTTTTGGGCCTGGCGCGGCGCCAAGTGGGAAAGGATTGTTTTGAGGCTGAAGGCAGCAGGAAAGCCTGCAGCCCCCAGGTCTGTGGGGCTACGCAAGCGGTTCCCAAAGAGATTTAGAACAAGGCATAGTTTTCCCTGCTGGCTCTTTGGGCGTGGGACCAGTCTCCAGACATATGGCCATTTTTGTGCCTGGCGCGACGCCAAGTGGGAAAGGGTGGTTTTGAGGCTGAAGGCAGCAGGAAAGCTTGCAGCCCCCAGGTCTGTGGGGCTACGCAAGCGGTTCCCAAAGAGCTTTAGAACAAGGCATAGTTTTCCCTGCTGGCTCTTTGGGCGTGGGACCAGTCTCCAGATATATGGCCATTTTTGGGCCTGGCGCGGCGCCAAGTGGGAAAGGGTGGTTTTGAGGCTGAAGGCAGCAGGAAAGCCTGCAGCCCCCAGGTCTGTGGGGCTACGCAAGCGGTTCCCAAAGAGCTTTAGAACAAGGCATAGTTTTCCCTGCTGGCTCTTTGGGCGTGGGACCAGTCTCCAGACATATGGCCATTTTTGTGCCTGGCTTGGCGCCATATGGGAAAGGGTGGTTTTGAGGCTGAAGGCAGCAGGAAAGCCTTCAGCCCCCAGGTGTGTGGGGCTACGCAAGCGGTTCCCAAAGAGCTTTAGAACAAGGCATAGTTTTCCCTGCTGGCTCTTTCGGTGTACGACCAATCTCCATACATATGGCCATTTTTGGGCCTGGCGTGATGCCAAGTTGCAGACGATGGTTTTGAGGCTGAAGGCAGCAGGAAAGTCTGCAGCCCCCAGGTGTGTGGGGCTACGCAAGCGGTTCCCAAAGAGCTTTAGAACAAGGCATAGTTTTCCCTGCTGGCTCTTTGGGAAAGGGACCAGTCTCTTGAAAAATATAGCCATTTTTGTGCCTGGCGCGACGCCAAGTGGGAAAGGGTGGTTTTGAGGCTGAAGGCAGCAGGAAAGCCTGCAGCCCCCAGGTCTGTGGGGCCACGCAAGCTGTTCCCAAAGAGCTTTAGAACAAGGCATAGTTTTCCCTGCTGGCTCTTTGGCCGTGGGACCAAACTCCAGCAATATGGCCATTTTTGGGACTGGCGCGGCGCCATGTGGGAAAGGGTGGTTTTGAGGCTGAAGGCAGCAGGAAAGCCTGCAGCCCCCAGGTGTGTGGGGCTACGCAAGCGGTTCCCAAAGAGCTTTAGAACAAGGCATAGTTTTCCCTGCTGGCTCTTTGGGCGTGGGACCAGTCTCCAGACATATGGCCATTTTTGTGCCTGGCTTGGCGCCATGTGGGAAAGGGTGGTTTTGAGGCTGAAGGCAGCAGGAAAGCCTGCAGCCCCCAGGTCTGTGGGGCTACGCAAGCGGTTCCCAAAGAGCTTTAGAACAAGGCATAGTTTTCCCTGCTGGCTCTTTGGGCGTGGGACCAGTCTCCAGACATATGGCCATTTTTGGGCCTGGCTTGGCGCCATGTGGGAAAGGGTGGTTTTGAGGCTGAAGGCAGCAGGAAAGCCTGCAGCCCCCAGGTCTGTGGGGCTACGCAAGCGGTTCCCAAAGAGCTTTAGAACAAGGCATAGTTTTCCCTGCTGGCTCTTTCGGTGTAGGACCAATCTCCAGACATATGGCCATTTTTGGGCCTGGCGGCACGCCAAGTTGCAGAGGATGGTTTTGAGGCTGAAGGCAGCAGGAAAGTCTGCAGCCCCCAGGTGTGCGGGGCTACGCAAGCGGTTCCCAAAGAGCTTTAGAACAAGGCATAGTTTTCCCTGCTGGCTCTTTGGGAAAGGGACCAGTCTCTAGAAATATAGCAATTTTTGTGCCTGGCGCGACGCCAAGTGTTAAATGGTGGTTTTGAGGCTGAAGGCAGCAGGAAAGCCTGCAGCCTCCAGGTCTGTGGAGCCACGCAAGCTGTTCCCAAAGAGCTTTAGAACAAGGCATAGTTTTCCCTTTTTGCTCTTTGGGCGTGGGACCAACCTCCAGACATATGGCTATTTTTGTGCCTTGCGTGGCGCCAAGTGGGAAAGGGTGGTTTTGAGGCTGAAGGCAGCAGGAAAGCCTGCAGCCCTCAGGTGTGTGGGGCCACGCAAGCTGTTCCCAAAGAGCTTTAGAACAAGGCATAGATTTCCCTGCTGGCTCTTTGGGCGTGGGACCAAATTCCAGCCATATGGACATTTTTGTGCCTGGCTTGGCGCCATGTGGGAAAGGGTGGTTTTGAGGCTGAAGGCAGCAGGAAAGCCTGCAAGCCCCCAGGTCTCTGGGGCCACGCAAGCGGTTCCCAAAGAGCTTTAGAACAAGGCATCGTTTTCCCTGCTGGCTCTTTGGGCGTGGAACAAATCTCCAGATATATGGCCATTTTTGTGCCTGGCTTGGCGCCATGTGGGAAAGGATTGTTTTGAGGCTGAAGGCAGCAGGAAAGCCTGCAGCCCCCAGGTCTGTGGGGCTACGCAAGCGGTTCCCAAAGAGCTTTAGAACAAGGCATAGTTTTCCCTGCTGGCTCTTTGGGCGTGGGACCAATCTCCAGACATATTGCCATTTTTGGGCCTAGCGCGGCGCCAAGTGGGAAAGGGTGGTTTTGAGGCTGAAGGCAGCAGGAAAGCCTGCAGCCTCCAGGTGTGTGGGGCTACGCAAGTGGTTCCCAAAGAGCTTTAGAACAAGGCATAGTTTTCCCTGCTGGCTCTTTGGGCGTGGGACCAGTCTCCAGACATATGGCCATTTTTGTGCCTGGCTTGGCGCCATGTGGGAAAGGGTGGTTTTGAGGCTGAAGGCAGCAGGAAAGCCTGCAGCCCCCAGGTCTGTGGGGCTACGCAAGCGGTTCCCAAAGAGCTTTAGAACAAGGCATAGTTTTCCCTGCTGGCTCTTTCGGTGTAGGACCAATCTCCAGACATATGGCCATTTTTGTGCCTGGCGTGACGCCAAGTTGCAGAGGATGGTTTTGAGGCTGAAGGCAGCAGGAAAGCCTGCAGCCCCAAAGTGTGCGGGGCTACGCAAGCGGTTCCCAAAGAGCTTTAGAACAAGGCATAGTTTTCCCTGCTGGCTCTTTGGGCGTGGGACCAAATTCCAGCCATATGGACATTTTTGTGCCTGGCTTGGCGCCAAGTGGGAAAGGGTGGTTTTGAGGCTGAAGGCAGCAGGAAAGCCTGCAGCCCCCAGGTCTGTGGGGCCACGCAAGCTGTTCCCAAAGAGCTTTAGAACAAGGCATAGTATTCCCTTTTTGCTCTTTGGGCGTGGGACCAACCTCCAGACATATGGCTATTTTTGTGCCTTGCGTGGCGCCAAGTGGGAAAGGGTGGTTTTGAGGCTGAAGGCAGCAGGAAAGCCTGCAGCCCCCAGGTCTGTGGGGCCACGCAAGCTGTTCCCAAAGAGCTTTAGAACAAGGCATAGTTTTCCCTGCTGGCTCTTTGGGCGTGGGACCAGTCTCCAGCAATATGGCCATTTTTGGGACTGGCGCGGCGCCATGTGGGAAAGGGTGGTTTTGAGGCTGAAGGCAGCAGGAAAGCCTGCAGCCCCCAGGTCTGTGGGGCTACGCAAGCGGTTCCCAAAGAGCTTTAGAACAAGGCATCGTTTTCCCTGCTGGCTCTTTGGGCGTGGGACCAGTCTCCAGACATATGGCCATTTTTGGGCCTGGCGCGGCGCCAAGTGGGAAAGGGTGGTTTTGAGGCTGAAGGCAGCAGGAAAGCCTGCAGCCCCCAGGTCTGTGGGGCTACGCAAGCGGTTCCCAAAGAGCTTTAGAACAAG
Organism: Chroicocephalus ridibundus; assembly: GCF_963924245.1. Classification (NCBI taxonomy): domain Eukaryota; kingdom Metazoa; phylum Chordata; class Aves; order Charadriiformes; family Laridae; genus Chroicocephalus; species Chroicocephalus ridibundus. Next base: position 45,895 of record NW_026961728.1, read on the forward strand.
GCATAGTTTTCCCTGCTGGCTCTTTCGGTGTAGGACCAATCTCCAGACATATGGCCATTTTTGGGCCTGGCGGCACGCCAAGTTGCAGAGGATGGTTTTGAGGCTGAAGGCAGCAGGAAAGTCTGCAGCCCCCAGGTGTGCGGGGCTACGCAAGCGGTTCCCAAAGAGCTTTAGAACAAGGCATAGTTTTCCCTGCTGGCTCTTTGGGAAAGGGACCAGTCTCTAGAAATATAGCAATTTTTGTGCCTGGCGCGACGCCAAGTGTTAAATGGTGGTTTTGAGGCTGAAGGCAGCAGGAAAGCCTGCAGCCCCCAGGTCTGTGGAGCCACGCAAGCTGTTCCCAAAGAGCTTTAGAACAACGCATAGTATTCCCTTTTTGCTCTTTGGGCGTGGGACCAACCTCCAGACATATGGCTATTTTTGTGCCTTGCGTGGCGCCAAGTGGGAAAGGGTGGTTTTGAGGCTGAAGGCAGCAGGAAAGCCTGCAGCCCTCAGGTGTGTGGGGCCACGCAAGCTGTTCCCAAAGAGCTTTAGAACAAGGCATAGTTTTCCCTGCTGGCTCTTTGGGCGTGGGACCAATCTCCAGACATATTGCCATTTTTGGGCCTAGCGCGGCGCCAAGTGGGAAAGGGTGGTTTTGAGGCTGAAGGCAGCAGGAAAGCCTGCAGCCTCCAGGTGTGTGGGGCTACGCAAGTGGTTCCCAAAGAGCTTTAGAACAAGGCATAGTTTTCCCTGCTGGCTCTTTGGGCGTGGGACCAGTCGCCAGACATATGGCCATTTTTGTGCCTGGCTTGGCGCCATGTGGGAAAGGGTGGTTTTGAGGCTGAAGGCAGCAGGAAAGCCTGCAGCCCCCAGGTCTGTGGGGCTACGCAAGCGGTTCCCAAAGAGCTTTAGAACAAGGCATAGTTTTCCCTGCTGGCTCTTTCGGTGTAGGACCAATCTCCAGACATATGGCCATTTTTGTGCCTGGCGTGACGCCAAGTTGCAGAGGATGGTTTTGAGGCTGAAGGCAGCAGGAAAGTCTGCAGCCCCAAAGTGTGCGGGGCTACGCAAGCGGTTCCCAAAGAGCTTTAGAACAAGGCATAGTTTTCCCTGCTGGCTCTTTGGGCGTGGGACCAAATTCCAGCCATATGGACATTTTTGTGCCTGGCTTGGCGCCAAGTGGGAAAGGGTGGTTTTGAGGCTGAAGGCAGCAGGAAAGCCTGCAGCCCCCAGGTCTGTGGGGCCACGCAAGCTGTTCCCAAAGAGCTTTAGAACAAGGCATAGTATTCCCTTTTTGCTCTTTGGGCGTGGGACCAACCTCCAGACATATGGCTATTTTTGTGCCTTGCGTGGCGCCAAGTGGGAAAGGGTGGTTTTGAGGCTGAAGGCAGCAGGAAAGCCTGCAGCCCCCAGGTCTGTGGGGCCACGCAAGCTGTTCCCAAAGAGCTTTAGAACAAGGCATAGTTTTCCCTGCTGGCTCTTTGGGCGTGGGACCAAACTCCAGCAATATGGCCATTTTTGGGACTGGCGCGGCGCCATGTGGGAAAGGGTGGTTTTGAGGCTGAAGGCAGCAGGAAAGCCTGCAGCCCCCAGGTCTGTGGGGCTACGCAAGCGGTTCCCAAAGAGCTTTAGAACAAGGCATCGTTTTCCCTGCTGGCTCTTTGGGCGTGGGACCAGTCTCCAGACATATGGCCATTTTTGTGCCTGGCGCGGCGCCAAGTGGGAAAGGGTGGTTTTGAGGCTGAAGGCAGCAGGAAAGCCTGCAGCCCCCAGGTCTGTGGGGCTACGCAAGCGGTTCCCAAAGAGCTTTAGAACAAGGCATAGTTTTCCCTGCTGGCTCTTTCGGTGTAGGACCAATCTCCAGACATATGGCCATTTTTGGGCCTGGCGGCACGCCAAGTTGCAGAGGATGGTTTTGAGGCTGAAGGCAGCAGGAAAGTCTGCAGCCCCCAGGTGTGCGGGGCTACGCAAGCGGTTCCCAAAGAGCTTTAGAACAAGGCATAGTTTTCCCTGCTGGCTCTTTGGGAAAGGGACCAGTCTCTAGAAATATAGCAATTTTTGTGCCTGGCGCGACGCCAAGTGTTAAATGGTGGTTTTGAGGCTGAAGGCAGCAGGAAAGCCTGCAGCCCCCAGGTCTGTGGAGCCACGCAAGCTGTTCCCAAAGAGCTTTAGAACAACGCATAGTATTCCCTTTTTGCTCTTTGGGCGTGGGACCAACCTCCAGACATATGGCTATTTTTGTGCCTTGCGTGGCGCCAAGTGGGAAAGGGTGGTTTTGAGGCTGAAGGCAGCAGGAAAGCCTGCAGCCCTCAGGTGTGTGGGGCCACGCAAGCTGTTCCCAAAGAGCTTTAGAACAAGGCATAGATTTCCCTGCTGGCTCTTTGGGCGTGGGACCAAATTCCAGCCATATGGACATTTTTGTGCCTGGCTTGGCGCCATGTGGGAAAGGGTGGTTTTGAGGCTGAAGGCAGCAGGAAAGCCTGCAAGCCCCCAGGTCTCTGGGGCCACGCAAGCGGTTCCCAAAGAGCTTTAGAACAAGGCATCGTTTTCCCTGCTGGCTCTTTGGGCGTGGAACAAATCTCCAGATATATGGCCATTTTTGTGCCTGGCTTGGCGCCATGTGGGAAAGGATTGTTTTGAGGCTGAAGGCAGCAGGAAAGCCTGCAGCCCCCAGGTCTGTGGGGCTACGCAAGCGGTTCCCAAAGAGCTTTAGAACAAGGCATAGTTTTCCCTGCTGGCTCTTTGGGCGTGGGACCAATCTCCAGACATATTGCCATTTTTGGGCCTAGCGCGGCGCCAAGTGGGAAAGGGTGGTTTTGAGGCTGAAGGCAGCAGGAAAGCCTGCAGCCTCCAGGTGTGTGGGGCTACGCAAGTGGTTCCCAAAGAGCTTTAGAACAAGGCATAGTTTTCCCTGCTGGCTCTTTGGGCGTGGGACCAGTCTCCAGACATATGGCCATTTTTGTGCCTGGCTTGGCGCCATGTGGGAAAGGGTGGTTTTGAGGCTGAAGGCAGCAGGAAAGCCTGCAGCCCCCAGGTCTGTGGGGCTACGCAAGCGGTTCCCAAAGAGCTTTAGAACAAGGCATAGTTTTCCCTGCTGGCTCTTTCGGTGTAGGACCAATCTCCAGACATATGGCCATTTTTGTGCCTGGCGTGACGCCAAGTTGCAGAGGATGGTTTTGAGGCTGAAGGCAGCAGGAAAGTCTGCAGCCCCAAAGTGTGCGGGGCTACGCAAGCGGTTCCAAAAGAGCTTTAGAACAAGGCATAGTTTTCCCTGCTGGCTCTTTGGGCGTGGGACCAAATTCCAGCCATATGGACATTTTTGTGCCTGGCTTGGCGCCAAGTGGGAAAGGGTGGTTTTGAGGCTGAAGGCAGCAGGAAAGCCTGCAGCCCCCAGGTCTGTGGGGCCACGCAAGCTGTTCCCAAAGAGCTTTAGAACAAGGCATAGTATTCCCTTTTTGCTCTTTGGGCGTGGGACCAACCTCCAGACATATGGCTATTTTTGTGCCTTGCGTGGCGCCAAGTGGGAAAGGGTGGTTTTGAGGCTGAAGGCAGCAGGAAAGCCTGCAGCCCCCAGGTCTGTGGGGCCACGCAAGCTGTTCCCAAAGAGCTTTAGAACAAGGCATAGTTTTCCCTGCTGGCTCTTTGGGCGTGGGACCAAACTCCAGCAATATGGCCATTTTTGGGACTGGCGCGGCGCCATGTGGGAAAGGGTGGTTTTGAGGCTGAAGGCAGCAGGAAAGCCTGCAGCCCCCAGGTCTGTGGGGCTACGCAAGCGGTTCCCAAAGAGCTTTAGAACAAGGCATCGTTTTCCCTGCTGGCTCTTTGGGCGTGGGACCAGTCTCCAGACATATGGCCATTTTTGTGCCTGGCGCGGCGCCAAGTGGGAAAGGGTGGTTTTGAGGCTGAAGGCAGCAGGAAAGCCTGCAGCCCCCAGGTGTGTGGGGCTACGCAAGCGGTTCCCAAAGAGCTTTAGAACAAGGCATAGTTTTCCCTGCTGGCTCTTTCAGTGTAGTACCAATCTCCAGACATATGGCCATTTTTGGGCCTGGCGGCACGCCAAGTTGCAGAGGATGGTTTTGAGGCTGAAGGCAGCAGGAAAGTCTGCAGCCCCCAGGTGTGTGGGGCTACGCAAGCGGTTCCCAAAGAGCTTTAGAACAAGGCATAGTTTTCCCTGCTGGCTCTTTGGGAAAGGGACCAGTCTCCAGACATATAGCCATTTTTGTGCCTGGCGCGACGCCAAGTGGGAAAGGGTGGTTTTGAGGCTGAAGGCAGCAGGAAAGCCTGCAGCCCCCAGGTGTGTGGGGCCACGCAAGCTGTTCCCAAAGAGCTTTAGAACAAGGCATAATTTTCCCTACTGGCTCTTTGGCCGTGGGACCAAACTCCAGCCATATGACCATTTTTGGGACTGGCGCGGCGCCATGTGGGAAAGGGTGGTTTTGAGGCTGAAGGCAGCAGGAAAGCCTGCAGCCCCCAGGTCTGTGGGGCCACGCAAGCTGTTCCCAAAGAGCTTTAGAACAAGGCATAGTTTTCCCTGCTGGCTCTTTGGGCGTGGGACCAGTCGTCAGCCATATGGCCATTTTTGGGCCTGGCGCAGCGCCAAGTGGGAAAGGGTGGTTTTGAGGCTGAAGGCAGCAGGAAAGCTTGGAAGCCCCCAGGTGTGTGGGGCTACGCAAGCGGTTCCCAAAGAGCTTTAGAACAAGGCATAGTTTTCCCTGCTGGCTCTTTGGGCGTGGAACAAATCTCCAGATATATGGCCATTTTTGGGCCTGGCGCGGCGCCAAGTGGGAAAGGATTGTTTTGAGGCTGAAGGCAGCAGGAAAGCCTGCAGCCCCCAGGTCTGTGGGGCTACGCAAGCGGTTCCCAAAGAGATTTAGAACAAGGCATAGTTTTCCCTGCTGGCTCTTTGGGCGTGGGACCAGTCTCCAGACATATGGCCATTTTTGTGCCTGGCGCGACGCCAAGTGGGAAACGGTGGTTTTGAGGCTGAAGGCAGCAGGAAAGCTTGCAGCCCCCAGGTCTGTGGGGCTACGCAAGCGGTTCCCAAAGAGCTTTAGAACAAGGCATAGTTTTCCCTGCTGGCTCTTTGGGCGTGGGACCAGTCTCCAGATATATGGCCATTTTTGGGCCTGGCGCGGCGCCAAGTGGGAAAGGGTGGTTTTGAGGCTGAAGGCAGCAGGAAAGCCTGCAGCCCGCAGGTGTGTGGGGCTACGCAAGCGGTTCCCAAAGAGCTTTAGAACAAGGCATAGTTTTCCCTGCTGGCTCTTTGGGCGTGGGACCAGTCTCCAGACATATGGCCATTTTTGTGCCTGGCTTGGCGCCATATGGGAAAGGGTGGTTTTGAGGCTGAAGGCAGCAGGAAAGCCTTCAGCCCCCAGGTGTGTGGGGCTACGCAAGCGGTTCCCAAAGAGCTTTAGAACAAGGCATAGTTTTCCCTGCTGGCTCTTTCGGTGTACGACCAATCTCCAGACATATGGCCATTTTTGGGCCTGGCGTGACGCCAAGTTGCACAGGATGGTTTTGAGGCTGAAGGCAGCAGGAAAGTCTGCAGCCCCCAGGTGTGCGGGGCTACGCAAGCGGTTCCCAAAGAGCTTTAGAACAAGGCATAGTTTTCCCTGCTGGCTCTTTGGGAAAGGGACCAGTCTCTAGAAATATAGCAATTTTTGTGCCTGGCGTGACGCCAAGTGTTAAATGGTGGTTTTGAGGCTGAAGGCAGCAGGAAAGCCTGCAAGCCCCCAGGTCTGTGGGGCCACGCAAGCTGTTCCCAAAGAGCTTTAGAACAAGGCATAGTATTCCCTTTTTGCTCTTTGGGCGTGGGACCAACCTCCAGACATATGGCTATTTTTGTGCCTTGCGTGGCGCCAAGTGGGAAAGGGTGGTTTTGAGGCTGAAGGCAGCAGGAAAGCCTGCAGCCCCCAGGTCTGTGGGGCCACGCAAGCTGTTCCCAAAGAGCTTTAGAACAAGGCATAGTTTTCCCTGCTGGCTCTTTGGGCGTGGGACCAGTCTCCAGACATATGGCCATTTTTGTGCCTGGCGCGGCGCCAAGTGGGAAAGGGTGGTTTTGAGGCTGAAGGCAGCAGGAAAGCCTGCAGCCCCCAGGTCTGTGGGGCTACGCAAGCGGTTCCCAAAGAGCTTTAGAACAAGGCATAGTTTTCCCTGCTGGCTCTTTCAGTGTAGGACCAATCTCCAGACATATGGCCATTTTTGGGCCTGGCGGCACGCCAAGTTGCAGAGGATGGTTTTGAGGCTGAAGGCAGCAGGAAAGTCTGCAGCCCCCAGGTGTGTGGGGCTACGCAAGCGGTTCCCAAAGAGCTTTAGAACAAGGCATAGTTTTCCCTGCTGGCTCTTTGGGAAAGGGACCAGTCTCCAGAAATATAGCCATTTTTGTGCCTGGCGCGACGCCAAGTGGGAAAGGGTGGTTTTGAGGCTGAAGGCAGCAGGAAAGTCTGCAGCCCCCAGGTGTGTGGGGCCACGCAAGCTGTTCCCAAAGAGCTTTAGAACAAGGCATAATTTTCCCTACTGGCTCTTTGGCCGTGGGACCAAACTCCAGCCATATGGCCATTTTTGGGACTGGCGCGGCGCCATGTGGGAAAGGGTGGTTTTGAGGCTGAAGGCAGCAGGAAAGCCTGCAGCCCCCAGGTCTGTGGGGCCACGCAAGCTGTTCCCAAAGAGCTTTAGAACAAGGCATAGTTTTCCCTGCTGGCTCTTTGGGCGTGGGACCAGTCGTCAGCCATATGGCCATTTTTGGGCCTGGCGCAGCGCCAAGTGGGAAAGGGTGGTTTTGAGGCTGAAGGCAGCAGGAAAGCTTGGAAGCCCCCAGGTCTCTGGGGCCACGCAAGCGGTTCCCAAAGAGCTTTAGAACAAGGCATCGTTTTCCCTGCTGGCTCTTTGGGCGTGGAACAAATCTCCAGATATATGGCCATTTTTGGGCCTGGCGCGGCGCCAAGTGGGAAAGGATTGTTTTGAGGCTGAAGGCAGCAGGAAAGCCTGCAGCCCCCAGGTCTGTGGGGCTACGCAAGCGGTTCCCAAAGAGATTTAGAACAAGGCATAGTTTTCCCTGCTGGCTCTTTGGGCGTGGGACCAGTCTCCAGATATATGGCCATTTTTGGGCCTGGCGCGGCGCCAAGTGGGAAAGGGTGGTTTTGAGGCTGAAGGCAGCAGGAAAGCCTTCAGCCCCCAGGTGTGTGGGGCTACGCAAGCGGTTCCCAAAGAGCTTTAGAACAAGGCATAGTTTTCCCTGCTGGCTCTTTCGGTGTACGACCAATCTCCATACATATGGCCATTTTTGGGCCTGGCGTGACGCCAAGTTGCACAGGATGGTTTTGAGGCTGAAGGCAGCAGGAAAGTCTGCAGCCCCCAGGTGTGTGGGGCTACGCAAGCGGTTCCCAAAGAGCTTTAGAACAAGGCATGGTTTTCCCTGCTGGCTCTTTGGGAAAGGGACCAGTCTCTTGAAAAATATAGCCATTTTTGTGCCTGGCGCGACGCCAAGTGGGAAAGGGTGGTTTTGATGCTGAAGGCAGCAGGAAAGCCTGCAGCCCCCAGGTCTGTGGGGCCACGCAAGCTGTTCCCAAAGAGCTTTAGAACAAGGCATAGTTTTCCCTGCTGGCTCTTTGGGCGTGGGACCAAACTCCAGCAATATGGCCATTTTTGGGACTGGCGCGGCGCCATGTGGGAAAGGGTGGTTTTGAGGCTGAAGGCAGCAGGAAAGCCTGCAGCCCCCAGGTGTGTGGGGCTACGCAAGCGGTTCCCAAAGAGCTTTAGAACAAGGCATAATTTTCCCTGCTGGCTCTTTGGGCGTGGGACCAGTCTCCAGACATATGGCCATTTTTGGGCCTGGCTTGGCGCCATGTGGGAAAGGGTGGTTTTGAGGCTGAAGGCAGCAGGAAAGCCTGCAGCCCCCAGGTCTGTGGGGCTACGCAAGCGGTTCCCAAAGAGCTTTAGAACAAGGCATAGTTTTCCCTGCTGGCTCTTTGGGCGTGGGACCAGTCTCCAGATATATGGCCATTTTTGTGCCTGGCTTGGCGCCATGTGGGAAAGGGTGGTTTTGAGGCTGAAGGCAGCAGGAAAGCCTGCAGCCCCCAGGTATGTGGGGCTACGCAAGCGGTTCCCAAAGAGCTTTAGAACAAGGCATAGTTTTCCCTGCTGGCTCTTTCGGTGTAGGACCAATCTCCAGACATATGGCCATTTTTGGGCCTGGCGGCACGCCAAGTTGCAGAGGATGGTTTTGAGGCTGAAGGCAGCAGGAAAGTCTGCAGCCCCCAGGTGTGCGGGGCTACGCAAGCGGTTCCCAAAGAGCTTTAGAACAAGGCATAGTTTTCCCTGCTGGCTCTTTGGGAAAGGGACCAGTCTCTAGAAATATAGCAATTTTTGTGCCTGGCGCGACGCCAAGTGTTAAATGGTGGTTTTGAGGCTGAAGGCAGCAGGAAAGCCTGCAAGCCCCCAGGTCTGTGGGGCCACGCAAGCTGTTCCCAAAGAGCTTTAGAACAAGGCATAGTATTCCCTTTTTGCTCTTTGGGCGTGGGACCAACCTCCAGACATATGGCTATTTTTGTGCCTTGCGTGGCGCCAAGTGGGAAAGGGTGGTTTTGAGGCTGAAGGCAGCAGGAAAGCCTGCAGCCCCCAGGTCTGTGGGGCCACGCAAGCTGTTCCCAAAGAGCTTTAGAACAAGGCATAGTTTTCCCTGCTGGCTCTTTGGGCGTGGGATCAAACTCCAGCAATATGGCCATTTTTGGGACTGGCGCGGCGCCATGTGGGAAAGGGTGGTTTTGAGGCTGAAGGCAGCAGGAAAGCCTGCAGCCCCCAGGTCTGTGGGGCTACGCAAGCGGTTCCCAAAGAGCTTTAGAACAAGGCATCGTTTTCCCTGCTGGCTCTTTGGGCGTGGGACCAGTCTCCAGACATATGGCCATTTTTGTGCCTGGCGCGGCGCCAAGTGGGAAAGGGTGGTTTTGAGGCTGAAGGCAGCAGGAAAGCCTGCAGCCCCCAGGTCTGTGGGGCTACGCAAGCGGTTCCCAAAGAGCTTTAGAACAAGGCATAGTTTTCCCTGCTGGCTCTTTCAGTGTAGGACCAATCTCCAGACATATGGCCATTTTTGGGCCTGGCGGCACGCCAAGTTGCAGGGGATGGTTTTGAGGCTGAAGGCAGCAGGAAAGTCTGCAGCCCCCAGGTGTGTGGGGCTACGCAAGCGGTTCCCAAAGAGCTTTAGAACAAGGCATAGTTTTCCCTGCTGGCTCTTTGGGAAAGGGACCAGTCTCCAGAAATATAGCCATTTTTGTGCCTGGCGCGACGCCAAGTGGGAAAGGGTGGTTTTGAGGCTGAAGGCAGCAGGAAAGTCTGCAGCCCCCAGGTGTGTGGGGCCACGCAAGCTGTTCCCAAAGAGCTTTAGAACAAGGCATAATTTTCCCTACTGGCTCTTTGGCCGTGGGACCAAACTCCAGCCATATGGCCATTTTTGGGACTGGCGCGGCGCCATGTGGGAAAGGGTGGTTTTGAGGCTGAAGGCAGCAGGAAAGCCTGCAGCCCCCAGGTCTGTGGGGCCACGCAAGCTGTTCCCAAAGAGCTTTAGAACAAGGCATAGTTTTCCCTGCTGGCTCTTTGGGCGTGGGACCAGTCGTCAGCCATATGGCCATTTTTGGGCCTGGCGCAGCGCCAAGTGGGAAAGGGTGGTTTTGAGGCTGAAGGCAGCAGGAAAGCTTGGAAGCCCCCAGGTCTCTGGGGCCACGCAAGCGGTTCCCAAAGAGCTTTAGAACAAGGCATCGTTTTCCCTGCTGGCTCTTTGGGCGTGGAACAAATCTCCAGATATATGGCCATTTTTGGGCCTGGCGCGGCGCCAAGTGGGAAAGGATTGTTTTGAGGCTGAAGGCAGCAGGAAAGCCTGCAGCCCCCAGGTCTGTGGGGCTACGCAAGCGGTTCCCAAAGAGATTTAGAACAAGGCATAGTTTTCCCTGCTGGCTCTTTGGGCGTGGGACCAGTCTCCAGATATATGGCCATTTTTGGGCCTGGCGCGGCGCCAAGTGGGAAAGGGTGGTTTTGAGGCTGAAGGCAGCAGGAAAGCCTTCAGCCCCCAGGTGTGTGGGGCTACGCAAGCGGTTCCCAAAGAGCTTTAGAACAAGGCATAGTTTTCCCTGCTGGCTCTTTCGGTGTACGACCAATCTCCATACATATGGCCATTTTTGGGCCTGGCGTGACGCCAAGTTGCACAGGATGGTTTTGAGGCTGAAGGCAGCAGGAAAGTCTGCAGCCCCCAGGTGTGTGGGGCTACGCAAGCGGTTCCCAAAGAGATTTAGAACAAGGCATAGTTTTCCCTGCTGGCTCTTTGGGCGTGGGACCAAACTCCAGCAATATGGCCATTTTTGGGACTGGCGCGGCGCCATGTGGGAAAGGGTGGTTTTGAGGCTGAAGGCAGCAGGAAAGCCTGCAGCCCCCAGGTCTGTGGGGCTACGCAAGCGGTTCCCAAAGAGCTTTAGAACAAGGCATAGTATTCCCTTTTTGCTCTTTGGGCGTGGGACCAGTCTCCAGACATATGGCCATTTTTGGGCCTGGCTTGGCGCCAAGTGGGAAAGGGTGGTTTTGAGGCTGAAGGCAGCAGGAAAGCCTGCAGCCCTCAGGTGTGTGGGGCCACGCAAGCTGTTCCCAAAGAGCTTTAGAACAAGGCATAGATTTCCCTGCTGGCTCTTTGGGCGTGGGACCAAATTCCAGCCATATGGACATTTTTGTGCCTGGCTTGGCGCCATGTGGGAAAGGGTGGTTTTGAGGCTGAAGGCAGCAGGAAAGCCTGCAAGCCCCCAGGTCTCTGGGGCCACGCAAGCGGTTCCCAAAGAGCTTTAGAACAAGGCATCGTTTTCCCTGCTGGCTCTTTGGGCGTGGAACAAATCTCCAGATATATGGCCATTTTTGTGCCTGGCTTGGCGCCATGTGGGAAAGGATTGTTTTGAGGCTGAAGGCAGCAGGAAAGCCTGCAGCCCCCAGGTGTGTTGGGCTACGCAAGCGGTTCCCAAAGAGCTTTAGAACAAGGCATAGTTTTCCCTGCTGGCTCTTTCGGTGTAGGACCAATCTCCAGACATATGGCCATTTTTGTGCCTGGCGTGACGCCAAGTTGCAGAGGATGGTTTTGAGGCTGAAGGCAGCAGGAAAGTCTGCAGCCCCCAGGTGTGCGGGGCTACGCAAGCGGTTCCCAAAGAGCTTTAGAACAAGGCATAGTTTTCCCTGCTGGCTCTTTGGGAAAGGGACCAGTCTCTAGAAATATAGCCATTTTTGTGCCTGGCGCGACGCCAAGTGTTAAATGGTGGTTTTGAGGCTGAAGGCAGCAGGAAAGCCTGCAGCCCCCAGGTGTGTGGGGCCACGCAAGCTGTTCCCAAAGAGCTTTAGAACAACGCATAGTATTCCCTTTTTGCTCTTTGGGCGTGGGACCAACCTCCAGACATATGGCTATTTTTGTGCCTTGCGTGGCGCCAAGTGGGAAAGGGTGGTTTTGAGGCTGAAGGCAGCAGGAAAGCCTGCAGCCCTCAGGTGTGTGGGGCCACGCAAGCTGTTCCCAAAGAGCTTTAGAACAAGGCATAGATTTCCCTGCTGGCTCTTTGGGCGTGGGACCAAATTCCAGCCATATGGACATTTTTGTGCCTGGTTTGGCGCCATGTGGGAAAGGGTGGTTTTGAGGCTGAAGGCAGCAGGAAAGCCTGCAAGCCCCCAGGTCTGTGGGGCTACGCAAGCGGTTCCCAAAGAGCTTTAGAACAAGGCATAGTTTTCCCTGCTGGCTCTTGGGGCGTGGGACCAATCTCCAGACATATTGCCATTTTTGGGCCTAGCGCGGCGCCAAGTGGGAAAGGGTGGTTTTGAGGCTGAAGGCAGCAGGAAAGCCTGCAGCCTCCAGGTGTGTGGGGCTACGCAAGTGGTTCCCAAAGAGCTTTAGAACAAGGCATAGTTTTCCCTGCTGGCTCTTTGGGCATGGGACCAGTCTCCAGACATATGGCCATTTTTGTGCCTGGCGCGGCGCCAAGTGGCCAGCAGGGAAAACTATGCCTTGTTCTAAAGCTCTTTGGGAACCGCTTGCGTGGCCCCACACACCTGGGGGCTGAAGGCTTTCCTGCTGCCTTCAGCCTCAAAACCACCCTTTCCCATATGGCGACAAGCCAGGCACAAAAATGGCCATATGTCTGGAGACTGGTCCCACGCCCAAAGAGCCAGCAGGGAAAACTATGCCTTGTTCTAAAGCTCTTTGGGAACCGCTTGCGTAGCCCCACAGACCTGGGGGCTGCAGGCTTTCCTGCTGCCTTCAGCCTCAAAACCACCCTTTCCCACTTGGCGCCGCGCCAGGCCCAAAAATGGCCATATGTCTGGAGACTGGTCCCACGCCCAAAGAGCCAGCAGGGAAAACTATGCCTTGTTCTAAAGCTCTTTGGGAACCGCTTGCGTAGCCCCACAGACCTGGGGGCTGCAAGCTTTCCTGCTGCCTTCAGCCTCAAAACCACCGTTTCCCACTTGGCGTCGCGCCAGGCACAAAAATGGCCATATGTCTGGAGACTGGTACCACGCCCAAAGAGCCAGCAGGGAAAACTATGCCTTGTTCTAAAGCTCTTTGGGAACCGCTTGCGTAGCCCCACAGACCTGGGGGCTGCAGGCTTTCCTGCTGCCTTCAGCCTCAAAACCACCCTTTCCCACTTGGCGCCACGCAAGGCACAAAAATGGCCATATGTCTGGAGACTGGTCCCACGCCCAAAGAGCCAGCAGGGAAAACTATGCCTTGTTCTAAAGCTCTTTGGGAACCGCTTGCGTGGCCCCACACACCTGGGGGCTTGCAAGCTTTCCTGCTGCCTTCAGCCTCAAAACCACCCTTTCCCACATGGCGCCAAGCCAGGCACAAAAATGTCCATATGGCTGGAATTTGGTCCCACGCCCAAAGAGCCAGCAGGGAAATCTATGCTCTTTGGGAACCGCTTGCGTAGCCCCACACACCTGGGGGCTGCAGGCTTTCCTGCTGCCTTCAGCCTCAAAACCATCCTCTGCAACTTGGCGTGCCGCCAGGCCCAAAAATGGCCATATGTCTGGAGATTGGTACTACACTGAAAGAGCCAGCAGGGAAAACTATGCCTTGTTCTAAAGCTCTTTGGGAACCGCTTGCGTAGCCCCACAGACCTGGGGGCTGCAGGCTTTCCTGCTGCCTTCAGCCTCAAAACCACCCTTTCCCACTTGGCGCCGCGCCAGGCACAAAAATGGCCATATGTCTGGAGACTGGTCCCACGCCCAAAGAGCCAGCAGGGAAAACGATGCCTTGTTCTAAAGCTCTTTGGGAACCGCTTGCGTAGCCCCACAGACCTGGGGGCTGCAGGCTTTCCTGCTGCCTTCAGCCTCAAAACCACCCTTTCCCACATGGCGCCGCGCCAGTCCCAAAAATGGCCATATTGCTGGAGTTTGGTCCCACGCCCAAAGAGCCAGCAGGGAAAACTATGCCTTGTTCTAAAGCTCTTTGGGAACAGCTTGCGTGGCCCCACAGACCTGGGGGCTGCAGGCTTTCCTGCTGCCTTCAGCCTCAAAACCACCCTTTCCCACTTGGCGCCACGCAAGGCACAAAAATAGCCATATGTCTGGAGGTTGGTCCCACGCCCAAAGAGCAAAAAGGGAATACTATGCCTTGTTCTAAAGCTCTTTGGGAACAGCTTGCGTGGCCCCACAGACCTGGGGGCTGCAGGCTTTCCTGCTGCCTTCAGCCTCAAAACCACCCTTTCCCACTTGGCGCCAAGCCAGGCACAAAAATGTCCATATGGCTGGAATTTGGTCCCACGCCCAAAGAGCCAGCAGGGAAAACTATGCCTTGTTCTAAAGCTCTTTGGGAACCGCTTGCGTAGCCCCGCACACTTTGGGGCTGCAGACTCTCCTGCTGCCTTCAGCCTCAAAACCACCCTTTCCCACTTGGCGCCAAGCCAGGCACAAAAATGTCCATATGGCTGGAATTTGGTCCCACGCCCAAAGAGCCAGCAGGGAAAACTATGCCTTGTTCTAAAGCTCTTTGGGAACCGCTTGCGTAGCCCCGCACACTTTGGGGCTGCAGACTTTCCTGCTGCCTTCAGCCTCAAAACCATGCTATGCAACTTGGCGTGCCGCCAGGCCCAAAAATGGCCATATGTCTGGAGATTGGTCCTACACCGAAAGAGCCAGCAGGGAAAACTATGCCTTGTTCTAAAGCTCTTTGGGAACCGCTTGCGTAGCCCCACACACCTGGGGGCTGCAGGCTTTCCTGCTGCCTTCAGCCTCAAAACCACCCTTTCCCACATGGCGCCAAGCCAGGCACAAAAATGGCCATATGTCTGGAGACTGGTCCCACGCCCAAAGAGCCAGCAGGGAAAACTATGCCTTGTTCTAAAGCTCTTTGGGAACCACTTGCGTAGCCCCACACACCTGGAGGCTGCAGGCTTTCCTGCTGCCTTCAGCCTCAAAACCACCCTTTCCCACTTGGCGCCGCGCTAGGCCCAAAAATGGCAATATGTCTGGAGATTGGTCCCACGCCCAAAGAGCCAGCAGGGAAAACGATGCCTTGTTCTAAAGCTCTTTGGGAACCGCTTGCGTAGCCCCACAGACCTGGGGGCTGCAGGCTTTCCTGCTGCCTTCAGCCTCAAAACAATCCTTTCCCACATGGCGCCAAGCCAGGCACAAAAATGGCCATATATCTGGAGATTTGTTCCACGCCCAAAGAGCCAGCAGGGAAAACGATGCCTTGTTCTAAAGCTCTTTGGGAACCGCTTGCGTGGCCCCAGAGACCTGGGGGATTGCAGGCTTTCCTGCTGCCTTCAGCCTCAAAACCATCCTCTGCAACTTGGCGTGCCGCCAGGCCCAAAAATGGCCATATGTCTGGAGATTGGTCCTACACCGAAAGAGCCAGCAGGGAAAACTATGCCTTGTTCTAAAGCTCTTTGGGAACCGCTTGCGTAGCCCCACACACCTGGGGGCTGCAGGCTTTCCTGCTGCCTTCAGCCTCAAAACCACCCTTTCCCACATGGCGCCAAGCCAGGCCCAAAAATGGCCATATGTCTGGAGACTGGTCCCACGCCCAAAGAGCCAGCAGGGAAAACTATGCCTTGTTCTAAAGCTCTTTGGGAACCGCTTGCGTAGCCCCACAGACCTGGGGGCTGCAGGCTTTCCTGCTGCCTTCAGCCTCAAAACCACCCTTTCCCACATGGCGCCAAGCCAGGCACAAAAATGGCCATATGTCTGGAGACTGGTCCCACGCCCAAAGAGCCAGCAGGGAAAACTATGCCTTGTTCTAAAGCTCTTTGGGAACCGCTTGCGTAGCCCCACACACCTGGGGGCTGCAGGCTTTCCTGCTGCCTTCAGCCTCAAAACCACCCTTTCCCACATGGCGCCGCGCCAGTCCCAAAAATGGCCATATTGCTGGACTTTGGTCCCACGGCCAAAGAGCCAGCAGGGAAAACTATGCCTTGTTCTAAAGCTCTTTGGGAACAGCTTGCGTGGCCCCACAGACCTGGGGGCTGCAGGCTTTCCTGCTGCCTTCAGCCTCAAAACCACCCTTTCCCACTTGGCGTCGCGCCAGGCACAAAAATGGCTATATTTTTCAAGAGACTGGTCCCTTTCCCAAAGAGCCAGCAGGGAAAACTATGCCTTGTTCTAAAGCTCTTTGGGAACCGCTTGCGTAGCCCCACACACCTGGGGGCTGCAGACTTTCCTGCTGCCTTCAGCCTCAAAACCATCGTCTGCAACTTGGCGTCACGCCAGGCCCAAAAATGGCCATATGTATGGAGATTGGTCGTACACCGAAAGAGCCAGCAGGGAAAACTATGCCTTGTTCTAAAGCTCTTTGGGAACCGCTTGCGTAGCCCCACACACCTGGGGGCTGAAGGCTTTCCTGCTGCCTTCAGCCTCAAAACCACCCTTTCCCATATGGCGCCAAGCCAGGCACAAAAATGGCCATATGTCTGGAGACTGGTCCCACGCCCAAAGAGCCAGCAGGGAAAACTATGCCTTGTTCTAAAGCTCTTTGGGAACCGCTTGCGTAGCCCCACAGACCTGGGGGCTGCAGGCTTTCCTGCTGCCTTCAGCCTCAAAACCACCCTTTCCCACTTGGCGCCGCGCCAGGCCCAAAAATGGCCATATATCTGGAGACTGGTCCCACGCCCAAAGAGCCAGCAGGGAAAACTATGCCTTGTTCTAAAGCTCTTTGGGAACCGCTTGCGTAGCCCCACAGACCTGGGGGCTGCAAGCTTTCCTGCTGCCTTCAGCCTCAAAACCACCCTTTCCCACTTGGCGTCGCGCCAGGCACAAAAATGGCCATATGTCTGGAGACTGGTCCCACGCCCAAAGAGCCAGCAGGGAAAACTATGCCTTGTTCTAAATCTCTTTGGGAACCGCTTGCGTAGCCCCACAGACCTGGGGGCTGCAGGCTTTCCTGCTGCCTTCAGCCTCAAAACAATCCTTTCCCACTTGGCGCCGCGCCAGGCCCAAAAATGGCCATATGTCTGGAGACTGGTCCCACGCCCAAAGAGCCAGCAGGGAAAACTATGCCTTGTTCTAAAGCTCTTTGGGAACCGCTTGCGTGGCCCCAGAGACCTGGGGGCTTCCAAGCTTTCCTGCTGCCTTCAGCCTCAAAACCACCCTTTCCCACTTGGCGCTGCGCCAGGCCCAAAAATGGCCATATGGCTGACCACTGGTCCCACGCCCAAAGAGCCAGCAGGGAAAACTATGCCTTGTTCTAAAGCTCTTTGGGAACAGCTTGCGTGGCCCCACAGACCTGGGGGCTGCAGGCTTTCCTGCTGCCTTCAGCCTCAAAACCACCCTTTCCCACATGGCGCCGCGCCAGTCCCAAAAATGGCCATATGGCTGGAGTTTGGTCCCACGGCCAAAGAGCCAGTAGGGAAAATTATGCCTTGTTCTAAAGCTCTTTGGGAACAGCTTGCGTGGCCCCACACACCTGGGGGCTGCAGGCTTTCCTGCTGCCTTCAGCCTCAAAACCACCCTTTCCCACTTGGCGTCGCGCCAGGCACAAAAATGGCTATATTTCTGGAGACTGGTCCCTTTCCCAAAGAGCCAGCAGGGAAAACTATGCCTTGTTCTAAAGCTCTTTGGGAACCGCTTGCGTAGCCCCACACACCTGGGGGCTGCAGACTTTCCTGCTGCCTTCAGCCTCAAAACCATCTTCTGCAACTTGGCGTGCCGCCAGGCCCAAAAATGGCCATATGTCTGGAGATTGGTCCTACACTGAAAGAGCCAGCAGGGAAAACTATGCCTTGTTCTAAAGCTCTTTGGGAACCGCTTGCGTAGCCCCACAGACCTGGGGGCTGCAGGCTTTCCTGCTGCCTTCAGCCTCAAAAGCACCCTTTCCCACTTGGCGCCGCGCCAGGCACAAAAATGGCCATATGTCTGGAGACTGGTCCCACGCCCAAAGAGCCAGCAGGGAAAACGATGCCTTGTTCTAAAGCTCTTTGGGAACCGCTTGCGTAGCCCCACAGACCTGGGGGCTGCAGGCTTTCCTGCTGCCTTCAGCCTCAAAACCACCCTTTCCCACATGGCGCCGCGCCAGTCCCAAAAATGGCCATATTGCTGGAGTTTGGTCCCACGCCCAAAGAGCCAGCAGGGAAAACTATGCCTTGTTCTAAAGCTCTTTGGGAACAGCTTGCGTGGCCCCACAGACCTGGGGGCTGCAGGCTTTCCTGCTGCCTTCAGCCTCAAAACCACCCTTTCCCACTTGGCGCCACGCAAGGCACAAAAATAGCCATATGTCTGGAGGTTGGTCCCACGCCCAAAGAGCAAAAAGGGAATACTATGCCTTGTTCTAAAGCTCTTTGGGAACAGCTTGCGTGGCTCCACAGACCTGGGGGCTGCAGGCTTTCCTGCTGCCTTCAGCCTCAAAACCACCATTTAACACTTGGCGTCGCGCCAGGCACAAAAATGGCTATATTTCTAGAGACTGGTCCCTTTCTCAAAGAGCCAGCAGGGAAAACTATGCCTTGTTCTAAAGCTCTTTGGGAACCGCTTGCGTAGCCCCACAGACCTGGGGGCTGCAGACTTTCCTGCTGCCTTCAGCCTCAAAACCATCCTCTGCAACTTGGCGTGCCGCCAGGCCCAAAAATTGCCATATGTCTGGAGATTGGTCCTACACCGAAAGAGCCAGCAGGGAAAACTATGCCTTGTTCTAAAGCTCTTTGGGAACCGCTTGCGTAGCCCCACACACCTGGGGGCTGCAGGCTTTCCTGCTGCCTTCAGCCTCAAAACCACCCTTTCCCACATGGCGCCAAGCCAGGCACAAAAATGGCCATATGTCTGGAGACTGGTCCCACGCCCAAAGAGCCAGCAGGGAAAACTATGCCTTGTTCTAAAGCTCTTTGGGAACCGCTTGCGTAGCCCCACAGACCTGGGGGCTGCAGGCTTTCCTGCTGCCTTCAGCCTCAAAACCACCCTTTCCCACATGGCGCCGCGCCAGGCCCAAAAATGGCCATATGGCTGGAGACTGGTCCCACGCCCAAAGAGCCAGCAGGGAAAACTATGCCTTGTTCTAAAGCTCTTTGGGAACCGCTTGCGTAGCCCCACAGACCTGGGGGCTGCAGGCTTTCCTGCTGCCTTCAGCCTCAAAACCACCCTTTCCCACATGGCGCCAAGCCAGGCCCAAAAATGGCCATATATCTGGAGACTGGTCCCACGCCCAAAGAGCCAGCAGGGAAAACTATGCCTTGTTCTAAAGCTCTTTGGGAACCGCTTGCGTAGCCCCACAGACCTGGGGGCTGCAGGCTTTCCTGCTGCCTTCAGCCTCAAAACCACCCTTTCCCACTTGGCGCCGCGCCAGGCCCAAAAATGGCCATATGTCTGGAGACTGGTCCCACGCCCAAAGAGCCAGCAGGGAAAACTATGCCTTGTTCTAAAGCTCTTTGGGAACCACTTGCGTAGCCCCACACACCTGGAGGCTGCAGGCTTTCCTGCTGCCTTCAGCCTCAAAACCACCCTTTCCCACTTGGCGCCGCGCCAGGCCCAAAAATGGCCATATGTCTGGAGACTGGTCCCACGCCCAAAGAGCCAGCAGGGAAAACTATGCCTTGTTCTAAAGCTCTTTGGGAACCACTTGCGTAGCCCCACACACCTGGAGGCTGCAGGCTTTCCTGCTGCCTTCAGCCTCAAAACCACCCTTTCCCACTTGGCGCCGCGCTAGGCCCAAAAATGGCAATATGTCTGGAGATTGGTCCCACACCCAAAGAGCCAGCAGGGAAAACTATGCCTTGTTCTAAAGCTCTTTGGGAACCGCTTGCGTAGCCCCACAGACCTGGGGGCTGCAGGCTTTCCTGCTGCCTTCAGCCTCAAAACAATCCTTTCCCACTTGGCGCCGCGCCAGGCCCAAAAATGGCCATATGTCTGGAGACTGGTCCCACGCCCAAAGAGCCAGCAGGGAAAACTATGCCTTGTTCTAAAGCTCTTTGGGAACCGCTTGCGTGGCCCCAGAGACCTGGGGGCTTCCAAGCTTTCCTGCTGCCTTCAGCCTCAAAACCACCCTTTCCCACTTGGCGCTGCGCCAGGCCCAAAAATGGCCATATGGCTGAAGACTGGTCCCACGCCCAAAGAGCCAGCAGGGAAAACTATGCCTTGTTCTAAAGCTCTTTGGGAACAGCTTGCGTGGCCCCACAGACCTGGGGGCTGCAGGCTTTCCTGCTGCCTTCAGCCTCAAAACCACCCTTTCCCACATGGCGCCAAGCCAGTCCCAAAAATGGCCATATGGCTGGAGTTTGGTCCCACGGCCAAAGAGCCAGTAGGGAAAATTATGCCTTGTTCTAAAGCTCTTTGGGAACAGCTTGCGTGGCCCCACACACCTGGGGGCTGCAGGCTTTCCTGCTGCCTTCAGCCTCAAAACCACCCTTTCCCACTTGGCGTCGCGCCAGGCACAAAAATGGCTATATTTCTGGAGACTGGTCCCACGCCCAAAGAGCCAGCAGGGAAAACTATGCCTTGTTCTAAAGCTCTTTGGGAACCGCTTGTGTAGCCCCACACACCTGGGGGCTGCAGGCTTTCCTGCTGCCTTCAGCCTCAAAACCATCCTCTGCAACTTGGCGTCACGCCAGGCCCAAAAATGGCCATATGTCTGGAGACTGGTCCTACACCGAAAGAGCCAGCAGGGAAAACTATGCCTTGTTCTAAAGCTCTTTGGGAACCGCTTGCGTAGCCCCACACACCTGGGGGCTGCAGGCTTTCCTGCTGCCTTCAGCCTCAAAACCACCCTTTCCCACATGGCGCCAAGCCAGGCACAAAAATGGCCATATGTCTGGAGACTGGTCCCACGCCCAAAGAGCCAGCAGGGAAAACTATGCCTTGTTCTAAAGCTCTTTGGGAACCGCTTGCGTAGCCCCACAGACCTGGGGGCTGCAGGCTTTCCTGCTGCCTTCAGCCTCAAAACCACCCTTTCCCACATGGCGCCAAGCCAGGCACAAAAATGGCCATATGGCTGGAGACTGGTCCCACGCCCAAAGAGCCAGCAGGGAAAACTATGCCTTGTTCTAAAGCTCTTTGGGAACCGCTTGCGTAGCCCCACAGACCTGGGGGCTGCAGGCTTTCCTGCTGCCTTCAGCCTCAAAACCATCCTCTGCAACTTGGCGTCACGCCAGGCACAAAAATGGCCATATGTCTGGAGATTGGTCCTACACCGAAAGAGCCAGCAGGGAAAACTATGCCTTGTTCTAAAGCTCTTTGGGAACCGCTTGCGTAGCCCCACACACCTGGGGGCTGCAGGCTTTCCTGCTGCCTTCAGCCTCAAAACCACCCTTTCCCACATGGCGCCAAGCCAGGCACAAAAATGGCCATATGTCTGGAGACTGGTCCCACGCCCAAAGAGCCAGCAGGGAAAACTATGCCTTGTTCTAAAGCTCTTTGGGAACCGCTTGCGTAGCCCCACACACCTGGGGGCTGCAGGCTTTCCTGCTGCCTTCAGCCTCAAAACCACCCTTTCCCACATGGCGCCGCGCCAGGCCCAAAAATGGCCATATGGCTGGAGACTGGTCCCACGCCCAAAGAGCCAGCAGGGAAAACTATGCCTTGTTCTAAAGCTCTTTGGGAACCGCTTGCGTAGCCCCACACACCTGGGGGCTGCAGGCTTTCCTGCTGCCTTCAGCCTCAAAACCACCCTTTCCCACATGGCGCCAAGCCAGGCACAAAAATGGCCATATATCTGGAGACTGGTCCCACGCCCAAAGAGCCAGCAGGGAAAACTATGCCTTGTTCTAAAGCTCTTTGGGAACCGCTTGCGTAGCCCCACACACCTGGGGGCTGCAGGCTTTCCTGCTGCCTTCAGCCTCAAACCCACCCTTTCCCACATGGCGCCAAGCCAGGCACAAAAATGGCCATATGTCTGGAGACTGGTCCCACGCCCAAAGAGCCAGCGGGGAAAACTATGCCTTGTTCTAAAGCTCTTTGGGAACCGCTTGCGTAGCCCCACAGACCTGGGGGCTGCAGGCTTTCCTGCTGCCTTCAGCCTCAAAACCACCCTTTCCCACTTGGCGCCGCGCCAGGCCCAAAAATGGCCATATGTCTGGAGACTGGTCCCACGCCCAAAGAGCCAGCAGGGAAAACTATGCCTTGTTCTAAAGCTCTTTGGGAACCACTTGCGTAGCCCCACACACCTGGAGGCTGCAGGCTTTCCTGCTGCCTTCAGCCTCAAAACCACCCTTTCCCACTTGGCGCCGCGCTAGGCCCAAAAATGGCAATATGTCTGGAGGTTGGTCTCACGCCCAAAGAGCCAGCAGGGAAAACTATGCCTTGTTCTAAAGCTCTTTGGGAACCGCTTGCGTAGCCCCACACACCTGGGGGCTGCAGGCTTTCCTGCTGCCTTCAGCCTCAAAACAATCCTTTCCCACTTGGCGCCGCGCCAGGCCCAAAAATGGCCATATGTCTGGAGACTGGTCCCACGCCCAAAGAGCCAGCAGGGAAAACTATGCCTTGTTCTAAAGCTCTTTGGGAACCGCTTGCGTGGCCCCAGAGACCTGGGGGCTTCCAAGCTTTCCTGCTGCCTTCAGCCTCAAAACCACCCTTTCCCACTTGGCGCTGCGCCAGGCCCAAAAATGGCCATATGTCTGGAGACTGGTCCCACGCCCAAAGAGCCAGCAGGGAAAACTATGCCTTGTTCTAAAGCTCTTTGGGAACAGCTTGCGTGGCCCCACAGACCTGGGGGCTGCAGGCTTTCCTGCTGCCTTCAGCCTCAAAACCACCCTTTCCCACATGGCGCCGCGCCAGTCCCAAAAATGGCCATATGGCTGGAGTTTGGTCCCACGGCCAAAGAGCCAGTAGGGAAAATTATGCCTTGTTCTAAAGCTCTTTGGGAACAGCTTCCGTGGCCCCACACACCTGGGGGCTGCAGGCTTTCCTGCTGCCTTCAGCCTCAAAACCACCCTTTCCCACTTGGCGTCGCGCCAGGCACAAAAATGGCTATATTTCTGGAGACTGGTCCCACGCCCAAAGAGCCAGCAGGGAAAACTATGCCTTGTTCTAAAGCTCTTTGGGAACCGCTTGTGTAGCCCCACACACCTGGGGGCTGCAGGCTTTCCTGCTGCCTTCAGCCTCAAAACCATCCTCTGCAACTTGGCGTCACGCCAGGCACAAAAATGGCCATATGTCTGGAGATTGGTCCTACACCGAAAGAGCCAGCAGGGAAAACTATGCCTTGTTCTAAAGCTCTTTGGGAACCGCTTGCGTAGCCCCACACACCTGGGGGCTGCAGGCTTTCCTGCTGCCTTCAGCCTCAAAACCACCCTTTCCCACATGACGCCAAGCCAGGCACAAAAATGGCCATATATCTGGAGACTGGTCCCACGCCCAAAGAGCCAGCAGGGAAAACTATGCCTTGTTCTAAAGCTCTTTGGGAACCGCTTGCGTAGCCCCACACACCTGGGGGCTGCAGGCTTTCCTGCTGCCTTCAGCCTCAAACCCACCCTTTCCCACATGGCGCCAAGCCAGGCACAAAAATGGCCATATGTCTGGAGACTGGTCCCACGCCCAAAGAGCCAGCAGGGAAAACTATGCCTTGTTCTAAAGCTCTTTGGGAACCGCTTGCGTAGCCCCACAGACCTGGGGGCTGCAGGCTTTCCTGCTGCCTTCAGCCTCAAAACCACCCTTTCCCACTTGGCGCCGCGCCAGGCCCAAAAATGGCCATATGTCTGGAGACTGGTCCCACGCCCAAAGAGCCAGCAGGGAAAACTATGCCTTGTTCTAAAGCTCTTTGGGAACCACTTGCGTAGCCCCACACACCTGGAGGCTGCAGGCTTTCCTGCTGCCTTCAGCCTCAAAACCACCCTTTCCCACTTGGCGCCGCGCTAGGCCCAAAAATGGCAATATGTCTGGAGATTGGTCCCACACCCAAAGAGCCAGCAGGGAAATCTATGCCTTGTTCTAAAGCTCTTTGGGAACAGCTTGCGTGGCCCCACACACCTGAGGGCTGCAGGTTTTCCTGCTGCCTTCAGCCTCAAATCCACCCTTTCCCACTTGGCGCCACGCAAGGCACAAAAATAGCCATATGTCTGGATGTTGGTCCCACGCCCAAAGAGCAAAAAGGGAATACTATGCCTTGTTCTAAAGCTCTTTGGGAACAGCTTGCGTGGCTCCACAGACCTGGGGGCTGCAGGCTTTCCTGCTGCCTTCAGCCTCAAAACCACCATTTAACACTTGGCGTCGCGCCAGGCACAAAAATGGCTATATTTCTAGAGACTGGTCCCTTTCCCAAAGAGCCAGCAGGGAAAACTATGCCTTGTTCTAAAGCTCTTTGGGAACCGCTTGCGTAGCCCCACACACCTGGGGGCTGCAGGCTTTCCTGCTGCCTTCAGCCTCAAAACCATCGTCTGCAACTTGGCGTGCCGCCAGGCACAAAAATGGCCATATGTCTGGAGATTGGTCCTACACCGAAAGAGCCAGCAGGGAAAATTATGCCTTGTTCTAAAGCTCTTTGGGAACTGCTTGCGTAGCCCCACACACCTGGGGGCTGCAGGCTTTCCTGCTGCCTTCAGCCTCAAAACAACCCTTTCCCACATGGCGCCAAGCCAGGCACAAAAATGGCCATATGTCTGGAGACTGGTCCCACGCCCAAAGAGCCAGCAGGGAAAACTATGCCTTGTTCTAAAGCTCTTTGGGAACCGCTTGCGTAGCCCCACACACCTGGGGGCTGCACACTTTCCTGCTGCCTTCAGCCTCAAAACCATCCTCTGCAACTTGGCGTGCCGCCAGGCCCAAAAATGGCCATATGTCTGGAGATTGGTCCTACACCGAAAGAGCCAGCAGGGAAAACTATGCCTTGTTCTAAAGCTCTTTGGGAACCGCTTGCGTAGCCCCACACACCTGGGGGCTGCAGGCTTTCCTGCTGCCTTCAGCCTCAAAACCACCCTTTCCCACATGGCGCCAAGCCAGGCACAAAAATGGCCATATGTCTGGAGACTGGTCCCACGCCCAAAGAGCCAGCAGGGAAAACTATGCCTTGTTCTAAAGCTCTTTGGGAACCGCTTGCGTAGCCCCACACACCTTGGGGCTGCAGGCTTTCCTGCTGCCTTCAGCCTCAAAACCACCCTTTCCCACATGGCGCCACGCCAGGCCCAAATATGGCCATATATCTGGAGACTGGTCCCACGCCCAAAGAGCCAGCAGGGAAAACTATGCCTTGTTCTAAAGCTCTTTGGGAACCGCTTGCGTAGCCCCACACACCTGGGGGCTGCAGGCTTTCCTGCTGCCTTCAGCCTCAAAACCACCCTTTCCCACATGGCGCCAAGCCAGGCCCAAAAATGGCCATATATCTGGAGACTGGTCCCACGCCCAAAGAGCCAGCAGGGAAAACTATGCCTTGTTCTAAAGCTCTTTGGGAACCGCTTGCGTAGCCCCACACACCTGGGGGCTGCAGGCTTTCCTGCTGCCTTCAGCCTCAAAACCACCCTTTCCCACATGGCGCCACGCCAGGCACAAAAATGGCCATATGTCTGGAGACTGGTCTCACGCCCAAAGAGCCATCAGGGAAAACTATGCCTTGTTCTAAAGCTCTTTGGGAACCGCTTGCGTAGCCCCACACACCTGGGGGCTGCAGGCTTTCCTGCTGCCTTCAGCCTCAAAACCACCCTTTCCCACTTGGCGCCGCGCTAGACCCAAAAATGGCAATATGTCTGGAGATTGGTCCCACGCCCAAAGAGCCAGCAGGGAAAACTATGCCTTGTTCTAAAGCTCTTTGGGAACCGCTTGCGTAGCCCCACACACCTGGGGGCTGCAGGCTTTCCTGCTGCCTTCAGCCTCAAAACCACCCTTTCCCACATGGCGCCAAGCCAGGCACAAAAATGTCCATATGGCTGGAATTTGGTCCCACGCCCAAAGAGCCAGCAGGGAAATATATGCCTTGTCCTAAAGCTCTTTGGGAACAGCTTGCGTGGCCCCACACACCTGAGGGCTGCAGGCTTTCCTGCTGCCTTCAGCCTCAAAACTACCCTTTCCCACTTGGCGCCACGCAAGGCACAAAAATAGCCATATGTCTGGAGGTTGGTCCCACGCCCAAAGAGCAAAAAGGGAATACTATGCCTTGTTCTAAAGCTCTTTGGGAACAGCTTGCGTGGCTCCACACACCTGGGGGCTGCAGGCTTTCCTGCTGCCTTCAGCCTCAAAACCACCATTTAACACTTGGCGTCGCGCCAGGCACAAAAATGGCTATATTTCTAGAGACTGGTCCCTTTCCCAAAGAGCCAGCAGGGAAAACTATGCCTTGTTCTAAAGCTCTTTGGGAACCGCTTGCGTAGCCCCACACACCTGGGGGCTGCAGACTTTCCTGCTGCCTTCAGCCTCAAAACCATCGTCTGCAACTTGGCGTGCCGCCAGGCACAAAAATGGCCATATGTCTGGAGATTGGTCCTACACCAAAAGAGCCAGCAGGGAAAACTATGCCTTGTTCTAAAGCTCTTTGGGAACCGCTTGCGTAGCCCCACACACCTGGGGGCTGCAGGCTTTCCTGCTGCCTTCAGCCTCAAAACCACCCTTTCCCACATGGCGCCGCGCCAGGCCCAAAAATGGCCATATGGCTGGAGACTGGTCCCACGCCCAAAGAGCCAGCAGGGAAAACTATGCCTTGTTCTAAAGCTCTTTGGGAACCGCTTGCGTAGCCCCACACACCTGGGGGCTGCAGGCTTTCCTGCTGCCTTCAGCCTCAAAACAACCCTTTCCCACATGGCGCCAAGCCAGGCACAAAAATGGCCATATATCTGGAGACTGGTCCCACGCCCAAAGAGCCAGCAGGGAAAACTATGCCTTGTTCTAAAGCTCTTTGGGAACCGCTTGCGTAGCCCCACAGACCTGGGGGCTGCAGGCTTTCCTGCTGCCTTCAGCCTCAAAACCACCCTTTCCCACATGGCGCCACGCCAGGCCCAAAAATGGCCATATGTCTGGAGACTGGTCCCACGCCCAAAGAGCCAGCAGGGAAAACTATGCCTTGTTCTAAAGCTCTTTGGGAACCGCTTGCGTAGCCCCACACACCTGGGGGCTGCAGGCTTTCCTGCTGCCTTCAGCCTCAAAACCACCCTTTCCCACATGGCGCCGCGCCAGTCCCAAAAATGGCCATATGTCTGGAGTTTGGTCCCACGCCCAAAGAGCCAGCAGGGAAAACTATGCCTTGTTCTAAAGCTCTTTGGGAACAGCTTGCGTGGCCCCACAGACCTGGGGGCTGCAGGCTTTCCTGCTGCCTTCAGCCTCAAAACCACCCTTTCCCACTTGGCGTCGCGCCAGGCACAAAAATGGCTATATTTTTCAAGAGACTGGTCCCTTTCCCAAAGAGCCAGCAGGGAAAACTATGCCTTGTTCTAAAGCTCTTTGGGAACCGCTTGCGTAGCCCCACACACCTGGGGGCTGCAGACTTTCCTGCTGCCTTCAGCCTCAAAACCATCCTGTGCAACTTGGCGTGCCGCCAGGCCCAAAAATGGCCATATGTCTGGAGATTGGTCGTACACCGAAAGAGCCAGCAGGGAAAACTATGCCTTGTTCTAAAGCTCTTTGGGAACCACTTGCGTAGCCCCACAGACCTGGGGGCTGCAGGCTTTCCTGCTGCCTTCAGCCTCAAAACCACCCTTTCCCACTTGGCGCCACGCAAGGCACAAAAATGGCCATATGTCTGGAGACTGGTCCCACGCCCAAAGAGCCAGCAGGGAAAACTATGCCTTGTTCTAAATCTCTTTGGGAACCGCTTGCGTAGCCCCACAGACCTGGGGGCTGCAGGCTTTCCTGCTGCCTTCAGCCTCAAAACAATCCTTTCCCACTTGGCGCCGCGCCAGGCCCAAAAATGGCCATATATCTGGAGATTTGTTCCACGCCCAAAGAGCCAGCAGGGAAAACTATGCCTTATTCTAAAGCTCTTTGGGAACCGCTTGTGTAGCCCCACACACCTGGGGGCTGCAGGCTTTCCTGCTGCCTTCAGCCTCAAAACCACCCTTTCCCACATGGCGCCACGCCAGGCCCAAAAATGGCCATATGTCTGGAGACTGGTCTCACGCCCAAAGAGCCATCAGGGAAAACTATGCCTTGTTCTAAAGCTCTTTGGGAACCGCTTGCGTAGCCCCACACACCTGGGGGCTGCAGGCTTTCCTGCTGCCTTCAGCCTCAAAACCACCCTTTCCCACTTGGCGCCGCGCTAGGCCCAAAAATGGCAATATGTCTGGAGATTGGTCCCACGCCCAAAGAGCCAGCAGGGAAAACTATGCCTTGTTCTAAAGCTCTTTGGGAACCGCTTGCGTAGCCCCACAGACCTGGGGGCTGCAGGCTTTCCTGCTGCCTTCAGCCTCAAAACCACCCTTTCCCACATGGCGCCAAGCCAGGCACAAAAATGTCCATATGGCTGGAATTTGGTCCCACGCCCAAAGAGCCAGCAGGGAAATCTATGCCTTGTTCTAAAGCTCTTTGGGAACAGCTTGCGTGGCCCCACACACCTGAGGGCTGCAGGCTTTCCTGCTGCCTTCAGCCTCAAAACCACCCTTTCCCACTTGGCGCCACGCAAGGCACAAAAATAGCCATATGTCTGGAGGTTGGTCCCACGCCCAAAGAGCAAAAAGCGAATACTATGCCTTGTTCTAAAGCTCTTTGGGAACAGCTTGCGTGGCTCCACAGACCTGGGGGCTGCAGGCTTTCCTGCTGCCTTCAGCCTCAAAACCACCATTTAACACTTGGCGTCGCGCCAGGCACAAAAATGGCTATATTTCTAGAGACTGGTCCCTTTCCCAAAGAGCCAGCAGGGAAAACTATGCCTTGTTCTAAAGCTCTTTGGGAACCGCTTGCGTAGCCCCACACACCTGGGGGCTGCAGGCTTTCCTGCTGCCTTCAGCCTCAAAACCATCCTCTGCAACTTGGCGTGCCGCCAGGCACAAAAATGGCCATATGTCTGGAGATTGGTCCTACACCAAAAGAGCCCGCAGGGAAAACTATGCCTTGTTCTAAAGCTCTTTGGGAACCGCTTGCGTAGCCCCACACACCTGGGGGCTGAAGGCTTTCCTGCTGCCTTCAGCCTCAAAACCACCCTTTCCCATATGGCGACAAGCCAGGCACAAAAATGGCCATATGTCTGGAGACTGGTCCCACGCCCAAAGAGCCAGCAGGGAAAACTATGCCTTGTTCAAAAGCTCTTTGGGAACCGCTTGCGTAGCCCCACAGACCTGGGGGCTGCAGGCTTTCCTGCTGCCTTCAGCCTCAAAACCACCCTTTCCCACTTGGCGCCGCGCCAGGCCCAAAAATGGCCATATGTCTGGAGACTGGTCCCACGCCCAAAGAGCCAGCAGGGAAAACTATGCCTTGTTCTAAAGCTCTTTGGGAACCGCTTGCGTAGCCCCACACACCTGGGGGCTGCAGGCTTTCCTGCTGCCTTCAGCCTCAAAACCACCCTTTCCCACATGGCGCCAAGCCAGGCACAAAAATGGCCATATGGCTGGAGACTGGTCCCACGCCCAAAGAGCCAGCAGGGAAAACTATGCCTTGTTCTAAAGCTCTTTGGGAACCGCTTGCGTAGCCCCACACACCTGGGGGCTGCAGGCTTTCCTGCTGCCTTCAGCCTCAAAACAACCCTTTCCCACATGGCGCCAAGCCAGGCACAAAAATGGCCATATATCTGGAGACTGGTCCCACGCCCAAAGAGCCAGCAGGGAAAACTATGCCTTGTTCTAAAGCTCTTTGGGAACCGCTTGCGTGGCCCCACAGACCTGGGGGCTTGCAAGCTTTCCTGCTGCCTTCAGCCTCAAAACCACCCTTTCCCACTTGGCGCTGCGCCAGGCCCAAAAATGGCCATATGTCTGGAGGTTGGTCCCACGCCCAAAGAGCCAGCAGGGAAAACTATGCCTTATTCTAAAGCTCTTTGGGAACCGCTTGTGTAGCCCCACACACCTGGGGGCTGCAGGCTTTCCTGCTGCCTTCAGCCTCAAAACCACCCTTTCCCACATGGCGCCACGCCAGGCCCAAAAATGGCCATATGTCTGGAGACTGGTCTCACGCCCAAAGAGCCATCAGGGAAAACTATGCCTTGTTCTAAAGCTCTTTGGGAACCGCTTGCGTAGCCCCACACACCTGGGGGCTGCAGGCTTTCCTGCTGCCTTCAGCCTCAAAACCACCCTTTCCCACTTGGCGCCGCGCTAGGCCCAAAAATGGCAATATGTCTGGAGATTGGTCCCACGCCCAAAGAGCCAGCAGGGAAAACTATGCCTTGTTCTAAAGCTCTTTGGGAACCGCTTGCGTAGCCCCACAGACCTGGGGGCTGCAGGCTTTCCTGCTGCCTTCAGCCTCAAAACCACCCTTTCCCACATGGCGCCAAGCCAGGCACAAAAATGTCCATATGGCTGGAATTTGGTCCCACGCCCAAAGAGCCAGCAGGGAAATCTATGCCTTGTTCTAAAGCTCTTTGGGAACAGCTTGCGTCGCCCCACACACCTGAGGGCTGCAGCCTTTCCTGCTGCCTTCAGCCTCAAAACCACCCTTTCCCACTTGGCGCCACGCAAGGCACAAAAATAGCCATATGTCTGGAGGTTGGTCCCACGCCCAAAGAGCAAAAAGGGAATACTATGCCTTGTTCTAAAGCTCTTTGGGAACAGCTTGCGTGGCTCCACAGACCTGGGGGCTGCAGGCTTTCCTGCTGCCTTCAGCCTCAAAACCACCATTTAACACTTGGCGTCGCGCCAGGCACAAAAATGGCTATATTTCTAGAGACTGGTCCCTTTCCCAAAGAGCCAGCAGGGAAAACTATGCCTTGTTCTAAAGCTCTTTGGGAACCGCTTGCGTAGCCCCGCACACCTGGGGGCTGCAGACTTTCCTGCTGCCTTCAGCCTCAAAACCATCCTCTGCAACTTGGCGTGCCGCCAGGCACAAAAATGGCCATATGTCTGGAGATTGGTCCTACACCAAAAGAGCCCGCAGGGAAAACTATGCCTTGTTCTAAAGCTCTTTGGGAACCGCTTGCGTAGCCCCACACACCTGGGGGCTGAAGGCTTTCCTGCTGCCTTCAGCCTCAAAACCACCCTTTCCCATATGGCGCCAAGCCAGGCCCAAAAATGGCCATATGTCTGGAGACTGGTCCCACGCCCAAAGAGCCAGCAGGGAAAACTATGCCTTGTTCAAAAGCTCTTTGGGAACCGCTTGCGTAGCCCCACAGACCTGGGGGCTGCAGGCTTTCCTGCTGCCTTCAGCCTCAAAACCACCCTTTCCCACTTGGCGCCGCGCCAGGCCCAAAAATGGCCATATGTCTGGAGACTGGTCCCACGCCCAAAGAGCCAGCAGGGAAAACTATGCCTTGTTCTAAAGCTCTTTGGGAACCGCTTGCGTAGCCCCACACACCTGGGGGCTGCAGGCTTTCCTGCTGCCTTCAGCCTCAAAACCACCCTTTCCCACATGGCGCCAAGCCAGGCACAAAAATGGCCATATGGCTGGAGACTGGTCCCACGCCCAAAGAGCCAGCAGGGAAAACTATGCCTTGTTCTAAAGCTCTTTGGGAACCGCTTGCGTAGCCCCACACACCTGGGGGCTGCAGGCTTTCCTGCTGCCTTCAGCCTCAAAACAACCCTTTCCCACATGGCGCCAAGCCAGGCACAAAAATGGCCATATATCTGGAGACTGGTCCCACGCCCAAAGAGCCAGCAGGGAAAACTATGCCTTGTTCTAAAGCTCTTTGGGAACCGCTTGCGTAGCCCCACAGACCTGGGGGCTGCAGGCTTTCCTGCTGCCTTCAGCCTCAAAACCACCCTTTCCCACATGGCGCCACGCCAGGCCCAAAAATGGCCATATGTCTGGAGACTGGTCCCACGCCCAAAGAGCCAGCAGGGAAAACTATGCCTTGTTCTAAAGCTCTTTGGGAACCGCTTGCGTAGCCCCACACACCTGGGGGCTGCAGGCTTTCCTGCTGCCTTCAGCCTCAAAACCACCCTTTCCCACATGGCGCCGCGCCAGTCCCAAAAATGGCCATATGTCTGGAGTTTGGTCCCACGCCCAAAGAGCCAGCAGGGAAAACTATGCCTTGTTCTAAAGCTCTTTGGGAACAGCTTGCGTGGCCCCACAGACCTGGGGGCTGCAGGCTTTCCTGCTGCCTTCAGCCTCAAAACCACCCTTTCCCACTTGGCGTCGCGCCAGGCACAAAAATGGCTATATTTTTCAAGAGACTGGTCCCTTTCCCAAAGAGCCAGCAGGGAAAACTATGCCTTGTTCTAAAGCTCTTTGGGAACCGCTTGCGTAGCCCCACACACCTGGGGGCTGCAGACTTTCCTGCTGCCTTCAGCCTCAAAACCATCCTGTGCAACTTGGCGTGCCGCCAGGCCCAAAAATGGCCATATGTCTGGAGATTGGTCGTACACCGAAAGAGCCAGCAGGGAAAACTATGCCTTGTTCTAAAGCTCTTTGGGAACCACTTGCGTAGCCCCACAGACCTGGGGGCTGCAGGCTTTCCTGCTGCCTTCAGCCTCAAAACCACCCTTTCCCACTTGGCGCCACGCAAGGCACAAAAATGGCCATATGTCTGGAGACTGGTCCCACGCCCAAAGAGCCAGCAGGGAAAACTATGCCTTGTTCTAAATCTCTTTGGGAACCGCTTGCGTAGCCCCACAGACCTGGGGGCTGCAGGCTTTCCTGCTGCCTTCAGCCTCAAAACAATCCTTTCCCACTTGGCGCCGCGCCAGGCCCAAAAATGGCCATATATCTGGAGATTTGTTCCACGACCAAAGAGCCAGCAGGGAAAACTATGCCTTGTTCTAAAGCTCTTTGGGAACCGCTTGCGTGGCCCCAGAGACCTGGGGGCTTGCAAGCTTTCCTGCTGCCTTCAGCCTCAAAACCACCCTTTCCCACTTGGCGCTGCGCCAGGCCCAAAAATGGCCATATGGCTGGAGACTGGTCCCACGCCCAAAGAGCCAGCAGGGAAAACTATGCCTTGTTCTAAAGCTCTTTGGGAACCGCTTGTGTAGCCCCACACACCTGGGGGCTGCAGGCTTTCCTGCTGCCTTCAGCCTCAAAACCACCCTTTCCCACATGGCGCCACGCCAGGCCCAAAAATGGCCATATGTCTGGAGACTGGTCTCACGCCCAAAGAGCCATCAGGGAAAACTATGCCTTGTTCTAAAGCTCTTTGGGAACCGCTTGCGTAGCCCCACACACCTGGGGGCTGCAGGCTTTCCTGCTGCCTTCAGCCTCAAAACCACCTTTTCCCACTTGGCGCCGCGCTAGGCCCAAAAATGGCAATATGTCTGGAGATTGGTCCCACGCCCAAAGAGCCAGCAGGGAAAACTATGCCTTGTTCTAAAGCTCTTTGGGAACCGCTTGCGTAGCCCCACAGACCTGGGGGCTGCAGGCTTTCCTGCTGCCTTCAGCCTCAAAACCACCCTTTCCCACATGGCGCAAAGCCAGGCACAAAAATGTCCATATGGCTGGAATTTGGTCCCACGCCCAAAGAGCCAGCAGGGAAATCTATGCCTTGTTCTAAAGCTCTTTGGGAACAGCTTGCGTGGCTCCACAGACCTGGGGGCTGCAGGCTTTCCTGCTGCCTTCAGCCTCAAAACCACCATTTAACACTTGGCGTCGCGCCAGGCACAAAAATGGCTATATTTCTAGAGACTGGTCCCTTTCCCAAAGAGCCAGCAGGGAAAACTATGCCTTGTTCTAAAGCTCTTTGGGAACCGCTTGCGTAGCCCCACACACCTGGGGGCTGCAGACTTTCCTGCTGCCTTCAGCCTCAAAACCATCCTCTGCAACTTGGCGTGCCGCCAGGCACAAAAATGGCCATATGTCTGGAGATTGGTCCTACACCAAAAGAGCCCGCAGGGAAAACTATGCCTTGTTCTAAAGCTCTTTGGGAACCGCTTGCGTAGCCCCACACACCTGGGGGCTGAAGGCTTTCCTGCTGCCTTCAGCCTCAAAACCACCCTTTCCCATATGGCGCCAAGCCAGGCACAAAAATGGCCATATGTCTGGAGACTGGTCCCACGCCCAAAGAGCCAGCAGGGAAAACTATGCCTTGTTCAAAAGCTCTTTGGGAACCGCTTGCGTAGCCCCACAGACCTGGGGGCTGCAGGCTTTCCTGCTGCCTTCAGCCTCAAAACCACCCTTTCCCACTTGGCGCCGCGCCAGGCCCAAAAATGGCCATATGTCTGGAGACTGGTCCCACGCCCAAAGAGCCAGCAGGGAAAACTATGCCTTGTTCTAAAGCTCTTTGGGAACCGCTTGCGTAGCCCCACACACCTGGGGGCTGCAAGCTTTCCTGCTGCCTTCAGCCTCAAAACCACCCTTTCCCACTTGGCGTCGCGCCAGGCACAAAAATGGCCATATGTCTGGAGACTGGTCCCACGCCCAAAGAGCCAGCAGGGAAAACTATGCCTTGTTCTAAAGCTCTTTGGGAACCGCTTGCGTAGCCCCACAGACCTGGGGGCTGCAGGCTTTCCTGCTGCCTTCAGCCTCAAAACCACCCTTTCCCACTTGGCGCCACGCAAGGCACAAAAATGGCCATATGTCTGGAGACTGGTCCCACGCCCAAAGAGCCAGCAGGGAAAACTATGCCTTGTTCTAAATCTCTTTGGGAACCGCTTGCGTAGCCCCACAGACCTGGGGGCTGCAGGCTTTCCTGCTGCCTTCAGCCTCAAAACAATCCTTTCCCACTTGGCGCCGCGCCAGGCCCAAAAATGGCCATATATCTGGAGATTTGTTCCACGCCCAAAGAGCCAGCAGGGAAAACTATGCCTTGTTCTAAAGCTCTTTGGGAACCGCTTGTGTAGCCCCACACACCTGGGGGCTGCAGGCTTTCCTGCTGCCTTCAGCCTCAAAACCACCCTTTCCCACATGGCGCCGCGCCAGTCCCAAAAATGGCCATATGGCTGGAGTTTGGTCCAACGGCCAAAGAGCCAGCAGGGAAAATTATGCCTTGTTCTAAAGCTCTTTGGGAACAGCTTGCGTGGCCCCACACACCTGGGGGCTGCAGGCTTTCCTGCTGCCTTCAGCCTCAAAACCACCCTTTCCCACTTGGCGTCGCGCCAGGCACAAAAATGTCTATATTTCTGGAGACTGGTCCCTTTCCCAAAGAGCCAGCAGGGAAAACTATGCCTTGTTCTAAAGCTCTTTGGGAACCGCTTGCGTAGCCCCACAGACCTGGGGGCTGCAGACTTTCCTGCTGCCTTCAGCCTCAAAACCATCCTCTGCAACTTGGCGTGCCGCCAGGCCCAAAAATGGCCATATGTCTGGAGATTTGTCCTACACTGAAAGAGCCAGCAGGGAAAACTATGCCTTGTTCAAAAGCTCTTTGGGAACCGCTTGCGTAGCCCCACACACCTGGGGGCTGCAGGCTTTCCTGCTGCCTTCAGCCTCAAAACCACCCTTTCCCACTTGGCGCCGCGCCAGGCCCAAAAATGGCCATATGTCTGGAGACTGGTCCCACGCCCAAAGAGCCAGCAGGGAAAACTATGCCTTGTTCTAAAGCTCTTTGGGAACCGCTTGCGTAGCCCCACAGACCTGGGGGCTGCAAGCTTTCCTGCTGCCTTCAGCCTCAAAACCACCCTTTCCCACTTGGCGTCGCGCCAGGCACAAAAATGGCCATATGTCTGGAGACTGGTCCCACGCCCAAAGAGCCAGTAGGGAAAACTATGCCTTGTTCTAAAGCTCTTTGGGAACCGCTTGCGTAGCCCCACAGACCTGGGGGCTGCAGGCTTTCCTGCTGCCTTCAGCCTCAAAACCACCCTTTCCCACTTGGCGCCACGCAAGGCACAAAAATGGACATATGTCTGGAGACTGGTCCCACGCCCAAAGAGCCAGCAGGGAAAACTATGCCTTGTTCTAAATCTCTTTGGGAACCGCTTGCGTAGCCCCACAGACCTGGGGGCTGCAGGCTTTCCTGCTGCCTTCAGCCTCAAAACAATCCTTTCCCACTTGGCGCCGCGCCAGGCCCAAAAATGGCCATATATCTGGAGATTTGTTCCACGCCCAAAGAGCCAGCAGGGAAAACTATGCCTTGTTCTAAAGCTCTTTGGGAACCGCTTGCGTGGCCCCAGAGACCTGGGGGCTTGCAAGCTTTCCTGCTGCCTTCAGCCTCAAAACCACCCTTTCCCACTTGGCGCTGCGCCAGGCCCAAAAATGGCCATATGGCTGGAGACTGGTCCCACGCCCAAAGAGCCAGCAGGGAAAACTATGCCTTGTTCTAAAGCTCTTTGGGAACCGCTTGTGTAGCCCCACACACCTGGGGGCTGCAGGCTTTCCTGCTGCCTTCAGCCTCAAAACCACCCTTTCCCACATGGCGCCGCGCCAGTCCCAAAAATGGCCATATGGTTGAGTTTGGTCCCACGGCCAAAGAGCCAGCAGGGAAAATTATGCCTTGTTCTAAAGCTCTTTGGGAACAGCTTGCGTGGCCCCACACACCTGGGGGCTGCAGGCTTTCCTGCTGCCTTCAGCCTCAAAACCACCCTTTCCCACTTGGCGTCGCGCCAGGCACAAAAATGTCTATATTTCTGGAGACTGGTCCCTTTCCCAAAGAGCCAGCAGGGAAAACTATGCCTTGTTCTAAAGCTCTTTGGGAACCGCTTGCGTAGCCCCACACACCTGGGGGCTGCAGACTTTCCTGCTGCCTTCAGCCTCAAAACCATCCTCTGCAACTTGGCGTGCCGCCAGGCCCAAAAATGGCCATATGTCTGGAGATTGGTCCTACACTGAAAGAGCCAGCAGGGAAAACTATGCCTTGTTCTAAAGCTCTTTGGGAACCGCTTGCGTAGCCCCACAGACCTGGGGGCTGCAGGCTTTCCTGCTGCCTTCAGCCTCAAAACCACCCTTTCCCACTTGGCGCCGCGCCAGGCCCAAAAATGGCCATATGTCTGGAGACTGGTCCCACGCCCAAAGAGCCAGCAGGGAAAACTATGCCTTGTTCTAAAGCTCTTTGGGAACCGCTTGCGTAGCCCCACAGACCTCGGGGCTACAGGCTTTCCTGCTGCCTTCAGCCTCAAAACCACCCTTTCCCACATGGCGCCGCGCCAGTCCCAAAAATGGCCATATTGCTGGAGTTTGGTCCCACGCCCAAAGAGCCAGCAGGGAAAACTATGCCTTGTTCTAAAGCTCTTTGGGAACAGCTTGCGTGGCCCCACAGACCTGGGGGCTGCAGGCTTTCCTGCTGCCTTCAGCCTCAAAACCACCCTTTCCCACTTGGCGTCGCGCCAGGCACAAAAATGGCAATATTTTTCAAGAGACTGGTCCCTTTCCCAAAGAGCCAGCAGGGAAAACTATGCCTTGTTCTAAAGCTCTTTGGGAACCGCTTGCGTAGCCCCACACACCTGGGGGCTGCAGACTTTCCTGCTGCCTTCAGCCTCAAAACCATCCTCCGCAACTTGGCGTGCCGCCAGGCACAAAAATGGCCATATGTCTGGAGATTGGTCCTACACCGAAAGAGCCAGCAGGGAAAACTATGCCTTGTTCTAAAGCTCTTTGGGAACTGCTTGCGTAGCCCCACAGACCTGGGGGCTGCAGGCTTTCCTGCTGCCTTCAGCCTCAAATCCACCCTTTCCCATATGGCGCCAAGCCAGGCACAAAAATGGCCATATGTCTGGAGACTGGTCCCACGCCGAAAGAGCCAGCAGGGAAAACTATGCCTTGTTCTAAAGCTCTTTGGGAACCGCTTGCGTAGCCCCACAGACCTGGGGGCTGCAGGCTTTCCTGCTGCCTTCAGCCTCAAAACCACCCTTTCCCACTTGGCGCCGCGCCAGGCCCAAAAATGGCCATATGTCTGGAGACTGGTCCCTTTCCCAAAGAGCCAGCAGGGAAAACTATGCCTTGTTCTAAAGCTCTTTGGGAACCGCTTGCGTAGCCCCACACACCTTGGGGCTGCAAGCTTTCATGCTGCCTTCAGCCTCAAAACCACCCTTACCCACTTGGCGTCGCGCCAGGCACAAAAATGGCCATATGTCTGGAGACTTGTCCCACGCCCAAAGAGCCAGCAGGGAAAACTATGCCTTGTTCTAAAGCTCTTTGGGAACCGCTTGCGTAGCCCCACACACCTGCGGGCTGCAGGCTTTCCTGCTGCCTTCAGCCTCAAAACCACCCTTTCCCACTTGGCGCCACGCAAGGCACAAAAATGGCCATATATCTGGAGATTTGTTCCACGCCCAAAGAGCCAGCAGGGAAAACTATGCCTTGTTCTAAAGCTCTTTGGGAACCGCTTGCGTAGCCCCACAGACCTGGGGGCTGCAGGCTTTCCTGCTGCCTTCAGCCTCAAAACAATACTTTCCCACATGGCGCCGCGCCAGGCCCAAAAATGGCCATATATCTGGAGATTTGTTCCACGCCCAAAGAGCCAGCAGGGAAAACGATGCCTTGTTCTAAAGCTCTTTGGGAACCGCTTGCGTGGCCCCAGAGACCTGGGGGCTTGCAAGCTTTCCTGCTGCCTTCAGCCTCAAAACCACCCTTTCCCACTTGGCGCTGCGCCAGGCCCAAAAATGGCCATATGGCTGGAGACTGGTCCCACGCCCAAAGAGCCAGTAGGGAAAACTATGCCTTGTTCTAAAGCTCTTTGGGAACCGCTTGCGTAGCCCCACACACCTGGGGGCTGCAGGCTTTCCTGCTGCCTTCAGCCTCAAAACCACCCTTTCCCACATGGCGCCAAGCCAGGCACAAAAATGTCCATATGGCTGGAATTTGGTCCCACGCCCAAAGAGCCAGCAGGGAAAACTATGCCTTGTTCTAAAGCTCTTTGGGAACAGCTTGCGTGGCCCCACAGACCTGGGGGCTGCAGGCTTTCCTGCTGCCTTCAGCCTCAAAACCACCCTTTCCCACTTGGCGTCACGCCAGGCAAAAAATGGCTATATTTCTAGAGACTGGTCCCTTTCCCAAAGAGCCAGCAGGGAAAACTATGCCTTGTTCTAAAGCTCTTTGGGAACCGCTTGCGTAGCCCCGCACACCTGGGGGCTGCAGACTTTCCTGCTGCCTTCAGCCTCAAAACCATCCTCTGCAACTTGGCGTCACGCCAGGCACAAAAATGGCCATATGTCTGGAGATTGGTCCTACACCAAAAGAGCCAGCAGGGAAAACTATGCCTTGTTCTAAAGCTCTTTGGGAACCACTTGCGTAGCCCCACACACCTGGGGGCTGCAGGCTTTCCTGCTGCCTTCAGCCTCAAAACCACCCTTTCCCACATGGCGCCAAGCCAGGCACAAAAATGTCCATATGGCTGGAATTTGGTCCCACGCCCAAAGAGCCAGCAGGGAAAACTATGCCTTGTTCTAAAGCTCTTTGGGAACAGCTTGCGTGGCCCCACAGACCTGGGGGCTGCAGGCTTTCCTGCTGCCTTCAGCCTCAAAACCACCCTTTCCCACTTGGCGTCGCGCCAGGCACAAAAATGGCTATATTTCTAGAGACTGGTCCCTTTACCAAAGAGCCAGCAGGGAAAACTATGCCTTGTTCTAAAGCTCTTTGGGAACCGCTTGCGTAGCCCCGCACACCTGGGGGCTGCAGACTTTCCTGCTGCCTTCAGCCTCAAAACCATCCTCTGCAACTTGGCGTCACGCCAGGCACAAAAATGGCCATATGTCTGGAGATTGGTCCTACACCGAAAGAGCCAGCAGGGAAAACTATGCCTTGTTCTAAAGCTCTTTGGGAACCGCTTGCGTAGCCCCACAGACCTGGGGGCTGCAGGCTTTCCTGCTGCCTTCAGCCTCAAAACCACCCTTTCCCACATGGCGCCAAGCCAGGCACAAAAATGGCCATATGTCTGGAGACTGGTCCCACGCCCAAAGAGCCAGCAGGGAAAACTATGCCTTGTTCTAAAGCTCTTTGGGAACCGCTTGCGTAGCCCCACAGACCTGGGGGCTGCAGGCTTTCCTGCTGCCTTCAGCCTCAAAACCACCCTTTCCCACTTGTCCCCGCGCCAGGCCCAAAAATGGCCATATGTCTGGAGACTGGTCCCACGCCCAAAGAGCCAGCAGGGAAAACTATGCCTTGTTCTAAAGCTCTTTGGGAACCACTTGCGTAGCCCCACAGACCTGGGGGCTGCAGGCTTTCCTGCTGCCTTCAGCCTCAAAACCACCCTTTCCCACTTGGCGCCGCGCTAGGCCCAAAAATGGCAATATGTCTGGAGATTGGTCCCACGCCCAAAGAGCCAGCAGGGAAAACTATGCCTTGTTCTAAAGCTCTTTGGGAACCGCTTGCGTAGCCCCACACACCTGCGGGCTGCAGGCTTTCCTGCTGCCTTCAGCCTCAAAACCACCCTTTCCCACTTGGCGCCACGCAAGGCACAAAAATGGCCATATGTCTGGAGACTGGTCCCACGCCCAAAGAGCCAGCAGGGAAAATTATGCCTTGTTCTAAAGCTCTTTGGGGACCGCTTGCGTAGCCCCACAGACCTGGGGGCTGCAGGCTTTCCTGCTGCCTTCAGCCTCAAAACAATACTTTCCCACATGGCGCCGCGCCAGGCCCAAAAATGGCCATATATCTGGAGATTTCTTCCACGCCCAAAGAGCCAGCAGGGAAAACGATGCCTTGTTCTAAAGCTCTTTGGGAACCGCTTGCGTGGCCCCAGAGACCTGGGGGCTTGCAAGCTTTCCTGCTGCCTTCAGCCTCAAAACCACCCTTTCCCACTTGGCGCTGCGCCAGGCCCAAAAATGGCCATATGGCTGGAGACTGGTCCCACGCCCAAAGAGCCAGTAGGGAAAACTATGCCTTGTTCTAAAGCTCTTTGGGAACCGCTTGCGTAGCCCCACACACCTGGGGGCTGCAGGCTTTCCTGCTGCCTTCAGCCTCAAAACCACCCTTTCCCACATGGCGCCAAGCCAGGCTCAAAAATGTCAATATGGCTGGAATTTGGTCCCACGCCCAAAGAGCCAGCAGGGAAAACTATGCCTTGTTCTAAAGCTCTTTGGGAACAGCTTGCGTGGCCCCACAGACCTGGGGGCTGCAGGCTTTCCTGCTGCCTTCAGCCTCAAAACCACCCTTTCCCACTTGGCGTCGCGCCAGGCAAAAAATGGCTATATTTCTAGAGACTGGTCCCTTTCCCAAAGAGCCAGCAGGGAAAACTATGCCTTGTTCTAAAGCTCTTTGGGAACCGCTTGCGTAGCCCCGCACACCTGGGGGCTGCAGACTTTCCTGCTGCCTTCAGCCTCAAAACCATCCTCTGCGACTTGGCGTCACGCCAGGCTCAAAAATGGCCATATGTCTGGAGATTGGTCCTACACCGAAAGAGCCAGCAGGGAAAACTATGCCTTGTTCTAAAGCTCTTTGGGAACCACTTGCGTAGCCCCACACACCTGGGGGCTGCAGGCTTTCCTGCTGCCTTCAGCCTCAAAACCACCCTTTCCCGCATGGCGCCAAGCCAGGCACAAAAATGGCCATATGTCTGGAGACTGGTCCCACGCCCAAAGAGCCAGCAGGGAAAACTATGCCTTGTTCTAAAGCTCTTTGGGAACCGCTTGCGTAGCCCCACAGACCTGGGGGCTGCAGGCTTTCCTGCTGACTTCAGCCTCAAAACCACCCTTTCCCACTTGGCGCCGCGCCAGGCCCAAAAATGGCCATATGTCTGGAGACTGGTCCCACGCCCAAAGAGCCAGCAGGGAAAACTATGCCTTGTTCTAAAGCTCTTTGGGAACCACTTGCGTAGCCCCACACACCTGGAGGCTGCAGGCTTTCCTGCTGCCTTCAGCCTCAAAACCACCCTTTCCCACTTGGCGCCGCGCTAGGCCCAAAAATGGCAATATGTCTGGAGATTGGTCCCACGCCCAAAGAGCCAGCAGGGAAAACTATGCCTTGTTCTAAAGCTCTTTGGGAACCGCTTGCGTAGCCCCACAGACCTGGGGGCTGCAGGCTTTCCTGCTGCCTTCAGCCTCAAAACCACCCTTTCCCACATGGCGCCAAGCCAGGCACAAAAATGTCCATATGGCTGGAATTTGGTCCCACGCCCAAAGAGCCAGCAGGGAAATCTATGCCTTGTTCTAAAGCTCTTTGGGAACAGCTTGCGTGGCCCCACACACCTGAGGGCTGCAGGCTTTCCTGCTGCCTTCAGCCTCAAAACCACCCTTTCCCACTTGGCGCCACGCAAGGCACAAAAATAGCCATATGTCTGGAATTTGGTCCCACGCCCAAAGAGCAAAAAGGGAATACAATGCCTTGTTCTAAAGCTCTTTGGGAACAGCTTGCGTGGCTCCACAGACCTGGGGGCTGCAGGCTTTCCTGCTGCCTTCAGCCTCAAAACCACCATTTAACACTTGGCGTCGCGCCAGGCACAAAAATGGCTATATTTCTAGAGACTGGTCCCTTTCCCAAAGAGCCAGCAGGGAAAACTATGCCTTGTTCTAAAGCTCTTTGGGAACCGCTTGCGTAGCCCCACACACCTGGGGGCTGCAGACTTTCCTGCTGCCTTCAGCCTCAAAACCATCGTCTGCAACTTGGCGTGCCGCCAGGCACAAAAATGGCCATATGTCTGGAGATTGGTCCTACACCGAAAGAGCCAGCAGGGAAAACTATGCCTTGTTCTAAAGCTCTTTGGGAACCGCTTGCGTAGCCCCACACACCTGGGGGCTGCAGGCTTTCCTGCTGCCTTCAGCCTCAAAACAACCCTTTCCCACATGGCGCCAAGCCAGGCACAAAAATGGCCATATGGCTGGAGACTGGTCCCACGCCCAAAGAGCCAGCAGGGAAAACTATGCCTTGTTCTAAAGCTCTTTGGGAACCGCTTGCGTAGCCCCACAGACCTGGGGGCTGCAGGCTTTTCTGCTGCCTTCAGCCTCAAAACCATCCTCTGCAACTTGGCGTGCCGCCAGGCCCAAAAATTGCCATATGTCTGGAGATTGGTCCTACACCGAAAGAGCCAGCAGGGAAAACTATGCCTTGTTCTAAAGCTCTTTGGGAACGGCTTGCGTAGCCCCACAGACCTGGGGGCTGCAGGCTTTCCTGCTGCCTTCAGCCTCAAAACCACCCTTTCCCACTTGGCGCTGCGCCAGGCCCAAAAATGGCCATATGGCTGGAGACTGGTCCCACGCCCAAAGAGCCAGTAGGGAAAACTATGCCTTGTTCTAAAGCTCTTTGGGAACCGCTTGCGTAGCCCCACACACCTGGGGGCTGCAGGCTTTCCTGCTGCCTTCAGCCTCAAAACCACCCTTTCCCACATGGCGCCAAGCCAGGCACAAAAATGTCCATATGGCTGGAATTTGGTCCCACGCCCAAAGAGCCAGCAGGGAAAACTATGCCTTGTTCTAAAGCTCTTTGGGAACAGCTTGCGTGGCCCCACAGACCTGGGGGCTGCAGGCTTTCCTGCTGCCTTCAGCCTCAAAACCACCCTTTCCCACTTGGCGTCACGCCAGGCAAAAAATGGCTATATTTCTAGAGACTGGTCCCTTTCCCAAAGAGCCAGCAGGGAAAACTATGCCTTGTTCTAAAGCTCTTTGGGAACCGCTTGCGTAGCCCCGCACACCTGGGGGCTGCAGACTTTCCTGCTGCCTTCAGCCTCAAAACCATCCTCTGCAACTTGGCGTCACGCCAGGCACAAAAATGGCCATATGTCTGGAGATTGGTCCTACACCAAAAGAGCCAGCAGGGAAAACTATGCCTTGTTCTAAAGCTCTTTGGGAACCACTTGCGTAGCCCCACACACCTGGGGGCTGCAGGCTTTCCTGCTGCCTTCAGCCTCAAAACCACCCTTTCCCACATGGCGCCAAGCCAGGCACAAAAATGTCCATATGGCTGGAATTTGGTCCCACGCCCAAAGAGCCAGCAGGGAAAACTATGCCTTGTTCTAAAGCTCTTTGGGAACAGCTTGCGTGGCCCCACAGACCTGGGGGCTGCAGGCTTTCCTGCTGCCTTCAGCCTCAAAACCACCCTTTCCCACTTGGCGTCGCGCCAGGCACAAAAATGGCTATATTTCTAGAGACTGGTCCCTTTACCAAAGAGCCAGCAGGGAAAACTATGCCTTGTTCTAAAGCTCTTTGGGAACCGCTTGCGTAGCCCCGCACACCTGGGGGCTGCAGACTTTCCTGCTGCCTTCAGCCTCAAAACCATCCTCTGCAACTTGGCGTCACGCCAGGCACAAAAATGGCCATATGTCTGGAGATTGGTCCTACACCGAAAGAGCCAGCAGGGAAAACTATGCCTTGTTCTAAAGCTCTTTGGGAACCGCTTGCGTAGCCCCACAGACCTGGGGGCTGCAGGCTTTCCTGCTGCCTTCAGCCTCAAAACCACCCTTTCCCACATGGCGCCAAGCCAGGCACAAAAATGGCCATATGTCTGGAGACTGGTCCCACGCCCAAAGAGCCAGCAGGGAAAACTATGCCTTGTTCTAAAGCTCTTTGGGAACCGCTTGCGTAGCCCCAC
Organism: Chroicocephalus ridibundus; assembly: GCF_963924245.1. Taxonomy (NCBI): domain Eukaryota; kingdom Metazoa; phylum Chordata; class Aves; order Charadriiformes; family Laridae; genus Chroicocephalus; species Chroicocephalus ridibundus. The sequence goes on from NW_026961728.1 coordinate 89,611, forward strand.
AGACCTGGGGGCTGCAGGCTTTCCTGCTGCCTTCAGCCTCAAAACCACCCTTTCCCACTTGTCCCCGCGCCAGGCCCAAAAATGGCCATATGTCTGGAGACTGGTCCCACGCCCAAAGAGCCAGCAGGGAAAACTATGCCTTGTTCTAAAGCTCTTTGGGAACCACTTGCGTAGCCCCACAGACCTGGGGGCTGCAGGCTTTCCTGCTGCCTTCAGCCTCAAAACCACCCTTTCCCACTTGGCGCCGCGCTAGGCCCAAAAATGGCAATATGTCTGGAGATTGGTCCCACGCCCAAAGAGCCAGCAGGGAAAACTATGCCTTGTTCTAAAGCTCTTTGGGAACCGCTTGCGTAGCCCCACACACCTGCGGGCTGCAGGCTTTCCTGCTGCCTTCAGCCTCAAAACCACCCTTTCCCACTTGGCGCCACGCAAGGCACAAAAATGGCCATATGTCTGGAGACTGGTCCCACGCCCAAAGAGCCAGCAGGGAAAATTATGCCTTGTTCTAAAGCTCTTTGGGGACCGCTTGCGTAGCCCCACAGACCTGGGGGCTGCAGGCTTTTCTGCTGCCTTCAGCCTCAAAACAATACTTTCCCACATGGCGCCGCGCCAGGCCCAAAAATGGCCATATATCTGGAGATTTCTTCCACGCCCAAAGAGCCAGCAGGGAAAACGATGCCTTGTTCTAAAGCTCTTTGGGAACCGCTTGCGTGGCCCCAGAGACCTGGGGGCTTGCAAGCTTTCCTGCTGCCTTCAGCCTCAAAACCACCCTTTCCCACTTGGCGCTGCGCCAGGCCCAAAAATGGCCATATGGCTGGAGACTGGTCCCACGCCCAAAGAGCCAGTAGGGAAAACTATGCCTTGTTCTAAAGCTCTTTGGGAACCGCTTGCGTAGCCCCACACACCTGGGGGCTGCAGGCTTTCCTGCTGCCTTCAGCCTCAAAACCACCCTTTCCCACATGGCGCCAAGCCAGGCTCAAAAATGTCAATATGGCTGGAATTTGGTCCCACGCCCAAAGAGCCAGCAGGGAAAACTATGCCTTGTTCTAAAGCTCTTTGGGAACAGCTTGCGTGGCCCCACAGACCTGGGGGCTGCAGGCTTTCCTGCTGCCTTCAGCCTCAAAACCACCCTTTCCCACTTGGCGTCGCGCCAGGCAAAAAATGGCTATATTTCTAGAGACTGGTCCCTTTCCCAAAGAGCCAGCAGGGAAAACTATGCCTTGTTCTAAAGCTCTTTGGGAACCGCTTGCGTAGCCCCGCACACCTGGGGGCTGCAGACTTTCCTGCTGCCTTCAGCCTCAAAACCATCCTCTGCGACTTGGCGTCACGCCAGGCTCAAAAATGGCCATATGTCTGGAGATTGGTCCTACACCGAAAGAGCCAGCAGGGAAAACTATGCCTTGTTCTAAAGCTCTTTGGGAACCACTTGCGTAGCCCCACACACCTGGGGGCTGCAGGCTTTCCTGCTGCCTTCAGCCTCAAAACCACCCTTTCCCACATGGCGCCAAGCCAGGCACAAAAATGGCCATATGTCTGGAGACTGGTCCCACGCCCAAAGAGCCAGCAGGGAAAACTATGCCTTGTTCTAAAGCTCTTTGGGAACCGCTTGCGTAGCCCCACAGACCTGGGGGCTGCAGGCTTTCCTGCTGACTTCAGCCTCAAAACCACCCTTTCCCACTTGGCGCCGCGCCAGGCCCAAAAATGGCCATATGTCTGGAGACTGGTCCCACGCCCAAAGAGCCAGCAGGGAAAACTATGCCTTGTTCTAAAGCTCTTTGGGAACCACTTGCGTAGCCCCACACACCTGGAGGCTGCAGGCTTTCCTGCTGCCTTCAGCCTCAAAACCACCCTTTCCCACTTGGCGCCGCGCTAGGCCCAAAAATGGCAATATGTCTGGAGATTGGTCCCACGCCCAAAGAGCCAGCAGGGAAAACTATGCCTTGTTCTAAAGCTCTTTGGGAACCGCTTGCGTAGCCCCACAGACCTGGGGGCTGCAGGCTTTCCTGCTGACTTCAGCCTCAAAACCACCCTTTCCCACTTGGCGCCGCGCCAGGCCCAAAAATGGCCATATGTCTGGAGACTGGTCCCACGCCCAAAGAGCCAGCAGGGAAAACTATGCCTTGTTCTAAAGCTCTTTGGGAACCACTTGCGTAGCCCCACACACCTGGAGGCTGCAGGCTTTCCTGCTGCCTTCAGCCTCAAAACCACCCTTTCCCACTTGGCGCCGCGCTAGGCCCAAAAATGGCAATATGTCTGGAGATTGGTCCCACGCCCAAAGAGCCAGCAGGGAAAACTATGCCTTGTTCTAAAGCTCTTTGGGAACCGCTTGCGTAGCCCCACAGACCTGGGGGCTGCAGGCTTTCCTGCTGCCTTCAGCCTCAAAACCACCCTTTCCCACATGGCGCCAAGCCAGGCACAAAAATGTCCATATGGCTGGAATTTGGTCCCACGCCCAAAGAGCCAGCAGGGAAATCTATGCCTTGTTCTAAAGCTCTTTGGGAACAGCTTGCGTGGCCCCACACACCTGAGGGCTGCAGGCTTTCCTGCTGCCTTCAGCCTCAAAACCACCCTTTCCCACTTGGCGCCACGCAAGGCACAAAAATAGCCATATGTCTGGAATTTGGTCCCACGCCCAAAGAGCAAAAAGGGAATACAATGCCTTGTTCTAAAGCTCTTTGGGAACAGCTTGCGTGGCTCCACAGACCTGGGGGCTGCAGGCTTTCCTGCTGCCTTCAGCCTCAAAACAACCCTTTCCCACATGGCGCCAAGCCAGGCACAAAAATGGCCATATGGCTGGAGACTGGTCCCACGCCCAAAGAGCCAGCAGGGAAAACTATGCCTTGTTCTAAAGCTCTTTGGGAACCGCTTGCGTAGCCCCACAGACCTGGGGGCTGCAGACTTTCCTGCTGCCTTCAGCCTCAAAACCATCCTGTGCAACTTGGCGTGCCGCCAGGCCCAAAAATTGCCATATGTCTGGAGATTGGTCCTACACCGAAAGAGCCAGCAGGGAAAACTATGCCTTGTTCTAAAGCTCTTTGGGAACGGCTTGCGTAGCCCCACAGACCTGGGGGCTGCAGGCTTTCCTGCTGCCTTCAGCCTCAAAACCACCCTTTCCCACATGGCGCCAAGCCAGGCCCAAAAATGGCCATATGTCTGGAGACTGGTCCCACGCCCAAAGAGCCAGCAGGGAAAACGATGCCTTGTTCTAAAGCTCTTTGGGAACCGCTTGCGTAGCCCCACACACCTGGGGGCTGCAGGCTTTCCTGCTGCCTTCAGCCTCAAAACCACCCTTTCCCACATGGCGCCGCGCCAGGCCCAAAAATGGCCATATGGCTGGAGACTGGTCCCACGCCCAAAGAGCCAGCAGGGAAAACTATGCCTTGTTCTAAAGCTCTTTGGGAACAGCTTGCGTAGCCCCACACACCTGGGGGCTGCAGGCTTTCCTGCTGCCTTCAGCCTCAAAACCACCCTTTCCCACATGGCGCCAAGCCAGGCACAAAAATGGCCATATATCTGGAGACTAGTCCCACGCCCAAAGAGCCAGCATGGAAAACTATGCCTTGTTCTAAAGCTCTTTGGGAACCGCTTGCGTAGCCCCACAGACCTGGGGGCTGCAGGCTTTCCTGCTGCCTTCAGCCTCAAAACCACCCTTTCCCACATGGCGCCACGCCAGGCCCAAAAATGGCCATATGTCTGGAGACTGGTCCCACGCCCAAAGAGCCAGCAGGGAAAACTATGCCTTGTTCTAAAGCTCTTTGGGAACCGCTTGCGTAGCCCCACACACCTGGGGGCTGCAGGCTTTCCTGCTGCCTTCAGCCTCAAAACCACCCTTTCCCACATGGCGCCGCGCCAGTCCCAAAAATGGCCATATTGCTGGAGTTTGGTCCCACGCCCAAAGAGCCAGCAGGGAAAACTATGCCTTGTTCTAAAGCTCTTTGGGAACAGCTTGCGTGGCCCCACAGACCTGGGGGCTGCAGGCTTTCCTGCTGCCTTCAGCCTCAAAACCACCCTTTCCCACTTGGCGTCGCGCCAGGCACAAAAATGGCTATATTTTTCAAGAGACTGGTCCCTTTCCCAAAGAGCCAGCAGGGAAAACTATGCCTTGTTCTAAAGCTCTTTGGGAACCGCTTGCGTAGCCCCACAGACCTGGGGGCTGCAGACTTTCCTGCTGCCTTCAGCCTCAAAACCATCCTCTGTAACTTGGCGTGCCGCCAGGCACAAAAATGGCCATATGTCTGGAGATTGGTCGTACACCGAAAGAGCCAGCAGGGAAAACTATGCCTTGTTCTAAAGCTCTTTGGGAACCGCTTGCGTAGCCCCACACACCTGGGGGCTGCAGGCTTTCCTGCTGCCTTCAGCCTCAAAACCACCCTTTCCCACTTGGCGCCGCGCCAGGCCCAAAAATGGCCATATGTCTGGAGACTGGTCCCACGCCCAAAGAGCCAGCAGGGAAAACTATGCCTTGTTCTAAAGCTCTTTGGGAAACGCTTGCGTAGCCCCACAGACATGGGGGCTGCAAGCTTTCCTGCTGCCTTCAGCCTCAAAACAACCCTTTCCCACTTGGCGTCGCGGCAGGCACAAAAATGGCCATATGTCTGGAGACTGGTCCCACGCCCAAAGAGACAGCAGGAAAAACTGTGCCTTGTTCTAAAGCTCTTTGGGAACCGCTTGCGTAGCCCCACACACCTGGGGGCTGCAGGCTTTCCTGCTGCCTTCAGCCTCAAAACCACCCTTTCCCACATGGCGCCACGCAAGGCACAAAAATGGCCATATGTCTGGAGACTGGACCCACGCCCAAAGAGCCAGCAGGGAAAACTATGCCTTGTTCTAAATCTCTTTGGGAACCGCTTGCGTAGCCCCACAGACCTGGGGGCTGCAGGCTTTTCTGCTGCCTTCAGCCTCAAAACAATCCTTTCCCACTTGGCGCCGCGCCAGGCCCAAAAATGGCCATATATCTGGAGATTTGTTCCACGCCCAAAGAGCCAGCAGGGAAAACTATGCCTTGTTCTAAAGCTCTTTGGGAACCGCTTGCGTGGCCCCAGAGACCTGGGGGCTTGCAAGCTTTCCTGCTGCCTTCAGCCTCAAAACCACCCTTTCCCACTTGGCGCTGCGCCAGGCCCAAAAATGGCCATATGGCTGGAGACTGGTCCCACGCCCAAAGAGCCAGCAGGGAAAACTATGCCTTGTTCTAAAGCTCTTTGGGAACCGCTTGCGTAGCCCCACACACCTGGGGGCTGCAGGCTTTCCTGCTGCCTTCAGCCTCAAAACCACCCTTTCGCACATGGCGCCGCGCCAGTCCCAAAAATGGCCATATGGCTGGAGTTTGGTCCCACGGCCAAAGAGCCAGTAGGGAAAATTATGCCTTGTTCTAAAGCTCTTTGGGAACAGCTTGCGTGGCCCCACAGACCTGGGGGCTGCAGGCTTTCCTGCTGCCTTCAGCCTCAAAACCACCCTTTCCCACTTGGCGTCGCGCCAGGCACAAAAATGTCTATATTTCTGGAGACTGGTCCGTTTCCCAAAGAGCCAGCAGGGAAAACTATGCCTTGTTCTAAAGCTCTTTGGGAACCGCTTGCGTAGCCCCACACACCTGGGGGCTGCAGACTTTCCTGCTGCCTTCAGCCTCAAAACCATCCTGTGCAACTTGGCGTGCCGCCAGGCCCAAAAATGGCCATATGTCTGGAGATTGGTCCTACACTGAAAGAGCCAGCAGGGAAAACTATGCCTTGTTCTAAAGCTCTTTGGGAACCGCTTGCGTAGCCCCACACACCTGGGGGCTGCAGGCTTTCCTGCTGCCTTCAGCCTCAAAAACACCCTTTCCCACATGGCGCCGCGCCAGGCCGAAAAATGGCCATATGTCTGGAGACTGGTCCCACGCCCAAAGAGCCAGCAGGGAAAACGATGCCTTGTTCTAAAGCTCTTTGGGAAACGCTTGCGTAGCCCCACAGACCTGGGGGCTGCAGGCTTTCCTGCTGCCTTCAGCCTCAAAACCACCCTTTCCCACATGGCGCCGCGCCAGGCAAAAAAATGGCCATATTGCTGGAGTTTGGTCCCACGGCCAAAGAGCCAGCAGGGAAAACTATGCCTTGTTCTAAAGCTCTTTGGGAACAGCTTGCGTGGCCCCACGGACCTGGGGGCTGCAGGCTTTCCTGTTGCCTTCAGCCTCAAAACCACCCTTTCCCACTTGGCGTCGCGCCAGGCACAAAAATGGCAATATTTTTCAAGAGACTGGTCCGTTTCCCAAAGAGCCAGCAGGGAAAACTATGCCTTGTTCTAAAGCTCTTTGGGAACCGCTTGCGTAGCCCCACACACCTGGGGGCTGCAGACTTTCCTGCTGCCTTCAGCCTCAAAACCATCCTGTGCAACTTGGCGTGCCGCCAGGCCCAAAAATGGCCATATATCTGGAGACTGGTCCCACGCCCAAAGAGCCAGCAGGGAAAACTATGCCTTGTTCTAAAGCTCTTTGGGAACCGCTTGCGTAGCCCCAGAGACCTGGGGGCTGCAAGCTTTCCTGCTGCCTTCAGCCTCAAAACCACCCTTTCCCTCATGGCGTCACGACAGGCACAAAAATGGCCATATGTCTGGAGGTCGGTCCCACGCCCAAAGAGCCAGCAGGGAATACTATGCCTTGTTCTAAAGCTCTTTGGGAACCGCTTGCGTAGCCCCACAGACCTGGGGGCTGCAGGCTTTCCTGCTGCCTTCAGCCTCAAATCCACCCTTTCCCATATGGCGCCAAGCCAGGCACAAAAATGGCCATATGTCTGGAGACTGGTCCCACGCCGAAAGAGCCAGCAAGGAAAACTATGCCTTGTTCTAAAGCTCTTTGGGAACCGCTTGTGTAGCCCCAGAGACCTGGGGGCTGCAGGCTTTCCTGCTGCCTTCAGCCTCAAAACCACCCTTTCCCACTTGGCGCCGCGCCAGGCCCAAAAATGGCCATATGTCTGGAGACTGGTCCCACGCCCAAAGAGCCAGCAGGGAAAACTGTGCCTTGTTCTAAAGTTCTTTGGGAACCGCTTGCGTAGCCCCACACACCTTGGGGCTGCAAGCTTTCATGCTGCCTTCAGCCTCAAAACCACCCTTTCCCACTTGGCGTCACGCCAGGCACAAAAATGGCCATATGTCTGGAGACTGGTCCCACGCCCAAAGAGCCAGCAGGGAAAACTATGCCTTGTTCTAAAGCTCTTTGGGAACCGCTTGCGTAGCCCCACACACCTGGGGGCTGCAGGCTTTCCTGCTGCCTTCAGCCTCAAAACCACCCTTTCCCACTTGGCGCCACGCAAGGCACAAAAATGGCCATATGTCTGGAGACTGGTCCCACGCCCAAAGAGCCAGCAGGGAAAACTATGCCTTGTTCTAAAGCTCTTTGGGAACCGCTTGCGTAGCCCCACAGACCTGGGGGCTGCAGGCTTTTCTGCTGCCTTCAGCCTCAAAACAATCCTTTCCCACATGGCGCCGCGCCAGGCCCAAAAATGGCCATATATCTGGAGATTTGTTCCACGCCCAAAGAGCCAGCAGGGAAAACGATGCCTTGTTCTAAAGCTCTTTGGGAACCGCTTGCGTGGCCCCAGAGACCTGGGGGCTTGCAAGCTTTCCTGCTGCCTTCAGCCTCAAAACCACCCTTTCCCACTTGGCGCTGCGCCAGGCCCAAAAATGGCCATATGGCTGGAGACTGGTCCCACGCCCAAAGAGCCAGTAGGGAAAACTATGCCTTGTTCTAAAGCTCTTTGGGAACCGCTTGCGTACCCCACAGACCTGGGGGCTGCAGGCTTTCCTGCTGCCTTCAGCCTCAAAACCACCCTTTCCCACATGGCGCCGCGCCAGTCCCAAAAATGGCCATATGGCTGGAGTTTGGTCCCACGCCCAAAGAGCCAGCAGGGAAAATTATGCCTTGTTCTAAAGCTCTTTGGGAACAGCTTGCGTGGCCCCACAGACCTGGGGGCTGCAGGCTTTCCTGCTGCCTTCAGCCTCAAAACCACCCTTTCCCACTTGGCCTCGCGCCATGCACGAAAATGGCTATATTTCTGGAGACTGGTCCATTTCCCAAAGAGCCAGCAGGGAAAACTATGCCTTGTTCTAAAGCTCTTTGGGAACCGCTTGCGTAGCCCCACACACCTGGGGGCTGCAGACTTTCCTGCTGCCTTCAGCCTCAAAACTATCCTCTGCAACTTGGCGTGCCGCCAGGCACAAAAATGGCCATATGTCTGGAGATTGGTCCTACACCGAAAGAGCCAGCAGGGAAAACTATGCCTTGTTCTAAAGCTCTTTGGGAACCGCTTGCGTAGCCCCACACACCTGGGGGCTGCAGGCTTTTCTGGCACCTTCAGCCTCAAAACCACCCTTTCCCACATGGCGTCACGCCAGGCACAAAAATGGCCATATGTCTGGAGACTGGACCCACGCCCAAAGAGCCAGCAGGGAAAACTATGCCTTGTTCTAAAGCTCTTTGGGAACCGCTTGTGTAGCCCCACAGACCTCGGGGCTGCAGGCTTTCCTGCTGCCTTCAGCCTCAAAACCACTCTTTCCCACTTGGCCCCGTGCCAGGCACAAAAATGGCCATATGTCTGGAGACTGGTCCCACGCCCAAAGAGCCAGCAGGGAAAACTATGCCTTGTTCTAAAGCTCTTTGGGAACCGCTTGCGTAGCCCCACAGACCTGGGGGCTGCAGGCTTTCCTGCTGCCTTCAGCCTCAAAACAACCCTTTCCCACATGGCGCCGCGCCAGGCCCAAAAATGGCCATATATCTGGAGATCTGTTCCACGTCCAAAGAGCCAGCAGGGAAAATGATGCCTTGTTCTAAAGCTCTTTGGGAACAGCTTGCGTGGCCCCACAGACCTGGGGGCTGCAAGCTTTCCTGCTGCCTTCAGCCTCAAAACCACCCTTTCCCACATGGCGCCAAGCCAGGCCCAAAAATGGCCATATGTCTGGAGACTGGTCCCACGCCCAAAGAGCCAGCAGGGGAAACTATGCCTTGTTCTAAAGCTCTTTGGGAACGGCTTGCGTAGCCCCACAGACCTGGGGGCTGCAGGCTTTCCTGCTGCCTTCAGCCTCAAAAGCACCCTTTCCGACTTGGCCCCGCGCCAGGCACAAAAATGGCCATATATCTGGAGATTGGTTCCACGCCCAAAGAGCCAGCAGGGAAAACTATGCCTTGTTCTAAAGCTCTTTGGGAACTGCTTGCGTAGCCCCACAGACCTAGGGGCTGCAGGCTTTTCTAGCACCTTCAGCCTCAAAACCACCCTTTCCCAACTGGCGTCACGCCAGGCCCAAAAATGGCCATATGTCTGGAGACTGGTCCCACGCCCAAAGAGCCAGCAGGGAAAACTATGCCTTGTTCTAAAGCTCTTTGGGAACCGCTTGCGTAGCCCCACACACCTGGGGGCTGCAGGCTTTCCTGCTGCCTTCAGCCTCAAAACCACCCTTTCCCACTTGGCGCCACGCAAGGCACAAAAATGGCCATATGTCTGGAGGTTGGTCCCACGCCCAAAGAGCCAGCAGGGAAAACTATGCCTTGTTCTAAAGCTCTTTGGGAACCGCTTGCGTAGCTCCACAGACCTGCGGGCTGCAGGCTTTCCTGCTGCCTTCAGCCTCAAAACCACCCTTTCCCACATGGCGTCATGCCAGGCACAAAAATGGCCATATGTCTGGAGGTTGGTCCCACGCCCAAAGAGCCAGCAGGGGAAACTATGCCTTGTTCTAAAGCTCTTTGGGAACGGCTTGCGTAGCCCCACACACCTGGGGGCTGCAGGCTTTCCTGCTGCCTTCATCCTCAAAACCACCCTTTCCCACTTGGCCCCGCGCCAGGAACAAAAATGGCCATATATCTGGAGACTGGTTCCACGCCCAAAGAGCCAGCAGGGAAAACTATGCCTTGTTCTAAAGCTCTTTGGGAACTGCTTGCGTAGCCCCACACACCTGGGGGCTGCAGGCTTTTCTGGCACCTTCAGCCTCAAAACCACCCTTTCCCAACTGGCGTGACGCCAGGCACAAAAATGGCCATATGTCTGGAGACTGGTCCCACGCCTAAAGAGCCAGCAGGGAAAACTATGCCTTGTTCTAAAGCTCTTTGGGAACCGCTTGCGTAGCCCCACACACCTGGGGGCTGCAGGCTTTCCTGCTGCCTTCAGCCTCAAAACCACCCTTTCCCAACTGGCGTCACGCCAGGCACAAAAATGGCCATATGTCTGGAGACTGGTCCCACGCCCAAAGAGCCAGCAGGGAAAACTATGCCTTGTTCTAAAGCTCTTTGGGAACCGCTTGCGTAGCCCCACACACCTGGGGGCTGCAGGCTTTCCTGCTGCCTTCAGCCTCAAAACCACCCTTTCCCACATGGCGCCAAGCCAGGCCCAAAAATGGCCATATGTCTGGAGACTGGTCCCACGCCCAAAGAGCCAGCAGGGAAAACTATGCCTTGTTCTAAAGCTCTTTGGGAACCGCTTGCGTAGCCCCACAGACCTGGGGGCTGCAGACTTTCCTGCTGCCTTCAGCCTCAAAACCACCCTTTCCCACTTGGCGCCGCGCCAGGCACAAAAATGGCCATATGTCTGGAGGTTAGTCCCACGCCCAAAGAGCCAGCAGGGAAAACTATGCCTTGTTCTAAAGCTCTTTGGGAACCGCTTGCGTAGCCCCACACACCTGGGGGCTGCAGGCTTTCCTGCTGCCTTCAGCCTCAAAACCACCCTTTCCCACATGGCGTCATGCCAGGCACAAAAATGGCCATATGTCTGAATGTTTGGTCCCACGCCCAAAGAGCCAGCAGGGAAAACTATGCCTTGTTCTAAAGCTCTTTGGGAACCACTTGCGTAGCCCCACACACCTGGGGGCTGCAGGCTTTCCTTCTGCCTTCAGCCTCAAAACCACCCTTTCCCACATGGCGTCACGCCAGGCACAAAAATGGCCATATGTCTGGAGACTGGTCCCACGCCCAAAGAGCCAGCAGGGAAAACTATGACTTGTTCTAAACCTCTTTGGGAACGGCTTGCGTAGCCCCACAGACCTGGGGGCTGCAGGCTTTCCTGCTGCCTTCAGCCTCAAAACCACCCTTTCCCACTTGGCGCTTTAGAACAAGGCATAGTTTTCCCTGCTGGCTCTTTGGGCGTGGAACAAATCTCCCCATATATGGCCATTTTTGGGCCTGGCGCGGAGCCATGTGGGAAAGGATTGTTTTGAGGCTGAAGGCAGCAGGAAAGCCTGCAGCCCGCATGTGTGTGGGGCTACGCAAGCGGTTCCCAAAGAGCTTTAGAACAAGGCATAGTATTCCCTTCTGGCTCTTTGGGCGTGGGACCAACCTCCAGACATATGGCCATTTTTGTGCCTTGCGTGGCGCCAAGTGGGAAAGGGTGGTTTTGAGGCTGAAGGCAGCAGGAAAGCCTGCAGCCCCCAGGTGTGCGGGGCTACGCAAGCGGTTCCCAAAGAGCTTTAGAACAAGGCATAGTTTTCCCTGCTGGCTCTTTGGGCGTGGGACCAGTCTCCAGACATATGGCCATTTTTGTGCCTGGCGCGGCGCCATGTGGGAAAGGGTTGTTTTGAGGCTGAAGGCAGAAGGAAAGCCTGCAGCCCCCAGGTGTGTGGGGCTACGCAAGTGGTTCCCAAAGAGCTTTAGAACAAGGCATAGTTTTCCCTGCTGGCTCTTTGGGCGTGGGATCAACCTCCAGACATATGGCCATTTTTGTGCCTGGCATGACGCCATGTGGGAAAGGGTGGTTTTGAGGCTGAAGGCAGCAGGAAAGCCTGCAGCCCGCAGGTGTGTGGGGCTACGCAAGCGGTTCCCAAAGAGCTTTAGAACAAGGCATAGTTTTCCCTGCTGGCTCTTTGGGCGTGGGACCAACCTCCAGACATATGGCCATTTTTGTGCCTGGCGGCACGCCAAGTTGCAGAGGATGGTTTTGAGGCTGAAGGCAGCAGGAAAGCCTGCAGCCCCCAGGTGTGTGGGGCTACGCAAGCGGTTCCCACAGAGCTTTAGAACAAGGCATAGTTTTCCCTGCTGGCTCTTTGGGAAAGGGACCAGTCTCCAGAAATATAGCCATTTTTGTGCCTGGCGCGACGCCAAGTGGGAAAGGGTGGTTTTGAGGCTGAAGGCAGCAGGAAAGCCTGCAGCCCCCAGGTCTGTGGGGCCACGCAAGCTGTTCCCAAAGAGCTTTAGAACAAGGCATAATTTTCCCTGCTGGCTCTTTGGGCGTGGGACCAAACTCCAGCCATATGGCCATTTTTGGGACTGGCGCGGCGCCATGTGTGAAAGGGTGGTTTTGAGGCTGAAGGCAGCAGGAAAGCCTGCAGCCCCCAGGTCTGTGGGGCTACGCAAGCGGTTCCCAAAGAGCTTTAGAACAAGGCATAGTTTTCCCTACTGGCTCTTTGGGCGTGGGACCAGTCTCCAGCCATATGGCCATTTTTGGGCCTGGCGCAGCGCCAAGTGGGAAACGGTGGTTTTGAGGCTGAAGGCAGCAGGAAAGCTTGAAAGCCCACAGGTCTCTGGGGCCACGCAAGCGGTTCCCAAAGAGCTTTAGAACAAGGCATAGTTTTCCCTGCTGGCTCTTTGGGCGTGGAACAAATCTCCAGATATATGGCCATTTTTGGGCCTGGCGCGGCGCCATGTGGGAAAGGATTGTTTTGAGGCTGAAGGCAGCAGGAAAGCCTGCAGCCCCCAGGTCTCTGGGGCTACGCAAGCGGTTCCCAAAGAGCTTTAGAACAAGGCATCGTTTTCCCTGCTGGCTCTTTGGGCGTGGGACCAACCTCCAGACATATGGCCATTTTTGTGCCTGGCGCGGCGCCAAGTGGGAAAGGGTGGTTTTGAGGCTGAAGGCAGCAGGAAAGCCTGCAGCCCCCAGGTGTGTGGGGCTACGCAAGCGGTTCCCAAAGAGCTTTAGAACAAGGCATAGTTTTCCCTGCTGGCTCTTTGGGCGTGGGACCAGTCTCCAGACATATGGCCATTTTTGTGCCTGGCTTGGCGCCATGTGGGAAAGGGTGGTTTTGAGGCTGAAGGCAGCAGGAAAGCCTGCAGCCCCCAGGTGTGTGGGGCTACGCAAGCGGTTCCCAAAGAGCTTTAGAACAAGGCATAGTTTTCCCTGCTGGCTCTTTGGGCGTGGGACCAGTCTCCAGACATATGGCCATTTTTGTGCCTGGCTTGGCGCCATGTGGGAAAGGGTGGTTTTGAGGCTGAAGGCAGCAGGAAAGCCTGCAGCCCCCAGGTCTGTGGGGCTACGCAAGCGGTTCCCAAAGAGCTTTAGAACAAGGCATAGTTTTCCCTGCTGGCTCTTTGGGCGTGGGACCAGTCTCCAGACATATGGCCTTTTTTGTGCCTGGCGTGACGCCATTTGGTAAAGGGTGGTTTTGAGGCTGAAGGTGCCAGAAAAGCCTGCAGCCCCCAGGTCTGTGGGGCTACGCAAGCGGTTCCCAAAGAGCTTTAGAACAAGGCACAGTTTTCCCTGCTGGCTCTTTGGGCGTGGGACCAACCTCCAGACATATGGCCATTTTTGGGCCTGGCTTTGCGCCTAGTGGGAAAGGGTGCTTTTGAGGCTGAAGGCAGCAGGAAAGCCTGCAGCCCCCAGGTGTGTGGGGCTATGCAAGCGGTTCCCAAAGAGCTTTAGAACAAGGCATAGTTTTCCCTGCTGGCTCTTTGGGCGTGGGACCAGTCTCCAGACATATGGCCATTTTTGTGCCTGGCGTGACGCCATGTGGGAAAGGGTGGTTTTGAGGCTGAAGGTGCCAGAAATGCCTGCAGCCCCCAGGTGTGTGGGGCTACGCAAGCGGTTCCCAAGGAGCTTTAGAACAAGGCAGAGTTTTCCCTGCTGGCTCTTTCGGTGTAGGACCAACCTCCAGACATATGGCCATTTTTGTGCCTGGCGGCACGCCAAGTTGCAGAGGATGGTTTTGAGGCTGAAGGCAGCAGGAAAGTCTGCAGCCCCCAGGTGTGTGGGGCTACGCAAGCGGTTCCCACAGAGCTTTAGAACAAGGCATAGTTTTCCCTGCTGGCTCTTTGGGAAAGGGACCAGTCTCCAGAAATATAGCCATTTTTGTGCCTGGCGCGACGCCAAGTGGGAAAGGGTGGTTTTGAGGCTGAAGGCAGCAGGAAAGCCTGCAGCCCCCAGGTCTGTGGGGCCACGCAAGCTGTTCCCAAAGAGCTTTAGAACAAGGCATAATTTTCCCTGCTGGCTCTTTGGGCGTGGGACCAAACTCCAGCCATATGGCCATTTTTGGGACTGGCGCGGCGCCATGTGTGAAAGGGTGGTTTTGAGGCTGAAGGCAGCAGGAAAGCCTGCAGCCCCCAGGTCTGTGGGGCTACGCAAGCGGTTCCCAAAGAGCTTTAGAACAAGGCATAGTTTTCCCTACTGGCTCTTTGGGCGTGGGACCAGTCTCCAGCCATATGGCCATTTTTGGGCCTGGCGCAGCGCCAAGTGGGAAACGGTGGTTTTGAGGCTGAAGGCAGCAGGAAAGCTTGAAAGCCCACAGGTCTCTGGGGCCACGCAAGCGGTTCCCAAAGAGCTTTAGAACAAGGCATAGTTTTCCGTGCTGGCTCTTTGGGCGTGGAACAAATCTCCAGACATATGGCCATTTTTGGGCCTGGCGCGGCGCCATGTGGGAAAGGATTGTTTTGAGGCTGAAGGCAGCAGGAAAGCCTGCAGCCCCCAGGTCTGTGGGGCTACGCAAGCGGTTCCCAAAGAGCTTTAGAACAAGGCATCGTTTTCCCTGCTGGCTCTTTGGGCGTGGGACCAGTCTCCAGACATATGGCCTTTTTTGTGCCTTGCGTGGCGCCAAGTGGGAAAGGGTGGTTTTGAGGCTGAAGGCAGCAGGAAAGCCTGCAGCCCCCAGGTGTGTGGGGCTACGCAAGCGGTTCCCAAAGAGCTTTAGAACAAGGCATAGTTTTCCCTGCTGGCTCTTTGGGCGTGGGACCAGTCTCCAGACATATGGCCATTTTTGTGCCTGGCGCGACGCCAAGTGGGAAAGGGTGGTTTTGAGGCTGAAGGCAGCATGAAAGCTTGCAGCCCCAAGGTGTGTGGGGCTACGCAAGCGGTTCCCAAAGAGCTTTAGAACAAGGCATAGTTTTCCCTGCTGGCTCTTTGGGCGTGGGACCAGTCTCCAGACATATGGCCATTTTTGGGCCTGGCGCGGCGCCAAGTGGGAAAGGGTGGTTTTGAGGCTGAAGGCAGCAGGAAAGCCTGCAGCCCCCAGGTCTGTGGGGCTACGCAAGCGGTTCCCAAAGAGCTTTAGAACAAGGCATAGTTTTCCCTGCTGGCTCTTTCGGCGTGGGACCAGTCTCCAGACATATGGCCATTTTTGTGCCTGGCTTGGCGCCATATGGGAAAGGGTGGTTTTGAGGCTGAAGGCAGCAGGAAAGCCTGCAGCCCCCAGGTGTGTGGGGCTACGCAAGCGGTTCCCAAAGAGCTTTAGAACAAGGCATAGTTTTCCCTGCTGGCTCTTTGGGCGTGGGACCAGTCTCCAGACATATGGCCATTTTTGGGCCTGGCGTGACGTCATTTGGGAAAGGGTGGTTTTGAGGCTGAAGGTGCCAGAAAAGCCTGCAGCCCCCAGGTCTGTGGGGCTACGCAAGCAGTTCCCAAAGAGCTTTAGAACAAGGCATAGTTTTCCCTGCTGGCTCTTTGGGAAAGGGACCAGTCTCTTGAAAAATATTGCCATTTTTGTGCCTGGCGCGACGCCAAGTGGGAAAGGGTGGTTTTGAGGCTGAAGGCAGCAGGAAAGCCTGCAGCCTCCAGGTGTGTGGGGCTATGCAAGTGGTTCCCAAAGAGCTTTAGAACAAGGCATAGTTTTCCCTGCTGGCTCTTTGGGCGTGGGACCAACCTCCAGACATATGGCCATTTTTGTGCCTGGCGTGACGCCATGTGGGAAAGGGTGGTTTTGAGGCTGAAGGCAGGAGGAAAGCCTGCAGCCCCCAGGTGTGTGGGGCTACGCAAGCGGTTCCCAAAGAGCTTTAGAACAAGGCATAGTTTTCCCTGCTGGCTCTTTGGGCGTGGGACCAACCTCCAGACATATGGCCATTTTTGTGCCTTGCGTGGCGCCAAGTGGGAAAGAGTGGTTTTGAGGCTGAAGGCAGCAGGAAAGCCTGCAGCTCGCAAGTGTGTGGCGCTACGCAAGCGGTTCCTAAAGAGCTTTAGAACAAGGCATAGTTTTCCCTGCTGGCTCTTTAGGCGTGGGACCAGCCTCCAGACATATGGCTATTTTTGTGCCTGGCGTGACGCCATGTGGGAAAGGGTGGTTTTGAGGCTGAAGGTGCCAGAAAAGCCTGCAGCCCCCAGGTGTGTGGGGCTACGCAAGCGGTTCCCAAAGAGCTTTAGAACAAGGCATAGTTTTCCCTGCTGGCTCTTTGGGCGTGAGACCAGTCGCCAGACATATGGTCATTTTTGGGCCTGGCATGGGGCCAAGTGGGAAAGGGTATTTTTGAGGCTGAAGGCAGCAGGAAAGCTTGCAGCCCCCAGGTGTGTGGGGCTACGCAAGCGGTTCCCAAAGAGCTTTAGAACAAGGCATAGTTTTCCCTGCTGGCTCTTTGGGCGTGGGACCAGTCTCCAGACATATGGCCATTTTTGGGCCTGGCGCGGCGCCAAGTGGGAAAGGATTGTTTTGAGGCTGAAGGCAGCAGGAAAGCCTGCAGCCCCCAGGTGTGTGGGGCTACGCAAGCGGTTCCCAAAGAGCTTTAGAACAAGGCATAGTTTTCCCTGCTGGCTCTTTGGGCGTGGGACCAGTCTCCAGACATATGGCCATTTTTGGGCCTGGCTTGGCGCCATGTGGGAAAGGGTGGTTTTGAGGCTGAAGGCAGCAGGAAAGCCTGCAGCCCCCAGGTCTGTGGGACTACGCAAGCGGTTCCCAAAGAGCTTTAGAACAAGGCATAGTTTTCCCTGCTGGCTCTTTCGGTGTAGGACCAATCTCCAGACATATGGCCATTTTTGTGCCTGGCGTGACGCCAAGTTGCAGAGGATGGTTTTGAGGCTGAAGGCAGCAGGAAAGTCTGCAGCCCCCAGGTGTGTGGGGCTACGCAAGCGGTTCCCAAAGAGCTTTAGTACGAGGCATAGTTTTCCCTGCTGGCTCTTTGGGAAAGGGACCAGTCTCTAGATATATAGCCATTTTTGTGCCTGGCGCGACGCCAAGTGGGAAAGGGTGGTTTTGAGGCTGAAGGCAGCAGGAAAGCCTGCAGCCCCCAGGTTTGTGGAGCCACGCAAGCTGTTCCCAAAGAGCTTTAGAACAAGGCATAGTTTTCCCTGCTGGCTCTTTGGGCGTGGGACCAAATTCCAGCCATATGGACATTTTTGTGCCTGGCTTGGCGCCATGTGGGAAAGGGTGGTTTTGAGGCTGAAGGCAGCAGGAAAGCCTGCAGCCCCCAGGTGTGTGGGGCTACGCAAGTGGTTCCCAAAGAGCTTTAGAACAAGGCATAGTTTTCCCTGCTGGCTCTTTCGGTGTAGGACTAATCTCCAGACATATGGCCATTTTTGTGCCTGGCGTGACGCCAAGTTGCAGAGGATGGTTTTGAGGCTGAAGGCAGCAGGAAAGTCTGCAGCCCCCAGGTGTGCGGGGCTACGCAAGCGGTTCCCAAAGAGCTTTAGAACAAGGCATAGTTTTCCCTGCTGGCTCTTTGGGAAAGGGACCAGTCTCTAGAAATATAGCCATTTTTGTGCCTGGCGCGACGCCAAGTGGGAAAGGGTGGTTTTGAGGCTGAAGGCAGCAGGAAAGCCTGCAGCCCCCAGGTCTGTGGGGCCACGCAAGCTGTTCCCAAAGAGCTTTAGAACAAGGCATAGTTTTCCCTGCTGGCTCTTTGGGCGTGGGACCAAATTCCAGCCATATGGACATTTTTGTGCCTGGCTTGGCGCCATGTGGGAAAGGGTGGTTTTGAGGCTGAAGGCAGCAGGAAAGCCTGCAAGCCCCCAGGTCTCTGGGGCCACGCAAGCGGTTCCCAAAGAGCTTTAGAACAAGGCATCGTTTTCCCTGCTGGCTCTTTGGGCGTGGAACAAATCTCCAGATATATGGCCATTTTTGTGCCTGGCTTGGCGCCATGTGGGAAAGGATTGTTTTGAGGCTGAAGGCAGCAGGAAAGCTTGCAGCCCCCAGGTCTGTGGGGCTACGCAAGCGGTTCCCAAAGAGCTTTAGAACAAGGCATCGTTTTCCCTGCTGGCTCTTTGGGCGTGGAACAAATCTCCAGATATATGGCCATTTTTGTGCCTGGCTTGGCGCCATGTGGGAACGGATTATTTTGAGGCTGAAGGCAGCAGGAAAGCCTGCAGCCCCCAGGTCTCTGGGGCTACGCAAGCGGTTCCCAAAGAGCTTTAGAACAAGGCATCGTTTTCCCTGCTGGCTCTTTGGGCGTGGGACCAGTCTCCAGACATATGGCCATTTTTGGGCCTGGCGCGGCGCCAAGTGGGAAAGGATTGTTTTGAGGCTGAAGGCAGCAGGAAAGCCTGCAGCCCCCAGGTGTGTGGGGCTACGCAAGCGGTTCCCAAAGAGCTTTAGAACAAGGCATAGTTTTCCCTGCTGGCTCTTTGGGCGTGGGATCAACCTCCAGACATATGGCCATTTTTGGGCCTGGCGTGGCGCCATGTGGGAAAGAGTGGTTTTGAGGCTGAAGGCAGCAGGAAAGCCTGCAGCCCCCAGGTGTGTGGGGCTACGCAAGCTGTTCCCAAAGAGCTTTAGAACAAGGCATAGTTTTCCCTGCTGGCTCTTTGGGCGTGGGACCAGTCTCCAGACATATGGCCATTTTTTTACCTTGAGCGACGCCATGTGGGAAAGGGTGGTTTTGAGGCTGAAGGCAGCAGGAAAGCCTGCAGCCCCCAGGTGTGTGGGGCTACGCAAGCGGTTCCCAAAGAGCTTTAGAACAAGGCATAGTTTTCCCTGCTGGCTCTTTGGGCGTGGGACCAGTCTCCAGACATATGGCCATTTTTGGGCCTGGCATGACGCCATGTGGGAAAGGGTGGTTTTGAGGCTGAAGGTGCCAGAAAAGCCTGCAGCCCCCAGGTGTGTGGGGCTACGCAAGCGGTTCCCAAAGAGCTTTAGAACAAGGCATAGTTTTCCCTGCTGGCTCTTTGGGCGTGAGACCAGTCGCCAGACATATGGCCATTTTTGTGCCTGGCGTGGGGCCAAGTGGGAAAGGGTGGTTTTGAGGCTGAAGGCAGCAGGAAAGCTAGCAGCCCCCAGGTGTGTGGGGCCACGCAAGCTGTTCCCAAAGAGCTTTAGAACAAGGCATAGTTTTCCCTGCTGGCTCTTTCGGTGTAGGACCAATCTCCAGACATATGGCCATTTTTGTGCCTGGCGTGATGCCAAGTTGCAGAGGATGGTTTTGAGGCTGAAGGCAGCAGGAAAGTCTGCAGCCCCCAGGTCTGTGGGGCCACGCAAGCTGTCCCAAAGAGCTTTAGAACAAGGCATCGTTTTCCCTGCTGGCTCTTTGGGCGTGGGACCAAATTCCAGCCATATGGACATTTTTGTGCCTGGCTTGGCGCCAAGTGGGAAAGGGTGGTTTTGAGGCTGAAGGCAGCAGGAAAGCCTGCAGCCCCCAGGTGTGTGGGGCTACGCAAGCTGTTCCCAAAGAGCTTTAGAACAAGGCATAGTTTTCCCTGATGGCTCTTTGGGCGTGGGACCAGTCTCCAGCCATATGGCCATTTTTGGGCCTGGCGCGGCGCCATGTGGGAAAGGGTGGTTTTGAGGCTGAAGGCAGCAGGAAAGCCTGCAGCCCCCAGGTGTGTGGGGCTACGCAAGCGGTTCCCAAAGAGCTTTAGAACAAGGCATAGTTTTCCCTGCTGGCTCTTTGGGCGTGGGACCAGTCTCCAGACATATGGCCATTTTTGTGCCTGGCGCGGCGCCAAGTGGGAAAGGGTGGTTTTGAGGCTGAAGGCAGCAGGAAAGCCTGCAGCCCGCAGGTGTGTGGGGCTACGCAAGCGGTTCCCAAAGAGCTTTAGAACAAGGCATAGTTATCCCTGCTGGCTCTTTGGGCGTGGGACCAACCTCCCGACATATGGCCATTTTTGTGCCTTGCGTGGCGCCAAGTGGGAAAGGGTGGTTTTGAGGCTGAAGGCAGCAGGAAAGCCTGCAGCCCGCAGGTGTGTGGGGCTACGCAAGCGGTTCCCAAAGAGCTTTAGAACAAGGCATAGTTTTCCCTGCTGGCTCTTTGGGCGTGGGACCAACCTCCAGACATATGGCTATTTTTGTGCCTGGCGTGACGCCATGTGGGAAAGGGTGCTTTTGAGGCTGAAGGTGCCAGAAAAGTCTGCAGCCCCCAGGTGTGTGGGGCTACGCAAGCGGTTCCCAAAGAGCTTTAGAACAAGGCATAGTTTTCCCTGCTGGCTCTTTGGGCGTGGGACCAGTCTCCAGACATATGGCCATTTTTGGGCCTGGCGCGGCGCCAAGTGGGAAAGGATTGTTTTGAGGCTGAAGGCAGCAGGAAAGCCTGCAGCCCCCAGGTGTGTGGGGCTACGCAAGCGGTTCCCAAAGAGCTTTAGAAGAAGGCATAGTTTTCCCTGCTGGCTCTTTCGGTGTAGGACCAATCTCCAGACATATGGCCATTTTTGTGCCTGGCGTGACGCCAAGTTGCAGAGGATGGTTTTGAGGCTGAAGGCAGCAGGAAAGTCTGCAGCCCCCAGGTGTGCGGGGCTACGCAAGCGGTTCCCAAAGAGCTTTAGAACAAGGCATAGTTTTCCCTGCTGGCTCTTTGGGAAAGGGACCAGTCTCTAGAAATATAGCCATTTTTGTGCCTGGCGCGACGCCAAGTGGGAAAGGGTGGTTTTGAGGCTGAAGGTGCCAGAAAAGCTTGCAGCCCGCAGGTGTGTGGGGCCACGCAAGCGGTTCCCAAAGAGCTTTAGAACAAGGCATAGTTTTCCCTGCTGGCTCTTTGGGCGTGGGACCAAATTCCAGCCATATGGACATTTTTGTGCCTGGCTTGGCGCCATGTGGGAAAGGGTGGTTTTGAGGCTGAAGGTGCCAGAAAAGCCTGCAGCCCCCAGGTGTGTGGGGCTACGCAAGTGGTTCCCAAAGAGCTTTAGAACAAGGCATAGTTTTCCCTGCTGGCTCTTTCGGTGTAGGACCAATCTCCAGACATATGGCCATTTTTGTGCCTGGCGTGACGCCAAGTTGCAGAGGATGGTTTTGAGGCTGAAGGCAGCAGGAAAGTCTGCAGCCCCCAGGTGTGCGGGGCTACGCAAGCGGTTCCCAAAGAGCTTTAGAACAAGGCATAGTTTTCCCTGCTGGCTCTTTGGGAAAGGGACCAGTCTCTAGAAATATAGCCATTTTTGTGCCTGGCGCGACGCCAAGTGGGAAAGGGTGGTTTTGAGGCTGAAGGCAGCAGGAAAGCCTGCAGCCCCCAGGTCTGTGGGGCCACGCAAGCTGTTCCCAAAGAGCTTTAGAACAAGGCATAGTTTTCCCTGCTGGCTCTTTGGGCGTGGGACCAAATTCCAGCCATATGGCCATTTTTGGGCCTGGCTTGGCGCCATGTGGGAAAGGGTGGTTTTGAGGCTGAAGGCAGCAGGAAAGCCTGCAAGCCCCCAGGTCTCTGGGGCCACGCAAGCGGTTCCCAAAGAGCTTTAGAACAAGGCATCCTTTTCCCTGCTGGCTCTTTGGGCGTGGAACAAATCTCCAGATATATGGCCATTTTTGTGCCTGGCTTGGCGCCATGTGTGAAAGGATTGTTTTGAGGCTGAAGGCAGCAGGAAAGCTTGCAGCCCCCAGGTCTGTGGGGCTACGCAAGCGGTTCCCAAAGAGCTTTAGAACAAGGCATCGTTTTCCCTGCTGGCTCTTTGGGCGTGGAACAAATCTCCAGATATATGGCCATTTTTGTGCCTGGCTTGGCGCCATGTGGGAAAGGATTATTTTGAGACTGAAGGCAGCAGGAAAGCCTGCAGCCCCCGGGTCTCTGGGGCTACGCAAGCGGTTCCCAAAGAGCTTTAGAACAAGGCATCGTTTTCCCTGCTGGCTCTTTGGGCGTGGGACCAGTCTCCAGACATATGGCCATTTTTGGGCCTGGCGTGGGGCCAAGTGGGAAAGGGTGGTTTTGAGGCTGAAGGCAGCAGGAAAGCTTGCAGCCCCCAGGTGTGTGGGGCTACGCAAGCGGTTCCCAAAGAGCTTTAGAACAAGGCATAGTTTTCCCTGCTGGCTCTTTGGGCGTGGGACCAGTCTCCAGACATATGGCCATTTTTGTGCCTTGCGTGGCGCCAAGTGGGAAAGGGTGGTTTTGAGGCTGAAGGCAGCAAGAAAGCCTGCAGCCTCCAGGTGTGTGGGGCTACGCAAGTGGTTCCCAAAGAGCTTTAGAACAAGGCATAGTTTTCCCTGCTGGCTCTTTGGGCGTGGCACCAACCTCCAGACATATGGCCATTTTTGGGCCTGGCGTGACGCCAAGTTGCAGAGGATGGTTTTGAGGCTGAAGGCAGCAGGAAAGTCTGCAGCCCTCAGGTGTGCGGGGCTACGCAAGCGGTTCCCAAAGAGCTTTAGAACAAGGCATAGTTTTCCCTGCTGGCTCTTTGGGAAAGGGACCAGTCTCTAGAAATATAGCCATTTTTGTGCCTGGCGCGACGCCAAGTGGAAAAGGGTGGTTTTGAGGCTGAAGGCAGCAGGAAAGCCTGCAGCCCCCAGGTCTGTGGGGCCACACAAGCTGTTCCCAAAGAGCTTTAGAACAAGGCATAGTTTTCCCTGCTGGCTCTTTGGGCGTGGGACCAAATTCCAGCCATATGGACATTTTTGTGCCTGGCTTGGCGCCATGTGGGAAAGGGTGGTTTTGAGGCTGAAGGCAGCAGGAAAGCCTGCAGCCCCCAGGTCTGTGGGGCTACGCAAGTGGTTCCCAAAGAGCTTTAGAACAAGGCATAGTTTTCCCTGCTGGCTCTTTCGGTGTAGGACCAATCTCCAGACATATGGCCATTTTTGTGCCTGGCGTGACGCCAAGTTGCAGAGGATGGTTTTGAGGCTGAAGGCAGCAGGAAAGTCTGCAGCCCCCAGGTGTGCGGGGCTACGCAAGCGGTTCCCAAAGAGCTTTAGAACAAGGCATAGTTTTCCCTGCTGGCTCTTTGGGAAAGGGACCAGTCTCTAGAAATATAGCCATTTTTGTGCCTGGCGCGACGCCAAGTGGGAAAGGGTGGTTTTGAGGCTGAAGGCAGCAGGAAAGCCTGCAGCCCCCAGGTCTGTGGGGCCACGCAAGCTGTTCCCAAAGAGCTTTAGAACAAGGCATAGTTTTCCCTGCTGGCTCTTTGGGCGTGGGACCAAATTCCAGCCATATGGACATTTTTGTGCCTGGCTTGGCGCCATGTGGGAAAGGGTGGTTTTGAGGCTGAAGGCAGCAGGAAAGCCTGCAAGCCCCCAGGTCTCTGGGGCCACGCAAGCGGTTCCCAAAGAGCTTTAGAACAAGGCATAGTTTTCCCTGCTGGCTCTTTGGGCGTGGAACAAATCTCCAGATATATGGCCATTTTTGTGCCTGGCTTGGCGCCATGTGGGAAAGGATTGTTTTGAGGCTGAAGGCAGCAGGAAAGCTTGCAGCCCCCAGGTCTGTGGGGCTACGCAAGCGGTTCCCAAAGAGCTTTAGAACAAGGCATCGTTTTCCCTGCTGGCTCTTTGGGCGTGGAACAAATCTCCAGATATATGGCCATTTTTGTGCCTGGCTTGGCGCCATGTGGGAAAGGATTATTTTGAGGCTGAAGGCAGCAGGAAAGCCTGCAGCCCCCAGGTCTCTGGGGCTACGCAAGCGGTTCCCAAAGAGCTTTAGAACAAGGCATCGTTTTCCCTGCTGGCTCTTTGGGCGTGGGACCAGTCTCCAGACATATGGCCATTTTTGGGCCTGGCGCGGCGCCAAGTGGGAAAGGATTGTTTTGAGGCTGAAGGCAGCAGGAAAGCCTGCAGCCCCCAGGTGTGTGGGGCTACGCAAGCGGTTCCCAAAGAGCTTTAGAACAAGGCATAGTTTTCCCTGCTGGCTCTTTGGGCGTGGGATCAACCTCCAGACATATGGCCATTTTTGGGCCTGGCGTGACGCCATGTGGGAAAGAGTGGTTTTGAGGCTGAAGGCAGCAGGAAAGCCTGCAGCCCCCAGGTGTGTGGGGCTACGCAAGCGGTTCCCAAAGAGCTTTAGAACAAGGCATAGTTTTCCCTGCTGGCTCTTTGGGCGTGGGACCAGTCTCCAGACATATGGCCATTTTTTTACCTTGAGCGACGCCATGTGGGAAAGGGTGGTTTTGAGGCTGAAGGCAGCAGGAAAGCCTGCAGCCCCCAGGTGTGTGGGGCTACGCAAGCGGTTCCCAAAGAGCTTTAGAACAAGGCATAGTTTTCCCTGCTGGCTCTTTGGGCGTGGGACCAGTCTCCAGACATATGGCCATTTTTGGGCCTGGCATGACGCCATGTGGGAAAGGGTGGTTTTGAGGCTGAAGGCAGCAGGAAAGCCTGCAGCCCCCAGGTGTGTGGGGCTACGCAAGCGGTTCCCAAAGAGCTTTAGAACAAGGCATAGTTTTCCCTGCTGGCTCTTTGGGCGTGAGACCAGTCGCCAGACATATGGCCATTTTTGTGCCTGGCGTGGGGCCAAGTGGGAAAGGGTGGTTTTGAGGCTGAAGGCAGCAGGAAAGCTTGCAGCCCCCAGGTCTGTGGGGCCACGCAAGCTGTCCCAAAGAGCTTTAGAACAAGGCATAGTTTTCCCTGCTGGCTCTTTGGGAAAGGGACCAGTCTCTAGAAATATAGCCATTTTTGTGCCTGGCGTGATGCCAAGTGGGAAAGGGTGGTTTTGAGGCTGAAGGCAGCAGGAAAGCCTGCAGCCCGCAGGTGTGTGGGGCTACGCAAGCGGTTCCCAAAGAGCTTTAGAACAAGGCATAGTTATCCCTGCTGGCTCTTTGGGCGTGGGAACAACCTCCCGACATATGGCCATTTTTGTGCCTTGCGTGGCGCCAAGTGGGAAAGGGTGGTTTTGAGGCTGAAGGCAGCAGGAAAGCCTGCAGCCCGCAGGTGTGTGGGGCTACGCAAGCGGTTCCCAAAGAGCTTTAGAACAAGGCATAGTTTTCCCTGCTGGCTCTTTGGGCGTGGGACCAACCTCCAGACATATGGCTATTTTTGTGCCTGGCGTGACGCCATGTGGGAAAGGGTGCTTTTGAGGCTGAAGGTGCCAGAAAAGTCTGCAGCCCCCAGGTGTGTGGGGCTACGCAAGCGGTTCCCAAAGAGCTTTAGAACAAGGCATATTTATCCCTGCTGGCTCTTTGGGCGTGGGACCAACCTCCAGACATATGGCCATTTTTGTGCCTGGCGTGACGCCATGTGGGAAAGGGTGGTTTTGAGGCTGAAGGCAGCAGGAAAGCCTGCAGCCCCCAGGTGTGTGGGGCTACACAAGCGGTTCCCAAAGAGCTTTAGAACAAGGCATATTTATCCCTGCTGGCTCTTTGGGCGTGGGACCAACCTCCAGACATATGGCCATTTTTGTGCCTTGCGTGGCGCCAAGTGGGAAAGGGTGGTTTTGAGGCTGAAGGCAGCAGGAAAGCCTGCAGCCCGCAGGTGTGTGGGGCTACGCAAGCGGTTCCCAAAGAGCTTTAGAACAAGGCATAGTTTTCCCTGCTGGCTCTTTGGGCGTGGGACCAGTCTCCAGACATATGGCCATTTTTTGGCCTGGCGCGGCGCCAAGTGGGAAAGGATTGTTTTGAGGCTGAAGGCAGCAGGAAAGCCTGCAGCCCCCAGGTGTGTGGGGCTACGCAAGCGGTTCCCAAAGAGCTTTAGAAGAAGGCATAGTTTTCCCTGCTGGCTCTTTGGGCGTGGGACCAGTCTCCAGACATATGGCCATTTTTGGGCCTGGCTTGGCGCCATGTGGGAAAGGGTGGTTTTGAGGCTGAAGGCAGCAGGAAAGCCTGCAGCCCCCAGGTCTGTGGGGCTACGCAAGCGGTTCCCAAAGAGCTTTAGAACAAGGCATAGTTTTCCCTGCTGGCTCTTTCGGTGTAGGACCAATCTCCAGACATATGGCCATTTTTGTGCCTGGCGTGACGCCAAGTTGCAGAGGATGGTTTTGAGGCTGAAGGCAGCAGGAAAGTCTGCAGCCCCCAGGTGTGCGGGGCTACGCAAGCGGTTCCCAAAGAGCTTTAGAACAAGGCATAGTTTTCCCTGCTGGCTCTTTGGGAAAGGGACCAGTCTCTAGAAATATAGCCATTTTTGTGCCTGGCGCGACGCCAAGTGGGAAAGGGTGGTTTTGAGGCTGAAGGCAGCAGGAAAGCCTGCAGCCCCCAGGTCTGTGGGGCCACGCAAGCTGTTCCCAAAGAGCTTTAGAACAAGGCATAGTTTTCCCTGCTGGCTCTTTGGGCGTGGGACCAAATTCCAGCCATATGGACATTTTTGTGCCTGGCTTGGCGCCATGTGGGAAAGGGTGGTTTTGAGGCTGAAGGCAGCAGGAAAGCCTGCAGCCCCCAGGTGTGTGGGGCTACGCAAGCGGTTCCCAAAGAGCTTTAAACAAGGCATAGTTTTCCCTGCTGGCTCTTTCGGTGTAGGACCAATCTCCAGACATATGGCCATTTTTGTGCCTGGCGTGACGCCAAGTTGCAGAGGATGGTTTTGAGGCTGAAGGCAGCAGGAAAGCTTGCAGCCCCCAGGTCTGTGGGGCTACGCAAGCGGTTCCCAAAGAGCTTTAGAACAAGGCATCGTTTTCCCTGCTGGCTCTTTGGGCGTGGAACAAATCTCCAGATATATGGCCATTTTTGTGCCTGGCTTGGCGCCATGTGGGAAAGGATTATTTTGAGGCTGAAGGCAGCAGGAAAGCCTGCAGCCCCCAGGTCTCTGGGGCTACGCAAGCGGTTCCCAAAGAGCTTTAGAACAAGGCATAGTTTTCCCTGCTGGCTCTTTCGGCGTGGGACCAGTCTCCAGACATATGGCCATTTTTGGGCCTGGCGTGGGGCCAAGTGGGAAAGGGTGGTTTTGAGGCTGAAGGCAGCAGGAAAGCTTGCAGCCTCCAGGTGTGTGTGGCTACGCAAGTGGTTCCCAAAGAGCTTTAGAACAAGGCATAGTTTTCCCTGCTGGCTCTTTGGGCGTGGGACCAACCTCCAGACATATGGCCATTTTTGTGCCTGGCGCGACGCCATGTGGGAAAGGGTGGTTTTGAGGCTGAAGGCAGCAGGAAAGCCTGCAGCCCCCAGGTGTGTGGGGCTACGCAAGCGGTTCCCAAAGAGCTTTAGAACAAGGCATATTTATCCCTGCTGGCTCTTTGGGCGTGGGACCAACCTCCAGACATATGGCCATTTTTGTGCCTTGCGTGGCGCCAAGTGGGAAAGGGTGGTTTTGAGGCTGAAGGCAGCAGGAAAGCCTGCAGCCCCCAGGTGTGTGGGGCTACGCAAGCGGTTCCCAAAGAGCTTTAGAACAAGGCATAGTTTTCCCTGCTGGCTCTTTGGGCGTGGGACCAACCTCCAGACATATGGCTATTTTTGTGCCTGGCGTGACGCCAAGTGGGAAAGGGTGCTTTTGAGGCTGAAGGTGCCAGAAAAGCTTGCAGCCCGCAGGTGTGTGGGGCTACGCAAGCGGTTCCCAAAGAGCTTTAGAACAAGGCATAGTTTTCCCTGCTGGCTCTTTGGGCGTGGGACCAGTCTCCAGACATATGGCCATTTTTGGGCCTGGCGCGGCGCCAAGTGGGAAAGGATTGTTTTGAGGCTGAAGGCAGCAGGAAAGCCTGCAGCCCCCAGGTGTGTGGGGCTACGCAAGCGGTTCCCAAAGAGCTTTAGAACAAGGCATAGTTTTCCCTGCTGGCTCTTTGGGCGTGGGACCAGTCTCCAGACATATGGCCATTTTTGGGCCTGGCTTGGCGCCATGTGGGAAAGGGTGGTTTTGAGGCTGAAGGCAGCAGGAAAGCCTGCAGCCCCCAGGTCTGTGGGGCTACGCAAGCGGTTCCCAAAGAGCTTTAGAACAAGGCATAGTTTTCCCTGCTGGCTCTTTCGGTGTAGGACCAATCTCCAGACATATGGCCATTTTTGTGCCTGGCGTGACGCCAAGTTGCAGAGGATGGTTTTGAGGCTGAAGGCAGCAGGAAAGTCTGCAGCCCCCAGGTGTGCGGGGCTACGCAAGCGGTTCCCAAAGAGCTTTAGAACAAGGCATAGTTTTCCCTGCTGGCTCTTTGGGAAAGGGACCAGTCTCTAGAAATATAGCCATTTTTGTGCCTGGCGCGACGCCAAGTGGGAAAGGGTGGTTTTGAGGCTGAAGGCAGCAGGAAAACCTGCAGCCCCCAGGTCTGTGGGGCCACGCAAGCTGTTCCCAAAGAGCTTTAGAACAAGGCATAGTTTTCCCTGCTGGCTCTTTGGGCGTGGGACCACATTCCAGCCATATGGACATTTTTGTGCCTGGCTTGGCGCCATGTGGGAAAGGGTGGTTTTGAGGCTGAAGGCAGCAGGAAAGCCTGCAAGCCCCCAGGTCTCTGGGGCCACGCAAGCGGTTCCCAAAGAGCTTTAGAACAAGTCATCGTTTTCCCTGCTGGCTCTTTGGGCGTGGGACCAGTCTCCAGACATATGGCCATTTTTGGGCCTGGCGCGGCGCCAAGTGGGAAAGGATTGTTTTGAGGCTGAAGGCAGCAGGAAAGCCTGCAGCCCCCAGGTGTGTGGGGCTACGCAAGCGGTTCCCAAAGAGCTTTAGAACAAGGCATAGTTTTCCCTGCTGGCTCTTTGGGCGTGGGACCAGTCTCCAGACATATGGCCATTTTTGGGCCTGGCGCGGCGCCAAGTGGGAAAGGATTGTTTTGAGGCTGAAGGCAGCAGGAAAGCCTGCAGCCCCCAGGTGTGTGGGGCTACGCAAGCGGTTCCCAAAGAGCTTTAGAACAAGGCATAGTTTTCCCTGCTGGCTCTTTGGGCGTGGGACCAGTCTCCAGACATATGGCCATTTTTTTACCTTGAGCGACGCCTTGTGGGAAAGGGTGGTTTTGAGGCTGAAGGCAGCAGGAAAGCCTGCAGCCCGCAGGTGTGTGGGGCTACACAAGCGGTTCCCAAAGAGCTTTAGAACAAGGCATAGTTTTCCCTGCTGGCTCTTTGGGCGTGGGACCAACCTCCAGACATATGGCCATTTTTGTGCCTGGCGTGACGCCATGTGGGAAAGGGTGCTTTTGAGGCTGAAGGTGCCAGAAAAGCCTGCAGCCCCCAGGTCTGTGGGGCTACGCAAGCGGTTCCCAAAGAGCTTTAGAACAAGGCATAGTTTTCCCTGCTGGCTCTTTGGGCGTGAGACCAGTCGCCAGACATATGGCCATTTTTGGGCCTGGCGTGGGGCCAAGTGGGAAAGGGTGGTTTTGAGGCTGAAGGCAGCAGGAAAGCTTGCAGCCCCCAGGTGTGTGGGGCTACGCAAGCGGTTCCCAAAGAGCTTTAGAACAAGGCATAGTTTTCCCTGCTGGCTCTTTGGGCGTGGGACCAGTCTCCAGACATATGGCCATTTTTGGGCCTGGCGCGGCGCCAAGTGGGAAAGGCTGGTTTTGAGGCTGAAGGCAGCAGGAAAGCATGCAGCCCCCAGGTGTGTGGGGCTACGCAAGCGGTTCCCAAAGAGCTTTAGAACAAGGCATAGTTTTCCCTGCTGGCTCTTTGGGCGTGGGACCAGTCTCCAGACATATGGCCATTTTTGGGCCTGGCGTGACGTCATTTGGGAAAGGGTGGTTTTGAGGCTGAAGGTGCCAGAAAAGCCTGCAGCCCCCAGGTCTCTGGGGCTACGCAAGCAGTTCCCAAAGAGCTTTAGAACAAGGCATAGTTTTCCCTGCTGGCTCTTTGGGCGTGGGACCAACCTCCACACATATGGCCATTTTTGGGCCTGGCGTGACGCCATGTGGGAAAGGGTGGTTTTGAGGCTAAAGAGAGCAGGAAAGCCTGCAGCCCCCAGGTCTGTGGGGCTACGCAAGCGGTTCCCAAAGAGCTTTAGAACAAGGCATAGTTATCCCTGCTGGCTCTTTGGGAAAGGGACCAACCTCCAGACATATGGCCATTTTTGTGCCTGGCGCGGGGCCAAGTGGGAAAGGGTGGTTTTGAGGCTGAAGGCAGCAGGAAAGCCTGCAGCCCGCAGGTCTGTGGGGCTACGCAAGTGGTTCCCAAAGAGCTTTAGAACAAGGCATAGTTTTCCCTGCTGGCTCTTTGGGCGTGGGACCAACCTCCAGACATATGGCCATTTTTGTGCCTTGCGTGGCGCCAAGTGGGAAAGGGTGGTTTTGAGGCTGAAGGCAGCAGGAAGGCCTGCAGCCCGCAGGTGTGTGGGGCTACGCAAGCGGTTCCCAAAGAGCTTTAGAACAAGGCATAGTTTTCCCTGCTGGCTCTTTGGGCGTGGGACCAACCTCCAGACATATGGCTATTTTTGTGCCTGGCGTGACGCCATGTGGGAAAGGGTGCTTTTGAGGCTGAAGGTGCCAGAAAAGCCTGCAGCCCCCAGGTGTGTGGGGCTACGCAAGCGGTTCCCAAAGAGCTTTAGAACAAGGCATAGTTTTCCCTGCTGGCTCTTTGGGCGTGAGACCAGTCGCCAGACATATGGCCATTTTTGGGCCTGGCGTGGGGCCAAGTGGGAAAGGGTGGTTTTGAGGCTGAAGGCAGCAGGAAAGCTTGCAGCCCCCAGGTGTGTGGGGCTACGCAAGCGGTTCCCAAAGAGCTTTAGAACAAGGCATAGTTTTCCCTGCTGGCTCTTTGGGCGTGGGACCAGTCTCCAGACATATGGCCATTTTTGGGCCTGGCGCGGCGCCAAGTGGGAAAGGCTGGTTTTGAGGCTGAAGGCAGCAGGAAAGCATGCAGCCCCCAGGTGTGTGGGGCTACGCAAGCGGTTCCCAAAGAGCTTTAGAACAAGGCATAGTTTTCCCTGCTGGCTCTTTGGGCGTGGGACCAGTCTCCAGACATATGGCCATTTTTGGGCCTGGCGTGACGTCATTTGGGAAAGGGTGGTTTTGAGGCTGAAGGTGCCAGAAAAGCCTGCAGCCCCCAGGTCTCTGGGGCTACGCAAGCAGTTCCCAAAGAGCTTTATAACAAGGCATAGTTTTCCCTGCTGGCTCTTTGGGCGTGGGATCAACCTCCAGACATATGGCCATTTTTGGGCCTGGCGTGACGCCATGTGGGAAAGGGTTGTTTTGAGGCTGAAGGCAGCAGGAAAGCCTGCAGCCCCCAGGTGTGTGGGGCTACGCAAGCGGTTCCCAAAGAGCTTTAGAACAAGGCATAGTTTTCCCTGCTGGCTCTTTGGGAAAGGGACCAGTCTCCAGACATATGGCCATTTTTGTGCCTGGCGCGGCGCCATGTGGGAAAGGGTGGTTTTGAGGCTGAAGGCAGCAAGAAAGCCTGCAGCCTCCAGGTGTGTGGGGCTACGCAAGTGGTTCCCAAAGAGCTTTAGAACAAGGCATAGTTTTCCCTGCTGGCTCTTTGGGCGTGGGACCAACCTCCAGACATATGGCCATTTTTGGGCCTGGCGTGACGCCATGTGGGAAAGGGTGGTTTTGAGGCTGAAGGCAGCAGGAAAGCCTGCAGCCCCCAGGTGTGTGGGGCTACGCAAGCGGTTCCCAAAGAGCTTTAGAACAAGGCATAGTTATCCCTGCTGGCTCTTTGGGCGTGGGACCAACCTCCAGACATATGGCCATTTTTGTGCCTTGCGTGGCGCCAAGTGGGAAAGGGTGG
Source organism: Chroicocephalus ridibundus (assembly GCF_963924245.1). NCBI lineage: Eukaryota > Metazoa > Chordata > Aves > Charadriiformes > Laridae > Chroicocephalus > Chroicocephalus ridibundus. Next base: position 121,113 of record NW_026961728.1, read on the forward strand.
TTTTGAGGCTGAAGGCAGCAGGAAAGCCTGCAGCCCCCAGGTGTGTGGGGCTACGCAAGCGGTTCCCAAAGAGCTTTAGAACAAGGCATAGTTTTCCCTGCTGGCTCTTTGGGCGTGGGACCAGTCTCCAGACATATGGCCATTTTTGGGCCTGGCATGACGCCATGTGGGAAAGGGTGGTTTTGAGGCTGAAGGTGCCAGAAAAGCCTGCAGCCCCCAGGTGTGTGGGGCTACGCAAGCGGTTCCCAAAGAGCTTTAGAACAAGGCATAGTTTTCCCTGCTGGCTCTTTGGGCGTGAGACCAGTCGCCAGACATATGGCCATTTTTGTGCCTGGCGTGACGCCATGTGGGAAAGGGTGGTTTTGAGGCTGAAGGCAGCAGGAAAGCTAGCAGCCCCCAGGTGTGTGGGGCCACGCAAGCTGTTCCCAAAGAGCTTTAGAACAAGGCATAGTTTTCCCTGCTGGCTCTTTCGGTGTAGGACCAATCTCCAGACATATGGCCATTTTTGTGCCTGGCGTGATGCCAAGTTGCAGAGGATGGTTTTGAGGCTGAAGGCAGCAGGAAAGTCTGCAGCCCCCAGGTCTGTGGGGCCACGCAAGCTGTCCCAAAGAGCTTTAGAACAAGGCATAGTTTTCCCTGCTGGCTCTTTGGGAAAGGGACCAGTCTCTAGAAATATAGCCATTTTTGTGCCTGGCGTGATGCCAAGTGGGAAAGGGTGGTTTTGAGGCTGAAAGCAGCAGGAAAGCCTGCAGCCCCCAGGTCTGTGGGGCCACGCAAGCTGTCCCAAAGAGCTTTAGAACAAGGCATCGTTTTCCCTGCTGGCTCTTTGGGCGTGGGACCAAATTCCAGCCATATGGACATTTTTGTGCCTGGCTTGGCGCCAAGTGGGAAAGGGTGGTTTTGAGGCTGAAGGCAGCAGGAAAGCCTGCAGCCCCCAGGTGTGTGGGGCTACGCAAGCTGTTCCCAAAGAGCTTTAGAACAAGGCATAGTTTTCCCTGATGGCTCTTTGGGCGTGGGACCAGTCTCCAGCCATATGGCCATTTTTGGGCCTGGCGCGGCGCCATGTGGGAAAGGGTGGTTTTGAGGCTGAAGGCAGCAGGAAAGCCTGCAGCCCCCAGGTGTGTGGGGCTACGCAAGCGGTTCCCAAAGAGCTTTAGAACAAGGCATAGTTTTCCCTGCTGGCTCTTTGGGAAAGGGACCAGTCTCCAGACATATGGCCATTTTTGTGCCTGGCGCGGCGCCAAGTGGGAAAGGGTGGTTTTGAGGCTGAAGGCAGCAGGAAAGCCTGCAGCCCGCAGGTGTGTGGGGCTACGCAAGCGGTTCCCAAAGAGCTTTAGAACAAGGCATAGTTATCCCTGCTGGCTCTTTGGGCGTGGGACCAACCTCCAGACATATGGCCATTTTTGTGCCTTGCGTGGCGCCAAGTGGGAAAGGGTGGTTTTGAGGCTGAAGGCAGCAGGAAAGCCTGCAGCCCGCAGGTGTGTGGGGCTACGCAAGCGGTTCCCAAAGAGCTTTAGAACAAGGCATAGTTTTCCCTGCTGGCTCTTTGGGCGTGGGACCAACCTCCAGACATATGGCTATTTTTGTGCCTGGCGTGACGCCATGTGGGAAAGGGTGCTTTTGAGGCTGAAGGTGCCAGAAAAGTCTGCAGCCCCCAGGTGTGTGGGGCTACGCAAGCGGTTCCCAAAGAGCTTTAGAACAAGGCATAGTTTTCCCTGCTGGCTCTTTGGGCGTGGGACCAGTCGCCAGACATATGGCCATTTTTGGGCCTGGCGTGGGGCCAAGTGGGAAAGGGTGCTTTTGAGGCTGAAGGCAGCAGGAAAGCTTGCAGCCCCCAGGTGTGTGGGGCTACGCAAGCGGTTCCCAAAGAGCTTTAGAAGAAGGCATAGTTTTCCCTGCTGGCTCTTTGGGCGTGGGACCAGTCTCCAGCCATATGGCCATTTTTTGGGCCTGGCGCGGCGCCATGTGGGAAAGGGTGGTTTTGAGGCTGAAGGCAGCAAGAAAGCCTGCAGCCTCCAGGTGTGTGGGGCTACGCAAGTGGTTCCCAAAGAGCTTAGAACAAGGCATAGTTTTCCCTGCTGGCTCTTTGGGCGTGGGACCAACCTCCAGACATATGGCCATTTTTGTGCCTGGCGTGACGCCATGTGGGAAAGGGTGGTTTTGAGGCTGAAGGCAGCAGGAAAGCCTGCAGCCCCAGGTCTGTGGGGCTACGCAAGCGGTTCCCAAAGAGCTTTAGAACAAGGCATATTTATCCCTGCTGGCTCTTTGGGCGTGGGACCAACCTCCAGACATATGGCCATTTTTGTGCCTTGCGTGGCGCCAAGTGGGAAAGGGTGGTTTTGAGGCTGAAGGCAGCAGGAAAGCCTGCAGCCCGCAGGTGTGTGGGGCTACGCAAGCGGTTCCCAAAGAGCTTTAGAACAAGGCATAGTTTTCCCTGCTGGCTCTTTGGGCGTGGGACCAACCTCCAGACATATGGCTATTTTTGTGCCTGGCGTGACGCCATGTGGGAAAGGGTGCTTTTGAGGCTGAAGGTGCCAGAAAAGCTTGCAGCCCCCAGGTGTGTGGGGCTACGCAAGCGGTTCCCAAAGAGCTTTAGAACAAGGCATAGTTTTCCCTGCTGGCTCTTTGGGCGTGGGACCAGTCTCCAGACATATGGCCATTTTTGGGCCTGGCGCGGCGCCAAGTGGGAAAGGATTGTTTTGAGGCTGAAGGCAGCAGGAAAGCCTGCAGCCCCCAGGTGTGTGGGGCTACGCAAGCGGTTCCCAAAGAGCTTTAGAAGAAGGCATAGTTTTCCCTGCTGGCTCTTTCGGTGTAGGACCAATCTCCAGACATATGGCCATTTTTGTGCCTGGCGTGACGCCAAGTTGCAGAGGATGGTTTTGAGGCTGAAGGCAGCAGGAAAGTCTGCAGCCCCCAGGTGTGCGGGGCTACGCAAGCGGTTCCCAAAGAGCTTTAGAACAAGGCATAGTTTTCCCTGCTGGCTCTTTGGGAAAGGGACCAGTCTCTAGAAATATAGCCATTTTTGTGCCTGGCGCGACGCCAAGTGGGAAAGGGTGGTTTTGAGGCTGAAGGCAGCAGGAAAGCCTGCAGCCCCCAGGTCTGTGGGGACACGCAAGCGGTTCCCAAAGAGCTTTAGAACAAGGCATAGTTTTCCCTGCTGGCTCTTTGGGCGTGGGACCAAATTCCAGCCATATGGACATTTTTGTGCCTGGCTTGGCGCCATGTGGGAAAGGGTGGTTTTGAGGCTGAAGGTGCCAGAAAAGCCTGCAGCCCCCAGGTGTGTGGGGCTACGCAAGTGGTTCCCAAAGAGCTTTAGAACAAGGCATAGTTTTCCCTGCTGGCTCTTTCGGTGTAGGACCAATCTCCAGACATATGGCCATTTTTGTGCCTGGCATGACGCCAAGTTGCAGAGGATGGTTTTGAGGCTGAAGGCAGCAGGAAAGTCTGCAGCCCCCAGGTGTGTGGGGCTACGCAAGCGGTTCCCAAAGAGCTTTAGAACAAGGCATAGTTTTCCCTGCTGGCTCTTTGGGAAAGGGACCAGTCTCTAGAAATATAGCCATTTTTGTGCCTGGCGCGACGCCAAGTGGGAAAGGGTGGTTTTGAGGCTGAAGGCAGCAGGAAAGCCTGCAGCCCCCAGGTCTGTGGGGCCACGCAAGCTGTTCCCAAAGAGCTTTAGAACAAGGCATAGTTTTCCCTGCTGGCTCTTTGGGCGTGGGACCAAATTCCAGCCATATGGCCATTTTTGGGCCTGGCTTGGCGCCATGTGGGAAAGGGTGGTTTTGAGGCTGAAGGCAGCAGGAAAGCCTGCAAGCCCCCAGGTCTCTGGGGCCACGCAAGCGGTTCCCAAAGAGCTTTAGAACAAGGCATAGTTTTCCCTGCTGGCTCTTTGGGCGTGGAACAAATCTCCAGATATATGGCCATTTTTGTGCCTGGCTTGGCGCCATGTGTGAAAGGATTGTTTTGAGGCTGAAGGCAGCAGGAAAGCTTGCAGCCCCCAGGTCTGTGGGGCTACGCAAGCGGTTCCCAAAGAGCTTTAGAACAAGGCATCGTTTTCCCTGCTGGCTCTTTGGGCGTGGAACAAATCTCCAGATATATGGCCATTTTTGTGCCTGGCTTGGCGCCATGTGGGAAAGGATTATTTTGAGGCTGAAGGCAGCAGGAAAGCCTGCAGCCCCCGGGTCTCTGGGGCTACGCAAGCGGTTCCCAAAGAGCTTTAGAACAAGGCATCGTTTTCCCTGCTGGCTCTTTGGGCGTGGGACCAGTCTCCAGACATATGGCCATTTTTGGGCCTGGCGTGGGGCCAAGTGGGAAAGGGTGGCTTTGAGGCTGAAGGCAGCCGGAAAGCTTGCAGCCCCCAGGTGTGTGGGGCTACGCAAGCGGTTCCCAAAGAGCTTTAGAACAAGGCATAGTTTTCCCTGCTGGCTCTTTGGGCGTGGGACCAGTCTCCAGACATATGGCCATTTTTGGGCCTGGCGCGGCGCCAAGTGGGAAAGGGTGGTTTTGAGGCTGAAGGCAGCAAGAAAGCCTGCAGCCTCCAGGTGTGTGGGGCTACGCAAGTGGTTCCCAAAGAGCTTTAGAACAAGGCATAGTTTTCCCTGCTGGCTCTTTGGGCGTGGGACCAACCTCCAGACATATGGCCATTTTTGGGCCTGGCGTGACGCCAAGTTGCAGAGGATGGTTTTGAGGCTGAAGGCAGCAGGAAAGTCTGCAGCCCCCAGGTGTGCGGGGCTACGCAAGCGGTTCCCAAAGAGCTTTAGAACAAGGCATAGTTTTCCCTGCTGGCTCTTTGGGAAAGGGACCAGTCTCTAGAAATATAGCCATTTTTGTGCCTGGCGCGACGCCAAGTGGAAAAGGGTGGTTTTGAGGCTGAAGGCAGCAGGAAAGCCTGCAGCCCCCAGGTCTGTGGGGCCACACAAGCTGTTCCCAAAGAGCTTTAGAACAAGGCATAGTTTTCCCTGCTGGCTCTTTGGGCGTGGGACCAAATTCCAGCCATATGGACATTTTTGTGCCTGGCTTGGCGCCATGTGGGAAAGGGTGGTTTTGAGGCTGAAGGCAGCAGGAAAGCCTGCAGCCCCCAGGTCTGTGGGGCTACGCAAGTGGTTCCCAAAGAGCTTTAGAACAAGGCATAGTTTTCCCTGCTGGCTCTTTCGGTGTAGGACCAATCTCCAGACATATGGCCATTTTTGTGCCTGGCGTGACGCCAAGTTGCAGAGGATGGTTTTGAGGCTGAAGGCAGCAGGAAAGTCTGCAGCCCCCAGGTGTGCGGGGCTACGCAAGCGGTTCCCAAAGAGCTTTAGAACAAGGCATAGTTTTCCCTGCTGGCTCTTTGGGAAAGGGACCAGTCTCTAGAAATATAGCCATTTTTGTGCCTGGCGCGACGCCAAGTGGGAAAGGGTGGTTTTGAGGCTGAAGGCAGCAGGAAAGCCTGCAGCCCCCAGGTCTGTGGGGCCACGCAAGCTGTTCCCAAAGAGCTTTAGAACAAGGCATAGTTTTCCCTGCTGGCTCTTTGGGCGTGGGACCAAATTCCAGCCATATGGACATTTTTGTGCCTGGCTTGGCGCCATGTGGGAAAGGGTGGTTTTGAGGCTGAAGGCAGCAGGAAAGCCTGCAAGCCCCCAGGTCTCTGGGGCCACGCAAGCGGTTCCCAAAGAGCTTTAGAACAAGGCATAGTTTTCCCTGCTGGCTCTTTGGGCGTGGAACAAATCTCCAGATATATGGCCATTTTTGTGCCTGGCTTGGCGCCATGTGGGAAAGGATTGTTTTGAGGCTGAAGGCAGCAGGAAAGCTTGCAGCCCCCAGGTCTGTGGGGCTACGCAAGCGGTTCCGAAAGAGCTTTAGAACAAGGCATCGTTTTCCCTGCTGGCTCTTTGGGCGTGGAACAAATCTCCAGATATATGGCCATTTTTGTGCCTGGCTTGGCGCCATGTGGGAAAGGATTATTTTGAGGCTGAAGGCAGCAGGAAAGCCTGCAGCCCCCAGGTGTGTGGGGCTACGCAAGCGGTTCCCAAAGAGCTTTAGAACAAGGCATAGTTTTCCCTGCTGGCTCTTTGGGCGTGGGATCAACCTCCAGACATATGGCCATTTTTGGGCCTGGCGTGACGCCATGTGGGAAAGAGTGGTTTTGAGGCTGAAGGCAGCAGGAAAGCCTGCAGCCCCGAGGTGTGTGGGGCTACGCAAGCGGTTCCCAAAGAGCTTTAGAACAAGGCATAGTTTTCCCTGCTGGCTCTTTGGGCGTGGGACCAGTCTCCAGACATATGGCCATTTTTTTACCTTGAGCGACGCCATGTGGGAAAGGGTGGTTTTGAGGCTGAAGGCAGCAGGAAAGCCTGCAGCCCCCAGGTGTGTGGGGCTACGCAAGCGGTTCCCAAAGAGCTTTAGAACAAGGCATAGTTTTCCCTGCTGGCTCTTTGGGCGTGGGACCAGTCTCCAGACATATGGCCATTTTTGGGCCTGGCATGACGCCATGTGGGAAAGGGTGGTTTTGAGGCTGAAGGCAGCAGGAAAGCCTGCAGCCCGCAGGTGTGTGGGGCTACGCAAGCGGTTCCCAAAGAGCTTTAGAACAAGGCATAGTTTTCCCTGCTGGCTCTTTGGGCGTGAGACCAGTCGCCAGACGTATGGCCATTTTTGTGCCTGGCGTGGGGCCAAGTGGGAAAGGGTGGTTTTGAGGCTGAAGGCAGCAGGAAAGCTTGCAGCCCCCAGGTCTGTGGGGCCACGCAAGCTGTCCCAAAGAGCTTTAGAACAAGGCATAGTTTTCCCTGCTGGCTCTTTGGGAAAGGGACCAGTCTCTAGAAATATAGCCATTTTTGTGCCTGGCGTGATGCCAAGTGGGAAAGGGTGGTTTTGAGGCTGAAGGCAGCAGGAAAGCCTGCAGCCCGCAGGTGTGTGGGGCTACGCAAGCGGTTCCCAAAGAGCTTTAGAACAAGGCATAGTTATCCCTGCTGGCTCTTTGGGCGTGGGACCAACCTCCCGACATATGGCCATTTTTGTGCCTTGCGTGGCGCCAAGTGGGAAAGGGTGGTTTTGAGGCTGAAGGCAGCAGGAAAGCCTGCAGCCCGCAGGTGTGTGGGGCTACGCAAGCGGTTCCCAAAGAGCTTTAGAACAAGGCATAGTTTTCCCTGCTGGCTCTTTGGGCGTGGGACCAACCTCCAGACATATGGCTATTTTTGTGCCTGGCGTGACGCCATGTGGGAAAGGGTGCTTTTGAGGCTGAAGGTGCCAGAAAAGTCTGCAGCCCCCAGGTGTGTGGGGCTACGCAAGCGGTTCCCAAAGAGCTTTAGAACAAGGCATATTTATCCCTGCTGGCTCTTTGGGCGTGGGACCAACCTCCAGACATATGGCCATTTTTGTGCCTGGCGTGACGCCATGTGGGAAAGGGTGGTTTTGAGGCTGAAGGCAGCAGGAAAGCCTGCAGCCCCCAGGTGTGTGGGGCTACACAAGCGGTTCCCAAAGAGCTTTAGAACAAGGCATATTTATCCCTGCTGGCTCTTTGGGCGTGGGACCAACCTCCAGACATATGGCCATTTTTGTGCCTTGCGTGGCGCCAAGTGGTAAAGGGTGGTTTTGAGGCTGAAGGCAGCAGGAAAGCCTGCAGCCCGCAGGTGTGTGGGGCTACGCAAGCGGTTCCCAAAGAGCTTTAGAACAAGGCATAGTTTTCCCTGCTGGCTCTTTGGGCGTGGGACCAGTCTCCAGACATATGGCCATTTTTGGGCCTGGCGCGGCGCCAAGTGGGAAAGGATTGTTTTGAGGCTGAAGGCAGCAGGAAAGCCTGCAGCCCCCAGGTGTGTGGGGCTACGCAAGCGGTTCCCAAAGAGCTTTAGAAGAAGGCATAGTTTTCCCTGCTGGCTCTTTGGGCGTGGGACCAGTCTCCAGACATATGGCCATTTTTGGGCCTGGCTTGGCGCCATGTGGGAAAGGGTGGTTTTGAGGCTGAAGGCAGCAGGAAAGCCTGCAGCCCCCAGGTCTGTGGGGCTACGCAAGCGGTTCCCAAAGAGCTTTAGAACAAGGCATAGTTTTCCCTGCTGGCTCTTTCGGTGTAGGACCAATCTCCAGACATATGGCCATTTTTGTGCCTGACGTGACGCCAAGTTGCAGAGGATGGTTTTGAGGCTGAAGGCAGCAGGAAAGTCTGCAGCCCCCAGGTGTGCGGGGCTACGCAAGCGGTTCCCAAAGAGCTTTAGAACAAGGCATCGTTTTCCCTGCTGGCTCTTTGGGCGTGGAACAAATCTCCAGATATATGGCCATTTTTGTGCCTGGCTTGGCGCCATGTGGGAAAGGATTATTTTGAGGCTGAAGGCAGCAGGAAAGCCTGCAGCCCCCAGGTCTCTGCGGCTACGCAAGCGGTTCCCAAAGAGCTTTAGAACAAGGCATAGTTTTCCCTGCTGGCTCTTTCGGCGTGGGACCAGTCTCCAGACATATGGCCATTTTTGGGCCTGGCGTGGGGCCAAGTGGGAAAGGGTGGTTTTGAGGCTGAAGGCAGCAGGAAAGCTTGCAGCCTCCAGGTGTGTGTGGCTACGCAAGTGGTTCCCAAAGAGCTTTAGAACAAGGCATAGTTTTCCCTGCTGGCTCTTTGGGCGTGGGACCAACCTCCAGACATATGGCCATTTTTGTGCCTGGCGCGACGCCATGTGGGAAAGGGTGGTTTTGAGGCTGAAGGCAGCAGGAAAGCCTGCAGCCCCCAGGTTTATGGGGCTACGCAAGCGGTTCCCAAAGAGCTTTAGAACAAGGCATATTTATCCCTGCTGGCTCTTTGGGCGTGGGACCAACCTCCAGACATATGGCCATTTTTGTGCCTTGCGTGGCGCCAAGTGGGAAAGGGTGGTTTTGAGGCTGAAGGCAGCAGGAAAGCCTGCAGCCCGCAGGTGTGTGGGGCTACGCAAGCGGTTCCCAAAGAGCTTTAGAACAAGGCATAGTTTTCCCTGCTGGCTCTTTGGGCGTGGGACCAACCTCCAGACATATGGCTATTTTTGTGCCTGGCGTGACGCCATGTGGGAAAGGGTGCTTTTGAGGCTGAAGGTGCCAGAAAAGCTTGCAGCCCGCAGGTGTGTGGGGCTACGCAAGCGGTTCCCAAAGAGCTTTAGAACAAGGCATAGTTTTCCCTGCTGGCTCTTTGGGCGTGGGACCAGTCTCCAGACATATGGCCATTTTTGGGCCTGGCGCGGCGCCAAGTGGGAAAGGATTGTTTTGAGGCTGAAGGCAGCAGGAAAGCCTGCAGCCCCCAGGTGTGTGGGGCTACGCAAGCGGTTCCCAAAGAGCTTTAGAAGAAGGCATAGTTTTCCCTGCTGGCTCTTTGGGCGTGGGACCAGTCTCCAGACATATGGCCATTTTTGGGCCTGGCTTGGCGCCATGTGGGAAAGGGTGGTTTTGAGGCTGAAGGCAGCAGGAAAGCCTGCAGCCCCCAGGTCTGTGGGGCTACGCAAGCGGTTCCCAAAGAGCTTTAGAACAAGGCATAGTTTTCCCTGCTGGCTCTTTCGGTGTAGGACCAATCTCCAGACATATGGCCATTTTTGTGCCTGACGTGACGCCAAGTTGCAGAGGATGGTTTTGAGGCTGAAGGCAGCAGGAAAGTCTGCAGCCCCCAGGTGTGCGGGGCTACGCAAGCGGTTCCCAAAGAGCTTTAGAACAAGGCATCGTTTTCCCTGCTGGCTCTTTGGGCGTGGAACAAATCTCCAGATATATGGCCATTTTTGTGCCTGGCTTGGCGCCATGTGGGAAAGGATTATTTTGAGGCTGAAGGCAGCAGGAAAGCCTGCAGCCCCCAGGTCTCTGCGGCTACGCAAGCGGTTCCCAAAGAGCTTTAGAACAAGGCATAGTTTTCCCTGCTGGCTCTTTCGGCGTGGGACCAGTCTCCAGACATATGGCCATTTTTGGGCCTGGCGTGGGGCCAAGTGGGAAAGGGTGGTTTTGAGGCTGAAGGCAGCAGGAAAGCTTGCAGCCTCCAGGTGTGTGTGGCTACGCAAGTGGTTCCCAAAGAGCTTTAGAACAAGGCATAGTTTTCCCTGCTGGCTCTTTGGGCGTGGGACCAACCTCCAGACATATGGCCATTTTTGTGCCTGGCGCGACGCCATGTGGGAAAGGGTGGTTTTGAGGCTGAAGGCAGCAGGAAAGCCTGCAGCCCCCAGGTTTATGGGGCTACGCAAGCGGTTCCCAAAGAGCTTTAGAACAAGGCATATTTATCCCTGCTGGCTCTTTGGGCGTGGGACCAACCTCCAGACATATGGCCATTTTTGTGCCTTGCGTGGCGCCAAGTGGGAAAGGGTGGTTTTGAGGCTGAAGGCAGCAGGAAAGCCTGCAGCCCGCAGGTGTGTGGGGCTACGCAAGCGGTTCCCAAAGAGCTTTAGAACAAGGCATAGTTTTCCCTGCTGGCTCTTTGGGCGTGGGACCAACCTCCAGACATATGGCTATTTTTGTGCCTGGCGTGACGCCATGTGGGAAAGGGTGCTTTTGAGGCTGAAGGTGCCAGAAAAGCTTGCAGCCCGCAGGTGTGTGGGGCTACGCAAGCGGTTCCCAAAGAGCTTTAGAACAAGGCATAGTTTTCCCTGCTGGCTCTTTGGGCGTGGGACCAGTCTCCAGACATATGGCCATTTTTGGGCCTGGCGCGGCGCCAAGTGGGAAAGGATTGTTTTGAGGCTGAAGGCAGCAGGAAAGCCTGCAGCCCCCAGGTGTGTGGGGCTACGCAAGCGGTTCCCAAAGAGCTTTAGAAGAAGGCATAGTTTTCCCTGCTGGCTCTTTGGGCGTGGGACCAGTCTCCAGACATATGGCCATTTTTGGGCCTGGCTTGGCGCCATGTGGGAAAGGGTGGTTTTGAGGCTGAAGGCAGCAGGAAAGCCTGCAGCCCCCAGGTCTGTGGGGCTACGCAAGCGGTTCCCAAAGAGCTTTAGAACAAGGCATAGTTTTCCCTGCTGGCTCTTTCGGTGTAGGACCAATCTCCAGACATATGGCCATTTTTGTGCCTGGCGTGACGCCAAGTTGCAGAGGATGGTTTTGAGGCTGAAGGCAGCAGGAAAGTCTGCAGCCCGCAGGTGTGTGGGGCTACGCAAGCGGTTCCCAAAGAGCTTTAGAACAAGGCATAGTTTTCCCTGCTGGCTCTTTGGGAAAGGGACCAGTCTCTAGAAATATAGCCATTTTTGTGCCTGGCGCGACGCCAAGTGGGAAAGGGTGGTTTTGAGGCTGAAGGCAGCAGGAAAACCTGCAGCCCCCAGGTCTGTGGGGCCACGCAAGCTGTTCCCAAAGAGCTTTAGAACAAGGCATAGTTTTCCCTGCTGGCTCTTTGGGCGTGGGACCAAATTCCAGCCATATGGACATTTTTGTGCCTGGCTTGGCGCCATGTGGGAAAGGGTGGTTTTGAGGCTGAAGGCAGCAGGAAAGCCTGCAAGCCCCCAGGTCTCTGGGGCCACGCAAGCGGTTCCCAAAGAGCTTTAGAACAAGTCATCGTTTTCCCTGCTGGCTCTTTGGGCGTGGGACCAGTCTCCAGACTTATGGCCATTTTTGGGCCTGGCGCGGCGCCAAGTGGGAAAGGATTGTTTTGAGGCTGAAGGCAGCAGGAAAGCCTGCAGCCCCCAGGTGTGTGGGGCTACGCAAGCGGTTCCCAAAGAGCTTTAGAACAAGGCATAGTTTTCCCTGCTGGCTCTTTGGGCGTGGGATCAACCTCCAGACATATGGCCATTTTTGGGCCTGGCGTGACGCCATGTGGGAAAGAGTGGTTTTGAGGCTGAAGGCAGCAGGAAAGCCTGCAGCCCCCAGGTGTGTGGGGCTACGCAAGCGGTTCCCAAAGAGCTTTAGAACAAGGCATAGTTTTCCCTGCTGGCTCTTTGGGCGTGGGACCAGTCTCCAGACATATGGCCATTTTTTTACCTTGAGCGACGCCATGTGGGAAAGGGTGGTTTTGAGGCTGAAGGCAGCAGGAAAGCCTGCAGCCCCCAGGTGTGTGGGGCTACGCAAGCGGTTCCCAAAGAGCTTTAGAACAAGGCATAGTTTTCCCTGCTGGCTCTTTGGGCGTGGGACCAGTCTCCAGCCATATGGCCATTTTTGGGCCTGGCGCGGCGCCATGTGGGAAAGGGTGGTTTTGAGGCTGAAGGCAGCAGGAAAGCCTGCAGCCCCCAGGTCTGTGGGGCTACGCAAGCGGTTCCCAAAGAGCTTTAGAACAAGGCATAGTTTTCCCTGCTGGCTCTTTGGGCGTGGGACCAGTCTCCAGACATATGGCCATTTTTGTGCCTGGCGCGGCGCCAAGTGGGAAAGGGTGGTTTTGAGGCTGAAGGCAGCAAGAAAGCCTGCAGCCTCCAGGTGTGTGGGGCTACGCAAGTGGTTCCCAAAGAGCTTTAGAACAAGGCATAGTTTTCCCTGCTGGCTCTTTGGGCGTGGGACCAGTCTCCAGACATATGGCCATTTTTGTGCCTGGCGTGACGCCATGTGGGAAAGGGTGGTTTTGAGGCTGAAGGCAGCAGGAAAGCCTGCAGCCCGCAGGTGTGTGGGGCTACGCAAGCGGTTCCCAAAGAGCTTTAGAACAAGGCATAGTTTTCCCTGCTGGCTCTTTGGGCGTGGGACCAGTCTCCAGACATATGGCTATTTTTGTGCCTGGCGTGACGCCATGTGGGAAAGGGTGCTTTTGAGGCTGAAGGTGCCAGAAAAGCCTGCAGCCCCCAGGTGTGTGGGGCTACGCAAGCGGTTCCCAAAGAGCTTTAGAACAAGGCATAGTTTTCCCTGCTGGCTCTTTGGGCGTGAGACCAGTCGCCAGACATATGGCCATTTTTGGGCCTGGCGTGGGGCCAAGTGGGAAAGGGTGGTTTTGAGGCTGAAGGCAGCAGGAAAGCTTGCAGCCCCCAGGTCTGTGGGGCTACGCAAGCGGTTCCCAAAGAGCTTTAGAACAAGGCATAGTTTTCCCTGCTGGCTCTTTGGGCGTGGGACCAGTCTCCAGACATATGGCCATTTTTGGGCCTGGCGCGGCGCCAAGTGGGAAAGGGTGGTTTTGAGGCTGAAGGCAGCAAGAAAGCCTGCAGCCTCCAGGTGTGTGGGGCTACGCAAGTGGTTCCCAAAGAGCTTTAGAACAAGGCATAGTTTTCCCTGCTGGCTCTTTGGGCGTGGGACCAACCTCCAGACATATGGCCATTTTTGGGCCTGGCGTGACGCCATGTGGGAAAGGGTGGTTTTGAGGCTGAAGAGAGCAGGAAAGCCTGCAGCCCCCAGGTCTGTGGGGCTACGCAAGCGGTTCCCAAAGAGCTTTAGAACAAGGCATAGTTTTCCCTGCTGGCTCTTTGGGCGTGGGACCAACCTCCAGACATATGGCCATTTTTGTGCCTGGCGCGGGGCCAAGTGGGAAAGGGTGGTTTTGAGGCTGAAGGCAGCAGGAAAGCCTGCAGCCCGCAGGTCTGTGGGGCTACGCAAGTGGTTCCCAAAGAGCTTTAGAACAAGGCATAGTTTTCCCTGCTGGCTCTTTGGGCGTGGGACCAACCTCCAGACATATGGCCATTTTTGTGCCTTGCGTGGCGCCAAGTGGGAAAGGGTGGTTTTGAGGCTGAAGGCAGCAGGAAGGCCTGCAGCCCGCAGGTGTGTGGGGCTACGCAAGCGGTTCCCAAAGAGCTTTAGAACAAGGCATAGTTTTCCCTGCTGGCTCTTTGGGCGTGGGACCAACCTCCAGACATATGGCTATTTTTGTGCCTGGCGTGACGCCATGTGGGAAAGGGTGGTTTTGAGGCTGAAGGCAGCAGGAAAGCCTGCAGCCCGCAGGTGTGTGGGGCTACGCAAGCGGTTCCCAAAGAGCTTTAGAACAAGGCATAGTTTTCCCTGCTGGCTCTTTGGGCGTGGGACCAGTCTCCAGACATATGGCTATTTTTGTGCCTGGCGTGACGCCATGTGGGAAAGGGTGCTTTTGAGGCTGAAGGTGCCAGAAAAGCCTGCAGCCCCCAGGTGTGTGGGGCTACGCAAGCGGTTCCCAAAGAGCTTTAGAACAAGGCATAGTTTTCCCTGCTGGCTCTTTGGGCGTGAGACCAGTCGCCAGACATATGGCCATTTTTGGGCCTGGCGTGGGGCCAAGTGGGAAAGGGTGGTTTTGAGGCTGAAGGCAGCAGGAAAGCTTGCAGCCCCCAGGTCTGTGGGGCTACGCAAGCGGTTCCCAAAGAGCTTTAGAACAAGGCATAGTTTTCCCTGCTGGCTCTTTGGGCGTGGGACCAGTCTCCAGACATATGGCCATTTTTGGGCCTGGCGCGGCGCCAAGTGGGAAAGGGTGGTTTTGAGGCTGAAGGCAGCAAGAAAGCCTGCAGCCTCCAGGTGTGTGGGGCTACGCAAGTGGTTCCCAAAGAGCTTTAGAACAAGGCATAGTTTTCCCTGCTGGCTCTTTGGGCGTGGGACCAACCTCCAGACATATGGCCATTTTTGGGCCTGGCGTGACGCCATGTGGGAAAGGGTGGTTTTGAGGCTGAAGAGAGCAGGAAAGCCTGCAGCCCCCAGGTCTGTGGGGCTACGCAAGCGGTTCCCAAAGAGCTTTAGAACAAGGCATAGTTTTCCCTGCTGGCTCTTTGGGCGTGGGACCAACCTCCAGACATATGGCCATTTTTGTGCCTGGCGCGGGGCCAAGTGGGAAAGGGTGGTTTTGAGGCTGAAGGCAGCAGGAAAGCCTGCAGCCCGCAGGTCTGTGGGGCTACGCAAGTGGTTCCCAAAGAGCTTTAGAACAAGGCATAGTTTTCCCTGCTGGCTCTTTGGGCGTGGGACCAACCTCCAGACATATGGCCATTTTTGTGCCTTGCGTGGCGCCAAGTGGGAAAGGGTGGTTTTGAGGCTGAAGGCAGCAGGAAGGCCTGCAGCCCGCAGGTGTGTGGGGCTACGCAAGCGGTTCCCAAAGAGCTTTAGAACAAGGCATAGTTTTCCCTGCTGGCTCTTTGGGCGTGGGACCAACCTCCAGACATATGGCTATTTTTGTGCCTGGCGTGACGCCATGTGGGAAAGGGTGCTTTTGAGGCTGAAGGTGCCAGAAAAGCCTGCAGCCCCCAGGTGTGTGGGGCTACGCAAGCGGTTCCCAAAGAGCTTTAGAACAAGGCATAGTTTTCCCTGCTGGCTCTTTGGGCGTGAGACCAGTCGCCAGACATATGGCCATTTTTGGGCCTGGCGTGGGGCCAAGTGGGAAAGGGTGGTTTTGAGGCTGAAGGCAGCAGGAAAGCTTGCAGCCCCCAGGTGTGTGGGGCTACGCAAGCGGTTCCCAAAGAGCTTTAGAACAAGGCATAGTTTTCCCTGCTGGCTCTTTGGGCGTGGGACCAGTCTCCAGACATATGGCCATTTTTGGGCCTGGCGCGGCGCCAAGTGGGAAAGGCTGGTTTTGAGGCTGAAGGCAGCAGGAAAGCCTGCAGCCCCCAGGTGTGTGGGGCTACGCAAGCGGTTCCCAAAGAGCTTTAGAACAAGGCATAGTTTTCCCTGCTGGCTCTTTGGGCGTGGGACCAGTCTCCAGACATATGGCCATTTTTGGGCCTGGCGTGACGTCATTTGGGAAAGGGTGGTTTTGAGGCTGAAGGTGCCAGAAAAGCCTGCAGCCCCCAGGTCTCTGGGGCTACGCAAGCAGTTCCCAAAGAGCTTTATAACAAGGCATAGTTTTCCCTGCTGGCTCTTTGGGCGTGGGATCAACCTCCAGACATATGGCCATTTTTGGGCCTGGCGTGACGCCATGTGGGAAAGGGTGGTTTTGAGGCTGAAGGCAGCAGGAAAGCCTGCAGCCCCCAGGTGTGTGGGGCTACGCAAGCGGTTCCCAAAGAGCTTTAGAACAAGGCATAGTTTTCCCTGCTGGCTCTTTGGGAAAGGGACCAGTCTCCAGACATATGGCCATTTTTGTGCCTGGCGCGGCGCCATGTGGGAAAGGGTGGTTTTGAGGCTGAAGGCAGCAAGAAAGCCTGCAGCCTCCAGGTGTGTGGGGCTACGCAAGTGGTTCCCAAAGAGCTTTAGAACAAGGCATAGTTTTCCCTGCTGGCTCTTTGGGCGTGGGACCAACCTCCAGACATATGGCCATTTTTGGGCCTGGCGTGACGCCATGTGGGAAAGGGTTGTTTTGAGGCTGAAGGCAGCAGGAAAGCCTGCAGCCTCCAGGTGTGTGGGGCTACGCAAGCGGTTCCCAAAGAGCTTTAGAACAAGGCATAGTTATCCCTGCTGGCTCTTTGGGCGTGGGACCAACCTCCAGACATATGGCCATTTTTGTGCCTTGCGTGGCGCCAAGTGGGAAAGGGTGGTTTTGAGGCTGAAGGCAGCAGGAAAGCCTGCAGCCCGCAGGTGTCTGGGGCTACGCAAGTGGTTCCCAAAGAGCTTTAGAACAAGGCATAGTTTTCCCTGCTGGCTCTTTGGGCGTGGGACCAACCTCCAGACATATGGCTATTTTTGTGCCTGGCGTGACGCCATGTGGGAAAGGGTGCTTTTGAGGCTGAAGGTGCCAGAAAAGCCTGCAGCCCCCAGGTGTGTGGGGCTACGCAAGCGGTTCCCAAAGAGCTTTAGAACAAGGCATAGTTTTCCCTGCTGGCTCTTTGGGCGTGAGACCAGTCGCCAGACATATGGCCATTTTTGGGCCTGGCGTGGGGCCAAGTAGGAAAGGGTGGTTTTGAGGCTGAAGGCAGCAGGAAAGCTTGCAGCCCCCAGGTCTCTGGGGCTACGCAAGCGGTTCCCAAAGAGCTTTAGAACAAGGCATAGTTTTCCCTGATGGCTCTTTGGGCGTGGGACCAGTCTCCAGACATATGGCCATTTTTGGGCCTGGCGTGACGCCATGTGGGAAAGGGTGGTTTTGAGGCTGAAGGCAGCAGGAAAGCCTGCAGCCCCCAGGTCTGTGGGGCTACGCAAGCGGTTCCCAAAGAGCTTTAGAACAAGGCATAGTTATCCCTGCTGGCTCTTTGGGCGTGGGACCAACCTCCAGACATATGGCCATTTTTGTGCCTTGCGTGGCGCCAAGAGGGAAAGGGTGGTTTTGAGGCTGAAGGCAGCAGGAAGGCCTGCAGCCCGCAGGTGTGTGGGGCTACGCAAGCGGTTCCCAAAGAGCTTTAGAACAAGGCATAGTTTTCCCTGCTGGCTCTTTGGGCGTGGGACCAACCTCCAGACATATGGCTATTTTTGTGCCTGGCGTGACGCCATGTGGGAAAGGGTGCTTTTGAGGCTGAAGGTGCCAGAAAAGCCTGCAGCCCCCAGGTGTGTGGGGCTACGCAAGCGGTTCCCAAAGAGCTTTAGAACAAGGCATAGTTTTCCCTGCTGGCTCTTTGGGCGTGAGACCAGTCGCCAGACATATGGCCATTTTTGGGCCTGGCGTGGGGCCAAGTGGGAAAGGGTGGTTTTGAGGCTGAAGGCAGCAGGAAAGCTTGCAGCCCGCAGGTGTGTGGGGCTACGCAATCGGTTCCCAAAGAGCTTTAGAACAAGGCATAGTTTTCCCTGCTGGCTCTTTGGGCGTGGGACCAGTCTCCAGACATATGGCCATTTTTGGGCCTGGCGTGACGCCATGTGGGAAAGGGTGGTTTTGAGGCTGAAGGCAGCAGGAAAGCCTGCAGCCCCGAGGTGTGTGGGGCTACGCAAGCGGTTCCCAAAGAGCTTTAGAACAAGGCATAGTTTTCCCTGCTGGCTCTTTGGGCGTGGGACCAGTCTCCAGACATATGGCCATTTTTGGGCCTGGCGCGGCGCCAAGTGGGAAAGGGTGGTTTTGAGGCTGAAGGCAGCAGGAAAGCCTGCAGCCCCAAGGTGTGTGGGGCTACGCAAGCCGTTCCCAAAGAGGTTTAGAACAAGGCATAGTTTTCCCTGCTGGCTCTTTGGGCGTGGGACCAGTCTCCAGACATATGGCCATTTTTGGGCCTGGCGTGACGCCATTTGGGAAAGGGTGGTTTTGAGGCTGAAGGTGCCAGAAAAGCCTGCAGCCCCCAGGTCTGTGGGGCTACGCAAGCCGTTCCCAAAGAGCTTTAGAACAAGGCATAGTTTTCCCTGCTGGCTCTTTGGGCGTGAGACCAGTCGCCAGACATATGGCCATTTTTGGGCCTGGCGCGGCGCCATGTGGGAAAGGGTGCTTTTAAGGCTGAAGGCAGCAGGAAAGCCTGCAGCCCCCAGGTGTGTGGGGCTACGCAAGCGCTTCCCAAAGAGCTTTAGAACAAGGCATATTTTTCCCTGGTGGCTCTTTGGGCGTGGGACCAGTCTCCAGACATATGGCCATTTTTTTAACTTCAGCGACTCCAAGTGTGAAAGGGTGGTTTTGAGGCTGAAGGCAGCAGGAAAGTCTGCAGCCCGCAGGTCTGTGGGGCCACGCAAGCGGTTCCCAAAGAGCTTTAGAATAAGGCATAGTTTTCCCTGCTGGCTCTTTGGGCGTGGGACCAGTCTCCAGATATATGGCCATTTTTGTTCCTGGCGCGGGGCCAAGTGGGAAAGGGTGGTTTTGAGGCTGAAGGCAGCAGGAAAGCCTGCAGCCCCCAGGTCTGTGGGGCTACGCAAGCGGTTCCCAAAGAGCTTTAGAACAAGGCATAGTTTTCCCTGCTGGCTCTTTGGGCGTGGGACCAGTCTCCAGACATATGGCCATTTTTGTGCCTGGCGTGGCGCCATGTGGGAAAGGGTGGTTTTGAGGCTGAAGGCAGCAGGAAAGCTTGCAGCCCGCAGGTGTGTGGGGCTATGCAAGCGGTTCTCCAAAGAGCTTTAGTACAAGGCATAGTTTTCCCTACTGGCTCTTTGGGCGTGGGACCAGTCTCCAGACATATGGCCATTTTTGGGCCTGGCGCGACGCCATGTGGGAAAGGGTGGTTTTGAGGCTGAAGGTGCCAGAAAAGCCTGCAGCCCCCAGGTGTGTGGGGCTACGCAAGCAGATCCCAAAGAGCTTTAGAACAAGGCATAGTTTTCCCTGCTGGCTCTTTGGGCGTGGGATCAACCTCCAGACATATGGCCATTTTTGGGCCTGGCGTGACGCCATGTGGGAAAGGGTGGTTTTGAAGCTGAAGGCAGCAGGAAAGCCTGCAGCCCCCAGGTGTGTGGGGCTACGCAAGCGGTTCCCAAAGAGCTTTAGAACAAGACATAGTTTTCCCTGCTGGCTCTTTGGGCGTGGGACCAGTCTCCAGATATATGGCCATATTTGGGCCTGGCGTGACGCCATGTGGGAAAGGGTGGTTTTGAGGCTGAAGGCAGCAGGAAAGCTTGCAGCCCCCAGGTCTCTGGGGCCACGCAAGTGGTTCCCAAAGAGCTTTAGAACAAGGCATCGTTTTCCCTGCTGGCTCTTTGGGCGTGGAACAAATCTTCAGATATATGGCCAATTTTGGGCCTGGCGCGGCGCCATGTGGGAAAGGGTGGTTTTGAGGCTGAAGGCAGCAGGAAAGCTTGCAGCCCCCAGGTGTGTGGGGCCACGCAAGCGGTTCCCAAAGAGCTTTAGAACAAGGCATAGTTTTCCCTGCTGGCTCTTTGGGCGTGGGACCAGTCTCCAGACATATGGCCATTTTTGTGCCTGGCGTGACGCCATGTGGGAAAGGGTGGTTTTGAGGCTGAAGGTGCCAGAAAAGCCTGCAGCCCCCAGGTGTGTGGGGTACGCAAGCGGTTCCCAAAGAGCTTTAGAACAAGGCACAGTTTTCCCTGCTGGCTCTTTGGGCGTGGGACCAGTCTCCAGACATATGGCCATTTTTGTGCCTGGCGTGGCGCCAAGTGGGAAAGGGTGGTTTTGAGGCTGAAGGCAGCAGGAAAGCCTGCAGCCCGCAGGTGTGTGGGGCTACGCAAGCGGTTCCCAAAGAGCTTTAGAACAAGGCATAGTTTTCCCTGCTGGCTCTTTGGGCGTGGGACCAACCTCCAGACATATGGCCATTTTTGTGCCTGGCGTGACGCCATGTGGGAAAGGGTGGTTTTGAGGCTAAAGGTGCCAGGAAAGCCTGCAGCCCCCAGGTGTGTGGGGCTACGCAAGCGGTTCCCAAAGAGATTTAGAACAAGGCATAGTTTTCCCTCCTGGCTCTTTGGGCGTGAGACCAGTCGCCAGACATATGGCCATTTTTGTGCCTGGCGTGACGCCACGTGGGAATGGGTGGTTTTGAGGCTGAAGGCAGCAGGAAAGCCTGCAGCCCCCAGGTGTGTGGGGCTACGCAAGTGGTTCCCAAAGAGCTTTAGAACAAGGCATAGTTTTCCCTGCTGGCTCTTTGGGCGTGGGACCAACCTCCAGACATATGGCCTTTTTTGTGCCTGGCGTGACGCCATGTGGGAAAGGGTGGTTTTGAGGCTGAAGGTGCCAGAAAAGCCTGCAGCCCCCAGGTCTGTGGGGCTACGCAAGCGGTTCCCAAAGAGCTTTAGAACAAGGCATAGTTTTCCCTGCTGGCTCTTTGGGCGTGGGACCAACCTCCAGACCTATGGCCATTTTTGGGCCTGGCGCGGCGCCAAGTGGGAAAGGGTGGTTTTGAGGCTGAAGGCAGCAAGAAAGCCTGCAGCCCCCAGGTGTGTGGGGCTACGCAAGCGGTTCCCAAAGAGCTTTAGAACAAGGCATAGTTTTCCCTGCTGGCTCTTTGGGCGTGGGACCAGTCTCCAGACATATGGCCATTTTTAGGCCTGGCTTGGCGCCATGTGGGAAAGGGTGGTTTTGAGGCTGAAGGCAGCAGGAAAGTCTGCAGCCCCCAGGTGTGTGGGGCTACGCAAGCGGTTCCCAAAGAGCTTTAGAACAAGGCATAGTTTTCCCTGCTGGCTCCTTGGGCGTGAGACCAGTCGCCAGACATATGGCCATTTTTGTGCCTGGCGTGGCGCCATGTGGGAAAGGGTGGTTTTGAGGCTGAAGGCAGCAGGAAAGCCTGCAGCCCCCAGGTGTGTGGGGCTACGCAAGCGGTTCCCAAAGAGCTTTAGAACAAGGCATAGTTTTCCCTGCTGGCTCTTTGGGAAAGGGACCAGTCTCCAGAAATATAGCCATTTTTGTGCCTTGCGCAACGCCAAGTGGGAAAGGGTGGTTTTGAGGCTGAAGGCAGCAGGAAAGCCTGCAGCCCCCAGGTCTGTGGGGCCACGCAAGCGGTTCCCAAAGAGCTTTAGAACAAGGCATAGTTTTCCCTGCTGGCTCTTTGGGCGTGGGACCAGTCTCCAGACATATGGCCATTTTTGTGCCTGGCGCGGCGCCAAGTGGGAAAGGGTGGTTTTGAGGCTGAAGGCAGCAGGAAAGCCTGCAGCCCCCAGGTCTGTGGGGCCACGCAAGTGGTTCCCAAAGAGCTTTAGAACAAGGCATAGTTTTCCCTGCTGGCTCTTTGGGCGTGGGACCAATCTCCAGCCATATGGCCATTTTTGGGCCTGGCGCGGCGCCAAGTGGGAAAGGGTGGTTTTGAGGCTGAAGGTGCCAGAAAAGCCTGCAGCCCCCAGGTGTGTGGGGCTACGCAAGCAGATCCCAAAGAGCTTTAGAACAAGGCATAGTTTTCCCTGCTGGCTCTTTGGGCGTGGGATCAACCTCCAGACATATGGCCATTTTTGGGCCTGGCGTGACGCCATGTGGGAAAGGGTGGTTTTGAAGCTGAAGGCAGCAGGAAAGCCTGCAGCCCCCAGGTGTGTGGGGCTACGCAAGCGGTTCCCAAAGAGCTTTAGAACAAGACATAGTTTTCCCTGCTGGCTCTTTGGGCGTGGGACCAGTCTCCAGATATATGGCCATATTTGGGCCTGGCGTGACGCCATGTGGGAAAGGGTGGTTTTGAGGCTGAAGGCAGCAGGAAAGCTTGCAGCCCCCAGGTCTCTGGGGCCACGCAAGTGGTTCCCAAAGAGCTTTAGAACAAGGCTTCCTTTTCCCTGCTGGCACTTTGGGCGTGGAACAAATCTTCAGATATATGGCCAATTTTGGGCCTGGCGCGGCGCCATGTGGGAAAGGGTGGTTTTGAGGCTGAAGGCAGCAGGAAAGCTTGCAGCCCCCAGGTGTGTGGGGCCACGCAAGCGGTTCCCAAAGAGCTTTAGAACAAGGCATAGTTTTCCCTGCTGGCTCTTTGGGCGTGGGACCAGTCTCCAGACATATGGCCATTTTTGGGCCTGGCGTGACGCCATGTGGGAAAGGGTGGTTTTGAGGCTGAAGGCAGCAGGAAAGCCTGCAGCCCCCAGGTCTGTGGGGCTACGAAAGCCGTCCCCAAAGAGCTTTAGAACAAGGCATAGTTTTCCCTGCTGGCTCTTTGGGCGTGGGACCAACCTCCAGACATATGGCCTTTTTTGTGCCTGGCGTGACGCCATGTGGGAAAGGGTGGTTTTGAGGCTGAAGGTGCCAGAAAAGCCTGCAGCCCCCAGGTGTGTGGGGCTACGCAAGCGGTTCCCAAAGAGCTTTAGAACAAGGCATAGTTTTCCCTGCTGGCTCTTTGGGCGTGGGACCAGTCTCCAGACATATGGCCATTTTTGGGCCTGGCGCGGCGCCAAGTGGGAAAGGGTGGTTTTGAGGCTGAAGGCAGCAGGAAAGCCTGCAGCCCCCAGGTGTGTGGGGCTACGCAAGCGGTTCCCAAAGAGCTTTAGAACAAGGCATAGTTTTCCCTGCTGGCTCTTTGGGCGTGGGACCAGTCTCCAGACATATGGCCATTTTTGGGCCTGGCTTGGCGCCATGTGGGAAAGGGTGGTTTTGAGGCTGAAGGCAGCAGGAAAGCCTGCAGCCCCCAGGTGTGTGGGGCTTCGCAAGCGGTTCCCAAAGAGCTTTAGAACAAGGCATAGTTTTCCCTGCTGGCTCTTTGGGAAAGGGACCAGTCTCCAGAAATATAGCCATTTTTGTGCCTTGCGCAACGCCAAGTGGGAAAGGGTGGTTTTGAGGCTGAAGGCAGCAGGAAAGCCTGCAGCCCGCAGGTCTGTGGGGCCACGCAAGCGGTTCCCAAAGAGCTTTAGAACAAGGCATAGTTTTCCCTGCTGGCTCTTTGGGCGTGGCACCAAACTCCAGACATATGGCCATTTTTGTGCCTGGCGTGACGCCACGTGGGAAAGGGTGGTTTTGAGGCTGAAGGCAGCAGGAAAGCCTGCAGCCCCCAGGTCTGTGGGGCCACGCAAGCGGTTCCCAAAGAGCTTTAGAACAAGGCATAGATTTCCCTGCTGGCTCTTTGGGCGTGGGACCAATCTCCAGATATATGGCCATTTTTGTGCCTGGCGCAGCGCCGTGTGGGAAAGGGTGGTTTTGAGGCTGAAGGCAGCAGGAAAGCCTGCAGCCCCCAGGTCTGTGGGGCTACACAAGCGGTCCCAAAAGAGCTTTAGAACAAGGCATAGTATTCCATCTGGCACTTTGGGCGTGGGACCAACCTCCAGACATATGGCCATTTTTTTGCCTGGCGTGACGCCATGTGGGAAATGGTGGTTTTGAGGCTGAAGGTGCCAGAAAAGCCTGCAGCCCCCAGGTGTGTGGGGTACGCAAGCGGTTCCCAAAGAGCTTTAGAACAAGGCACAGTTTTCCCTGCTGGCTCTTTGGGCGTGGGACCAGTCTCCAGACATATGGCCATTTTTGTGCCTGGCATGGCGCCAAGTGGGAAAGGGTGGTTTTGAGGCTGAAGGCAGCAGGAAAGCCTGCAGCCCGCAGGTGTGTGGGGCTACGCAAGCGGTTCCCAAAGAGCTTTAGAACAAGGCATAGTTTTCCCTGCTGGCTCTTTGGGCGTGGGACCAACCTCCAGACATATGGCCATTTTTGTGCCTGGCGTGGCGCCATGTGGGAAAGGGTGGTTTTGAGGCTAAAGGTGCCAGGAAAGCCTGCAGCCCCCAGGTGTGTGGGGCTACGCAAGCGGTTCCCAAAGAGATTTAGAACAAGGCATAGTTTTCCCTCCTGGCTCTTTGGGCGTGAGACCAGTCGCCAGACATATGGCCATTTTTGTGCCTGGCGTGACGCCACGTGGGAATGGGTGGTTTTGAGGCTGAAGGCAGCAGGAAAGCCTGCAGCCCCCAGGTCTGTGGGGCTACGCAAGTGGTTCCCAAAGAGCTTTAGAACAAGGCATAGTTTTCCCTGCTGGCTCTTTGGGCGTGGGACGAACCTCCAGACATATGGCCTTTTTTGTGCCTGGCGTGACGCCATGTGGGAAAGGGTGGTTTTGAGGCTGAAGGTGCCAGAAAAGCCTGCAGCCCCCAGGTCTGTGGGGCTACGCAAGCGGTTCCCAAAGAGCTTTAGAACAAGGCATAGTTTTCCCTGCTGGCTCTTTGGGCGTGGGACCAACCTCCAGACCTATGGCCATTTTTGGGCCTGGCGCGGCGCCAAGTGGGAAAGGGTGGTTTTGAGGCTGAAGGCAGCAAGAAAGCCTGCAGCCCCCAGGTCTGTGGGGCTACGCAAGCGGTTCCCAAAGAGATTTAGAACAAGGCATAGTTTTCCCTGCTGGCTCTTTGGGCGTGGGACCAGTCTCCAGACATATGGCCATTTTTGGGCCTGGCTTGGCGCCATGTGGGAAAGGGTGGTTTTGAGGCTGAAGGCAGCAGGAAAGTCTGCAGCCCCCAGGTGTGTGGGGCTACGCAAGCGGTTCCCAAAGAGCTTTAGAACAAGGCATAGTTTTCCCTGCTGGCTCCTTGGGCGTGAGACCAGTCGCCAGACATATGGCCATTTTTGTGCCTGGCGTGGCGCCATGTGGGAAAGGGTGGTTTTGAGGCTGAAGGCAGCAGGAAAGCCTGCAGCCCCCAGGTGTGTGGGGCTACGCAAGCGGTTCCCAAAGAGCTTTAGAACAAGGCATAGTTTTCCCTGCTGGCTCTTTGGGAAAGGGACCAGTCTCCAGAAATATAGCCATTTTTGTGCCTGGCGCGACGCCAAGTGGGAAAGGGTGGTTTTGAGGCTGAAGGCAGCAGGAAAGCCTGCAGCCCCCAGGTCTGTGGGGCCACGCAAGCGGTTCCCAAAGAGCTTTAGAACAAGGCATAGTTTTCCCTGCTGGCTCTTTGGGCGTGGGACCAGTCTCCAGACATATGGCCATTTTTGTGCCTGGCGCGGCGCCAAGTGGGAAAGGGTGGTTTTGAGGCTGAAGGCAGCAGGAAAGCCTGCAGCCCCCAGGTCTGTGGGGCCACGCAAGTGGTTCCCAAAGAGCTTTAGAACAAGGCATAGTTTTCCCTGCTGGCTCTTTGGGCGTGGGACCAATCTCCAGCCATATGGCCATTTTTGGGCCTGGCGCGGCGCCAAGTGGGAAAGGGTGGTTTTGAGGCTGAAGGCAGCAGGAAAGCTTGCAGCCCCCAGGTCTCTGGGGCCACGCAAGCGGTTCCCAAAGAGCTTTAGAACAAGGCATCGTTTTCCCTGCTGGCTCTTTGGGCGTGGGACCAGTCTCCAGACATATGGCCATTTTTGGGCCTGGCGCGGGGACAAGTGGGAAAGGGTGGTTTTGAGGCTGAAGGCAGCAGGAAAGCCTGCAGCCCCCAGGTCTGTGGGGCTACACAAGCGGTCCCAAAAGAGCTTTAGAACAAGGCATAGTATTCCATCTGGCACTTTGGGCGTGGGACCAACCTCCAGACATATGGCCATTTTTTTGCCTGGCGTGACGCCATGTGGGAAATGGTGGTTTTGAGGCTGAAGGTGCCAGAAAAGCCTGCAGCCCCCAGGTGTGTGGGGCTACGCAAGCGGTTCCCAAAGAGCTTTAGAACAAGGCACAGTTTTCCCTGCTGGCTCTTTGGGCGTGGGACCAGTCTCCAGACATATGGCCATTTTTGTGCCTGGCGTGGCGCCATGTGGGAAAGGGTGGTTTTGAGGCTGAAGGCAGCAGGAAAGCCTGCAGCCCCCAGGTGTGTGGGGCTACGCAAGCGGTTCCCAAAGAGCTTTAGAAGAAGGCACAGTTTTCCCTGCTGGCTCTTTGGGCGTGGGACCAGTCTCCAGACATATGGCCATTTTTGGGCCTGGCGCGGCGCCAAGTGGGAAAGGGTGGTTTTGAGGCTGAAGGCAGCAGGATAGCCTGCAGCCCGCAGGTGTGCGGGGCTACGCAAGCGGTTCCCAAAGAGCTTTAGAACAAGGCATAGTTTTCCCTGCTGGCTCTTTGGGCGTGGGACCAGTCTCCAGACATATGGCCATTTTTTTGCCTGGCGCGGCGCCATGTGGGAAAGGGTGGTTTTGAGGCTGAAGGTGCCAGGAAAGCCTGCAGCCCCCAGGTGTGTGGGGCTACGCAAGCGGTTCCCAAAGAGCTTTAGAACAAGGCATAGTTTTCCCTGCTGGCTCTTTGGGCGTGAGACCAGTCGCCAGACATATGGCCATTTTTGTGCCTGGCGTGGCGCCAAGTGGGAAAGGGTGGTTTTGAGGCTGAAGGCAGCAGGAAAGCCTGCAGCCCCCAGGTGTGTGGGGCTACGCAAGCGGTTCCCAAAGAGCTTTAGAACAAGGCATAGTTTTCCCTGCTGGCTCTTTGGGCGTGGGACCAGTCTCCAGACATATGGCCATTTTTGGGCCTGGCGCGGCGCCAAGTGGGAAAGGGTGCTTTTGAGGCTGAAGGCAGCAGGAAAGCCTGCAGCCCCCAGGTGTGTGGGGCTACGCAAGCGGTTCCCAAAGAGCTTTAGAACAAGGCATAGTTTTCCCTGCTGGCTCTTTGGGCGTGGGACCAGTCTCCAGACATATGGCCATTTTTGGGCCTGGCGCGGCGCCAAGTGGGAAAGGGTGCTTTTGAGGCTGAAGGATCCAGAAAAACCTGCAGCCCCCAGGTCTGTGGGTCTACGCAAGCGGTTCCCAAAGAGCTCTAGAACAAGGCACAGTTTTCCCTGCTGGCTCTTTGGGCGTGGGACCAGTCTCCAGATATATGGCCATTTTTGGGCCTGGCACGGCGCCATGTGGGAAAGGGTGGTTTTGAGGCTGAAGGCAGCAGGAAAGCCTGCAGCCCCCAGGTGTGTGGGGCTACGCAAGCGGTTCCCAAAGAGCTTTAGAACAAGGCATAGTTTTCCCTGCTGGCTCTTTGGGCGTGAGACCAGTCGCCAGACATATGCCCATTTTTGGGCCTGGCGTGGGACCAAGTGGGAAAGGGTGGTTTTGAGGCTGAAGGCAGCAGGAAAGCTTGCAGCCCCCAGGTCTCTGGGGCCACGCAAGCGGTTCCCAAAGAGCTTTAGAACAAGGCATCGTTTTCCCTGCTGGCTCTTTGGGCGTGGGACCAGTCTCCAGACATATGGCCATTTTTGTGCCTGGCGCGGGGCCAAGTGGGAAAGGGTGGTTTTGAGGCTGAAGGCAGCAGGAAAGCCTGCAGCCCCCAGGTCTGTGGGGCCACGCAAGCGGTTCCCAAAGAGCTTTAGAACAAGGCATAGTTTTCCCTGCTGGCTCTTTGGGCGTGGGACCAATCTCCAGCCATATGGCCATTTTTGGGCCTGGCGTGGCGCCAAGTGGGAAAGGGTGGTTTTGAGGCTGAAGGCAGCAGGAAAGCCTGCAGCCCCCAGGTGTGTGGGGCTACGCAAGCGGTTCCCAAAGAGCTTTAGAACAAGGCACAGTTTTCCCTGCTGGCTCTTTGGGCGTGGGACCAGTCTCCAGATATATGGCCATTTTTCGGCCTGGCACGGCGCCAAGTGGGAAAGGGTGGTTTTGAGGCTGAAGGCAGCAGGAAAGCCTGCAGCCCCCAGGTGTGTGGGGCTACGCAAGCGGTTCCCAAAGAGCTTTAGAACAAGGCATAGTTTTCCCTGCTGGCTCTTTGGGCGTGGGACCAGTCTCCAGACATATGGCCATTTTTGGGCCTGGCGTGACGCCATGTGGGAAAGGGTTGTTTTGAGGCTGAAGGTGCCAGGAAAGCCTGCAGCCCCAAGGTGTGTGGGGCTACGCAAGCGGTTCCCAAAGAGCTTTAGAACAAGGCATAGTTTTCCCTGCTGGCTCTTTGGGCGTGGGACCAGTCTCCAGACATATGGCCATTTTTGGGCCTGGCGCGGCGCCAAGTGGGAAAGGGTGGTTTTGAGGCTGAAGGCAGCAGGAAAGCTTGCAGCCCCCAGGTCTCTGGGGCCACGCAAGCGGTTCCCAAAGAGCTTTAGAACAAGGCATAGTTTTCCCTGCTGGCTCTTTGGGCGTGGGACCAGTCTCCAGACATATGGCCATTTTTGTGCCTTGCGTGACGCCATGTGGGAAAGGGTGGTTTTGAGGCTGAAGGCAGCAGGAAAGCCTGCAGCCCCCAGGTCTGTGGGGCTACGAAAGCCGTCCCCAAAGAGCTTTAGAACAAGGCATAGTTTTCCCTGCTGGCTCTTTGGGCGTGGGACCAACCTCCAGACATATGGCCTTTTTTGTGCCTGGCGTGACGCCATGTGGGAAAGGGTGGTTTTGAGGCTGAAGGTGCCAGAAAAGCCTGCAGCCCCCAGGTCTGTGGGGCTACGCAAGCGGTTCCCAAAGAGCTTTAGAACAAGGCATAGTTTTCCCTGCTGGCTCTTTGGGCGTGGGACCAGTCTCCAGACATATGGCCATTTTTGGGCCTGGCGCGGCGCCAAGTGGGAAAGGGTGGTTTTGAGGCTGAAGGTGCCAGAAAAGCCTGCAGCCCCCAGGTCTGTGGGGCTACGCAAGCGGTTCCCAAAGAGCTTTAGAACAAGGCATAGTTTTCCCTGCTGGCTCTTTGGGCGTGGGACCAACCTCCAGACATATGGCCATTTTTGGGCCTGGCGCGGCGCCAAGTGGGAAAGGGTGGTTTTGAGGCTGAAGGTGCCAGAAAAGCCTGCAGCCCCCAGGTCTGTGGGGCTACGCAAGCGGTTCCCAAAGAGCTTTAGAACAAGGCATAGTTTTCCCTGCTGGCTCTTTGGGCGTGGGACCAGTCTCCAGACATATGGCCATTTTTGGGCCTGGCTTGGCGCCATGTGGGAAAGGGTGGTTTTGAGGCTGAAGGCAGCAGGAAAGTCTGCAGCCCCCAGGTGTGTGGGGCTACGCAAGCGGTTCCCAAAGAGCTTTAGAACAAGGCATAGTTTTCCCTGCTGGCTCTTTCGGTGTAGGACCAATCTCCAGACATATGGCCATTTTTGTGCCTGGCGGCACGCCAAGTTCCAAAGGGTGTTTTTGAGGCTGAAGGCAGCAGGAAAGCCTGCAGCCCCCAGGTGTGTGGGGCTACGCAAGCGGTTCCCAAAGAGCTTTAGAACAAGGCATAGTTTTCCCTGCTGGCTCTTTGGGAAAGGGACCAGTCTCCAGAAATATAGCCATTTTTGTGCCTTGCGCAACGCCAAGTGGGAAAGGGTGGTTTTGAGGCTGAAGGCAGCAGGAAAGCCTGCAGCCCGCAGGTCTGTGGGGCCACGCAAGCGGTTCCCAAAGAGCTTTAGAACAAGGCATAGTTTTCCCTGCTGGCTCTTTGGGCGTGGCACCAAACTCCAGACATATGGTCATTTTTGTGCCTGGCGTGACGCCACGTGGGAAAGGGTGGTTTTGAGGCTGAAGGCAGCAGGAAAGCCTGCAGCCCCCAGGTCTGTGGGGCCACGCAAGCGGTTCCCAAAGAGCTTTAGAACAAGGCATAGATTTCCCTGCTGGCTCTTTGGGCGTGGGACCAATCTCCAGATATATGGCCATTTTTGTGCCTGGCGTGACGCCATGTGGGAAAGGGTGGTTTTGAGGCTGAAGGCAGCAGGAAAGCCTGCAGCCCCCAGGTCTGTGGGGCTACACAAGCGGTCCCAAAAGAGCTTTAGAACAAGGCATAGTATTCCATCTGGCACTTTGGGCGTGGGACCAACCTCCAGACATATGGCCATTTTTTTGCCTGGCGTGACGCCATGTGGGAAATGGTGGTTTTGAGGCTGAAGGTGCCAGAAAAGCCTGCAGCCCCCAGGTGTGTGGGGTACGCAAGCGGTTCCCAAAGAGCTTTAGAACAAGGCACAGTTTTCCCTGCTGGCTCTTTGGGCGTGGGACCAGTCTCCAGACATATGGCCATTTTTGTGCCTGGCGTGGCGCCAAGTGGGAAAGGGTGGTTTTGAGGCTGAAGGCAGCAGGAAAGCCTGCAGCCCGCAGGTGTGTGGGGCTACGCAAGCGGTTCCCAAAGAGCTTTAGAACAAGGCATAGTTTTCCCTGCTGGCTCTTTGGGCGTGGGACCAACCTCCAGACATATGGCCATTTTTGTGCCTGGCGTGACGCCATGTGGGAAAGGGTGGTTTTGAGGCTAAAGGTGCCAGGAAAGCCTGCAGCCCCCAGGTGTGTGGGGCTACGCAAGCGGTTCCCAAAGAGATTTAGAACAAGGCATAGTTTTCCCTCCTGGCTCTTTGGGCGTGGGACCAGTCGCCAGACATATGGCCATTTTTGTGCCTGGCGTGACGCCACGTGGGAATGGGTGGTTTTGAGGCTGAAGGCAGCAGGAAAGCCTGCAGCCCCCAGGTGTGTGGGGCTACGCAAGTGGTTCCCAAAGAGCTTTAGAACAAGGCATAGTTTTCCCTGCTGGCTCTTTGGGCGTGGGACCAACCTCCAGACATATGGCCTTTTTTGTGCCTGGCGTGACGCCATGTGGGAAAGGGTGGTTTTGAGGCTGAAGGTGCCAGAAAAGCCTGCAGCCCCCAGGTCTGTGGGGCTACGCAAGCGGTTCCCAAAGAGCTTTAGAACAAGGCATAGTTTTCCCTGCTGGCTCTTTGGGCGTGGGACCAGTCTCCAGACATATGGCCATTTTTGGGCCTGGCGCGGCGCCATTTGGGAAAGGGTGGTTTTGAGGCTGAAGGTGCCAGAAAAGCCTGCAGCCCCCAGGTCTGTGGGGCTACGCAAGCAGTTCCCAAAGAGCTTTTGAATAAGGCATAGTTTTCCCTGCTGGCTCTTTGGGCGTGGAACCAATCTCCAGATATATCGCCATTTTTGTTCCTGGCGTGACGCCATGTGGGAAAGGGTGGTTTTGAGGCTGAAGGCAGCAGGAAAGCCTGCAGCCCCCAGGTGTGTGGGGCTACGCAAGCGGTTCCCAAAGAGCTTTAGAACAAGGCATAGTTTCCCCTGCTGGCTCTTTGGGCGTGGGACCAGTCTCGAGACATATGGCCATTTTTGGGCCTGGCTTGGCGCCATGTGGGAAAGGGTGGTTTTGAGGCTGAAAGCAGCAGGAAAGCTTGCAGCCCCTAGGTCTGTGGGGCTACGCAAGTGGTTCCCAAAGAGCTTTAGAACAAGGCATCGTTTTCCCTGCTGGCTCTTTGGGCGTGGGACCAGTCTCCAGCCATATGGCCATTTTTGGGCCTGGCGCGGCGCCATGTGGGAAAGGGTGGTTTTGAGGTTGAAGAGAGCAGGAAAGCCTGCAGGCCCCAGGTGTGTGGGGCTACGCAAGCGGTTCCCAAAGAGCTTTAGAACAAGGCATAGTTTTCCCTGCTGGCTCTTTGGGCGTGGGACCAACCTCCAGACATATGGCCATTTTTGTGCCTGGCGTGACGCCATGTGGGAAAGGGTGGTTTTGAGGCTGAAGGTGCCAGAAAATTCTGCAGCCCCCAGGTCTGTGGGGCTACGCAAGCGGTTCCCAAAGAGCTTTAGAACAAGGCATAGTTTTCCCTGCTGGCTCTTTGGGCGTGGGACCAACCTCCAGACATATGGCCATTTTTGTGCCTTGCGTGGCGCCAAGTGGGAAAGGGTGGTTTTGAGGCTGAAGGCAGCAGGAAAGCCTGCAGCCCCCAGGTCTGTGGGGCTACGCAAGCGGTTCCCAAAGAGCTTTAGAACAAGGCATAGTTTTCCCTGCTGGCTCTTTGGGCGTGGGACCAGTCTCCAGACATATGGCCATTTTTGGGCCTGGCGCGGCGCCATTTGGGAAAGGGTGGTTTTGAGGCTGAAGGCAGCAGGAAAGCCTGCAGCCTCCAGGTCTGTGGGGCTACGCAAGTGGTTCCCAAAGAGCTTTAGAACAAGGCATAGTTTTCCCTGCTGGCTCTTTGGGCGTGGGACCAACCTCCAGACATATGGCCATTTTTGTGCCTTGCGTGGCGCCAAGTGGGAAAGGGTGGTTTTGAGGCTGAAGGCAGCAGGAAAGCCTGCAGCCCCCAGGTCTGTGGGGCTACGCAAGCGGTTCCCAAAGAGCTTTAGAACAAGGCATAGTTTTCCCTGCTGGCTCTTTGGGCGTGGGACCAGTCTCCAGACATATGGCCATTTTTGGGCCTGGCGCGGCGCCAAGTGGGAAAGGCTGGTTTTGAGGCTGAAGGCAGCAGGAAAGCCTGCAGCCCCCAGGTCTGTGGGGCTACGCAAGCGGTTCCCAAAGAGCTTTAGAACAAGGCATAGTTTTCCCTGCTGGCTCTTTCGGTGTAGGACCAATCTCCAGACATATGGCCATTTTTGTGCCTGGCGGCACGCCAAGTTGCAGAAGATGGTTTTGAGGCTAAAGGCAGCAGGAAAGTCTGCAGCCCCCAGCTGTGTGGGGCTACGCAAGCGGTTCCCAAAGAGCTTTAGAACAAGGCATAGTTTTCCCTGCTGGCTCTTTGGGCGTGGGACCAGTCTCCAGACATATGGCCATTTTTGGGCCTGGCGCGTCGCCAAGTGGGAAAGGGTGGTTTTGAGGCTGAAGGCAGCAGGAAAGCCTGCAGCCCCCAGGTGTGTGGGGCTACGCAAGCGGTTCCCAAAGAGCTTTAGAACAAGGCATAGTTTTCCCTGCTGGCTCTTTGGGCGTGGGACCAGTCTCCAGACATATGGCCATTTTTGTGCCTGGCTTGGCGCCATGTGGGAAAGGGTGGTTTTGAGGCTGAAGAGAGCAAGAAAGCCTGCAGCCCGCAGGTGTGTGGGGCTACGCAAGCGGTTCCCAAAGAGCTTTAGAACAAGGCATAGTTTTCCCTGCTGGCTCTTTGGGCGTGGGACCAGTCTCCAGACATATGGCCATTTTTGGGCCTGGCTTGGCGCCATGTGGGAAAGGGTGGTTTTGAGGCTGAAGGCAGCAGGAAAGCTTGCAGCCCCCAGGTCTGTGGGGCTACGCAAGTGGTTCCCAAAGAGCTTTAGAACAAGGCATCGTTTTCCCTGCTGGCTCTTTGGGCGTGGAACAAATCTCCAGATATATGGCCATTTTTGGGCCTGGCGCGGCGCCATGTGGGAAAGGGTTGTTTTGAGGCTGAAGGCAGCAGGAAAGCCTGCAGCCCGCAGGTCTGTGGGGCTACGCAAGCGGTTCCCAAAGAGCTTTAGAACAAGGCATAGTTTTCCCTGCTGGCTCTGTGGGCGTGGGACCAGTCTCCAGACATATGGCCATTTTTGTGCCTGGCGTGACGCCATGTGGGAAAGGGTGGTTTTGAGGCTGAAGGTGCCAGAAAAGTCTGCAGCCCCCAGGTGTGTGGGGCTACGCAAGCGGTTCCCAAAGAGCTTTAGAAGAAGGCATAGTTTTCCCTGCTGGCTCTTTGGGCGTGGGACCAGTCTCCAGACATATGGCCATTTTTGTGCCTTGCGTGGCGCCAAGTGGGAAAGGGTGGTTTTGAGGCTGAAGGCAGCAGGAAAGCCTGCAGCCCCCAGGTGTGTGGGGCTACGCAAGCGGTTCCCAAAGAGCTTTAGAACAAGGCATAGTTTTCCCTGCTGGCTCTTTGGGCGTGGGACCAGTCTCCAGACATATGGCCATTTTTGTGCCTGGCTTGGCGCCATGTGGGAAAGGGTGGTTTTGAGGCTGAAGAGAGCAAGAAAGCCTGCAGCCCGCAGGTGTGTGGGGCTACGCAAGCGGTTCCCAAAGAGCTTTAGAACAAGGCATAGTTTTCCCTGCAGGCTCTTTGGGCGTGGGACCAGTCTCCAGACATATGGCCATTTTTGGGCCTGGCGCGGCGCCAAGTGGGAAAGGGTGGTTTTGAGGCTGAAGGCAGCAGGAAAGCCTGCAGCCCCCAGGTGTGTGGGGCTACGCAAGCGGTTCCCAAAGAGCTTTAGAACAAGGCATAGTTTTCCCTGCTGGCTCTTTGAGCGTGGGACCAACCTCCAGACATATGGCCATTTTTGTGCCTGGCGTGACGCCATGTGGGAAAGGGTGGTTTTGAGGCTGAAGGTGCCAGAAAAGTCTGCAGCCCCCAGGTCTGTGGGGCTACGCAAGCGGTTCCCAAAGAGCTTTAGAACAAGGCATAGTTTTCCCTGCTGGCTCTTTGGGCGTGGGACCAGTCTCCAGACATATGGCCATTTTTGTGCCTTGCGTGGCGCCAAGTGGGAAAGGGTGGTTTTGAGGCTGAAGGCAGCAGGAAAGCCTGCAGCCCCCAGGTGTGTGGGGCTACGCAAGCGGTTCCCAAAGAGCTTTAGAACAAGGCATAGTTTTCCCTGCTGGCTCTTTGGGCGTGGGACCAGTCTCCAGACATATGGCCATTTTTGTGCCTGGCTTGGCGCCATGTGGGAAAGGGTGGTTTTGAGGCTGAAGAGAGCAAGAAAGCCTGCAGCCCGCAGGTGTGTGGGGCTACGCAAGCGGTTCCCAAAGAGCTTTAGAACAAGGCATAGTTTTCCCTGCTGGCTCTTTGGGCGTGGGACCAGTCTCCAGACATATGGCCATTTTTGGGCCTGGCTTGGCGCCATGTGGGAAAGGGTGGTTTTGAGGCTGAAGGCAGCAGGAAAGCTTGCAGCCCCCAGGTCTGTGGGGCTACGCAAGTGGTTCCCAAAGAGCTTTAGAACAAGGCATAGTTTTCGCTGCTGGCTCTTTGGGCGTGGGACCAGTCTCCAGCCATATGGCCATTTTTGGGCCTGGCGCGGCGCCATGTGGGAAAGGGTGGTTTTGAGGCTGAAGGCAGCAGGAAAGCCTGCAGCCCCCAGGTGTGTGGGGCTACGCAAGCGGTTCCCAAAGAGCTTTAGAACAAGGCATAGTTTTCCCTGCTGGCTCTTTGGGCGTGGGACCAACCTCCAGACATATGGCCAGTTTTGTGCCTGGCGTGACGCCATGTGGGAAAGGGTGGTTTTGAGGCTGAAGGTGCCAGAAAAGTCTGCAGCCCCCAGGTGTGTGGGGCTACGCAAGCGGTTCCCAAAGAGCTTTAGAACAAGGCATAGTTTTCCCTGCTGGCTCTTTGGGCGTGGGACCAGTCTCCAGACATATGGCCATTTTTGTGCCTGGCTTGGCGCCATGTGGGAAAGGGTGGTTTTGAGGCTGAAGAGAGCAGGAAAGCCTGCAGGCCCCAGGTGTGTGGGGCTACGCAAGCGGTTCCCAAAGAGCTTTAGAACAAGGCATAGTTTTCCCTGCTGGCTCTTTGGGCGTGGGACCAACCTCCAGACATATGGCCATTTTTGTGCCTGGCGTGACGCCATGTGGGAAAGGGTGGTTTTGAGGCTGAAGGTGCCAGAAAAGTCTGCAGCCCCCAGGTGTGTGGGGCTACGCAAGCGGTTCCCAAAGAGCTTTAGAACAAGGCATAGTTTTCCCTGCTGGCTCTTTGGGCGTGGGACCAGTCTCCAGACATATGGCCATTTTTGTGCCTGGCTTGGCGCCATGTGGGAAAGGGTGGTTTTGAGGCTGAAGAGAGCAAGAAAGCCTGCAGCCCGCAGGTGTGTGGGGCTACGCAAGCGGTTCCCAAAGAGCTTTAGAACAAGGCATAGTTTTCCCTGCTGGCTCTTTGGGCGTGGGACCAGTCTCCAGACATATGGCCATTTTTGGGCCTGGCGCGGCGCCATTTGGGAAAGGGTGGTTTTGAGGCTGAAGGTGCCAGAAAAGCCTGCAGCCCCCAGGTCTGTGGGGCTACGCAAGCAGTTCCCAAAGAGCTTTAGAATAAGGCATAGTTTTCCCTGCTGCCTCTTTGGGCGTGGAACCAATCTCCAGATATATGGCCATTTTTGTTCCTGGCGTGACGCCATGTGGAAAAGGGTGGTTTTGAGGCTGAAGGCAGCAGGAAAGCCTGCAGCCCCCAGGTGTGTGGGGCTACGCAAGCGGTTCCCAAAGAGCTTTAGAACAAGGCATAGTTTCCCCTGCTGGCTCTTTGGGCGTGGGACCAGTCACGAGACATATGGCCATTTTTGGGCCTGGCTTGGCGCCATGTGGGAAAGGGTGGTTTTGAGGCTGAAGGCAGCAGGAAAGCTTGCAGCCCCCAGGTGTGTGGGGCTACGCAAGCGGTTCCCAAAGAGCTTTAGAACAAGGCATCGTTTTCCCTGCTGGCTCTTTGGGCGTGGGACCAGTCTCCAGATATATGGCCATTTTTGGGCCTGGCGCGGCGCCATGTGGGAAAGGGTTGTTTTGAGGCTGAAGGCAGCAGGAAAGCCTGCAGCCCCCAGGTCTGTGGGGCTACGCAAGCGGTTCCCAAAGAGCTTTAGAACAAGGCATAGTTATCCCTGCTGGCTCTTTGGGCGTGGGACCAGTCTCCAGCCATATGGCCATTTTTGGGCCTGGCGCGGCGCCATGTGGGAAAGGGTGGTTTTGAGGCTGAAGGCAGCAGGAAAGCATGCAGCCCGCAGGTCTGTGGGGCTACGCAAGCGGTTCCCAAAGAGCTTTAGAACAAGGCATAGTTTTCCCTGCTGTCTCTTTGAGCGTGGGACCAATCTTCAGACATATGGCCATTTCTGGGCCTGGCGCGGCGCCAAGTGGGAAAGGGTGGTTTTGAGGCTGAAGGCAGCAGGAAAGCCTGCAGCCCGCAGGTGTGTGGGGCTACGCAAGCGGTTCCCAAAGAGCTTTAGTACAAGGCATAGTTTTCCCTGCTGGCTCTTTGGGCGTGGGACCAGTCTCCAGACATATGGCCATTTTTGGGCCTGGCGTGACGCCACGTGGGAAAGGGTGGTTTTGAGGCTGAAGGCAGCAGGAAAGCCTGCAGCCCCCAGGTCTGTAGGGCTACGCAAGCCGTTCCCAAAGAGCTTTAGAACAAGGCATAGTTTTCCCTGCTGGCTCTTTGGGCGTGGGACCAACCTCCAGACATATGGCCATTTTTGTGCCTGGCATGACGCCATGTGGGAAAGGGTGTTTTTGAGGCTGAAGGCAGCAGGAAAGCCTGCAGCCCCCAGGTCTGTGGGGCTACGCAAGCGGTTCCCAAAGAGCTTTAGAACAAGGCATAGTTTTCCCTGCTGGCTCTTTGGGCGTGGGAGCAGTCTCCAGACATATGGCCATTTTTGTGCCTGGCGCGGGGCCAAGTGGGAAAGGGTGGTTTTGAGGCTGAAGGCAGCAGGAAAGCCTGCAGCCCCGAGGTCTGTGGGGGTACACAAGCGGTTCCCAAAGAGCTTTAGAACAAGGCATAGTTTTCCCTGCTGGCTCTTTGGGCGTGGGACCAGTCTCCAGACATATGGCCATTTTTGTGCCTGGCGTGACGCCATGTAGGAAAGGGTGGTTT
Source organism: Chroicocephalus ridibundus (assembly GCF_963924245.1). Lineage (NCBI taxonomy): Eukaryota > Metazoa > Chordata > Aves > Charadriiformes > Laridae > Chroicocephalus > Chroicocephalus ridibundus. The sequence continues at coordinate 158,010 of NW_026961728.1, forward strand.
TGAGGCTGAAGGTGCCAGAAAAGTCTGCAGCCCCCAGGTCTGTGGGGCTACGCAAGCGGTTCACAAAGAGCTTTAGAACAAGGCATAGTTTTCCCTGCTGGCTCTTTGGGCGTGGGACCAACCTCCAGACATATGGCCATTTTTGGGCCTGGCGCGGGGTTAAGTGGGAAAGGGTGGTTTTGAGGCTGAAGGCAGCAAGAAAGCCTGCAGCCCCCAGGTCTGTGGGGCTACGCAAGCGGTTCCCAAAGAACTTTAGAACAAGGCACAGTTTTCCCTGCTGGCTCTTTGGGCGTGGGACCAGTCTCCAGACATATGGCCATTTTTGGGCCTGGCGTGGCGCCAAGTGGGAAAGGGTTGTTTTGAGGCTGAAGGCAGCAGGAAAGCTTGCAGCCCCCAGGTGTGTGGGGCTACGCAAGCGGTTCCCAAAGAGCTTTAGAACAAGGCACAGTTTTCCCTGCTGGCTCTTTGGGCGTGGGACCAGTCTCCAGACATATGGCCATTTTTGTGCCTGGCTTGGCGCCAAGTGGGAAAGGGTGCTTTAGAGGCTGAAGGCAGCAGGAAAGCCTGCAGCCCCCAGGTCTGTGGGGCTATGCAAGCGGTTCCCAAAGAGCTTTAGAACAAGGCATAGTTTTCCCTGCTGGCTCTTTGGGCGTGGGACCAACCTCCAGACATATGGCCTTTTTTGTGCCTGGCGTGACGCCATGTGGGAAAGGGTGGTTTTGAGGCTGAAGGCAGCAGGAAAGCCTGCAGCCCCCAGGTCTGTGGGGCTACGCAAGCCGTTCCCAAAGAGGTTTAGAACAAGGCATAGTTTTCCCTGCTGGCTCTTTGGGCGTGGGACCAGTCTCGAGACATATGGCCATTTTTGGGCCTGGCTTGGCGCCATGTGGGAAAGGGTGGTTTTGAGGCTGAAGGCAGCAGGAAAGCTTGCAGCCCCCAAGTCTGTGGGGCTACGCAAGCGGTTCCCAAAGAGCTTTAGAACAAGGCATCGTTTTCCCTGCTGGCTCTTTGGGCGTGGAACAAATCTCCAGATATATGGCCATTTTTGGGCCTGGCGCGGCGCCATGTGGGAAAGGGTTGTTTTGAGGCTGAAGGCAGCAGGAAAGCCTGCAGCCCCCAGGTCTGTGGGGCTACGCAAGCGGTTCCCAAAGAGCTTTAGAACAAGGCATAGTTTTCGCTGCTGGCTCTTTGGGCGTGGGACCAGTCTCCAGCCATATGGCCATTTTTGGGCCTGGCGCGGCGCCATGTGGGAAAGGGTGGTTTTGAGGCTGAAGGCAGCAGGAAAGCATGCAGCCCGCAGGTCTGTGGGGCTACGCAAGCGGTTCCCAAAGAGCTTTAGAACAAGGCATATTTTTCCCTGCTGGCTCTTTGAGCGTGGGACCAATCTCCAGACATATGGCCATTTCTGGGCCTGGCGCGGCGCCAAGTGGGAAAGGGTGGTTTTGAGGCTGAAGGCAGCAGGAAAGCCTGCAGCCCGCAGGTGTGTGGGGCTACGCAAGCGGTTCCCAAAGAGCTTTAGTACAAGGCATAGTTTTCCCTGCTGGCTCTTTGGGCGTGGGACCAGTCTCCAGACATATGGCCATTTTTGGGCCTGGCGTGACGCCACGTGGGAAAGGGTGGTTTTGAGGCTGAAGGCAGCAGGAAAGCTTGCAGCCCCCAGGTCTGTGGGGCTACGCAAGGCGTTCCCAAAGAGCTTTAGAACAAGGCATCGTTTTCCCTGCTGGCTCTTTGGGCGTGGGACCAACCTCCAGACATATGACCATTTTTGTGCCTGGCATGACGCCATGTGGGAAAGGGTGGTTTTGAGGCTGAAGGCAGCAGGAAAGCTTGCAGCCCCCAGGTCTGTGGGGCTACGCAAGCGGTTCCCAAAGAGCTTTAGAACAAGGCATCGTTTTCCCTGCTGGCTCTTTGGGCGTGGAACAAATCTCCAGATATATGGCCATTTTTGGGCCTGGCGCGGCGCCATGTGGGAAAGGGTTGTTTTGAGGCTGAAGGCAGCAGGAAAGCCTGCAGCCCCCAGGTGTGTGGGGCTACGCAAGCGGTTCCCAAAGAGCTTTAGAACAAGGCATCGTTTTCCCTGCTGGCTATTGGGGCGTGGAACAAATCTCCAGATATATGGCCATTTCTTGGCCTGGCGCGGCGCCATGTGGGAAAGGGTGGTTTTGAGGCTGAAGGCAGCAAGAAAGCCTGCAGCCCCCAGGTCTGTGGGGCTACGCAAGCGGTTCCCAAAGAACTTTAAAACAAGGCATCGTTTTCCCTGCTGGCTCTTTGGGCGTGGGACCAGTCTCCAGACATATGGCCATTATTGTGCCTGGCGCGGGGCCAAGTGGGAAAGGGTGGTTTTGAGGCTGAAGGTGCCAGAAAAGCCTGCAGCCCCCAGGTCTGTGGGGCTACGCAATCAGTTCCCAAAGAGCTTTAGAACAAGGCATAGTTTTCCCTGCTGGCTCTTTGGGCGTGGAACCAATCTCCAGTCATATGGCCATTTTTGTTCCTGGCGTGACGCCATGTGGGAAAGGGTGGTTTTGAGGCTGAAGGCAGCAGGAAAGCCTGCAGCCCCCAGGTGTGTGGGGCTAGGCAAGCGGTTCCCAAAGAGCTTTAGAACAAGGCATAGTTTTCCCTGCTGGCTCTTTGGGCGTGGGACCAGTCTCCAGACATATGGCCATTTTTGGGCCTGGCGCGGCGCCATTTGGGAAAGGGTGGTTTTGAGGCTGAAGGTGCCAGAAAAGCCTGCAGCCCCCAGGTCTGTGGGGCTACGCAAGCAGTTCCCAAAGAGCTTTAGAATAAGGCATAGTTTTCCCTGCTGGCTCTTTGGGCGTGGAACCAATCTCCAGATATATGGCCATTTTTGTTCCTGGCGTGACGCCATGTGGGAAAGGGTGGTTTTGAGGCTGAAGGCAGCAGGAAAGCCTGCAGCCCCCAGGTGTGTGGGGCTACGCAAGCGGTTCCCAAAGAGCTTTAGAACAAGGCATAGTTTCCCCTGCTGGCTCTTTGGGCGTGGGACCAGTCTCGAGACATATGGCCATTTTTGGGCCTGGCTTGGCGCCATGTGGGAAAGGGTGGTTTTGAGGCTGAAGGCAGCAGGAAAGCCTGCAGCCCCCAGGTCTGTGGGGCTACGCAAGCGGTTCCCAAAGAGCTCTAGAACAAGGCATCGTTTTCCCTGCTGGCTCTTTGGGCGTGGAACAAATCTCCAGATATATGGCCATTTTTGGGCCTGGCGCGGCGCCATGTGGGAAAGGGTGGTTTTGAGGCTGAAGGCAGCAGGAAAGCTTGCAGCCCCCAGGTGTGTGGGGCTACGCAAGCGGTTCCCAAAGAGCTTTAGAACAAGGCATCGTTTTCCCTGCTGGCTATTGGGGCGTGGAACAAATCTCCAGATATATGGCCATTTTTGGGCCTGGCGCGGCGCCATGTGGGAAAGGGTGGTTTTGAGGCTGAAGGCAGCAGGAAAGCCTGCAGCCTCCAGGTCTGTGGGGCTACGCAAGCGGTTCCCAAAGAGCTTTAGAACAAGGCATCGTTTTCCCTGCTGGCTCTTTGAGCGTGGGACCAGTCTCCAGCCATATGGCCATTTTTGGGCCTGGCGCGGCGCCATGTGGGAAAGGGTGGTTTTGAGGCTGAAGAGAGCAGGAAAGCCTGCAGCCCCCAGGTGTGTGGGGCTACGCAAGCGGTTCCCAAAGAGCTTTAGAACAAGGCATAGTTTTCCCTGCTGGCTCTTTGAGCGTGGGACCAATCTCCAGACATATGGCCATTTCTGGGCCTGGCGCGGCGCCAAGTGGGAAAGGGTGGTTTTGAGGCTGAAGGCAGCAGGAAAGCCTGCAGCCCGCAGGTGTGTGGGGCTACGCAAGCGGTTCCCAAAGAGCTTTAGTACAAGGCATAGTTTTCCCTGCTGGCTCTTTGGGCGTGGGACCAACCTCCAGACATATGGCCATTTTTGGGCCTGGCGTGACGCCACGTGGGAAAGGGTGGTTTTGAGGCTGAAGGCAGCAGGAAAGCTTGCAGCCCCCAGGTCTGTGGGGCTACGCAAGCGGTTCCCAAAGAGCTTTAGAACAAGGCATCGTTTTCCCTGCTGGCTCTTTGGGCGTGGAACAAATCTCCAGATATATGGCCATTTTTGGGCCTGGCGCGGCGCCATGTGGGAAAGGGTGGTTTTGAGGCTGAAGGCAGCAGGAAAGCCTGGAGCCCTCAGGTCTGTGGGGCTACGCAAGCGGTTCCCAAAGAGCTTTAGAACAAGGCATCGTTTTCCCTGCTGGCTATTGGGGCGTGGAACAAATCTCCAGATATATGGCCATTTTTGGGCCTGGCGCGGCGCCATGTGGGAAAGGGTGGTTTTGAGGCTGAAGGCAGCAGGAAAGCCTGCAGCCCCCAGGTGTGTGGGGCTACGCAAGCGGTTCCCAAAGAGCTTTAGAACAAGGCATAGTTTTCCCTGCTGGCTCTTTGGGCGTGGGACCAGTCTCCAGACATATGGCCATTTTTGGGCCTGGCTTGGCGCCATGTGGGAAAGGGTGGTTTTGAGGCTGAAGGCAGCAGGAAAGCCTGCAGCCCCCAGGTCTGTGGGGCTACGCAAGCGGTTCCCAAAGAGCTTTAGAACAAGGCATAGTTTTCCCTGCTGGCTCTTTGGGCGTGGGACCAGTCTCCAGACATATGGCCATTTTTGTGCCTGGCGCGGGGCCAAGTGGGAAAGAGTGGTTTTGAGGCTGAAGGCAGCAGGAAAGCCTGCAGCCCCGAGGTCTGTGGGACTACACAAGCGGTTCCCAAAGAGCTTTAGAACAAGGCATAGTTTTCCCTGCTAGCTCTTTGGGCGTGGGACCAGTCTCCAGAAATATAGCCATTTTTGTGCCTGGCTTGGCGCCATGTGGGAAAGGGTGGTTTTGAGGCTGAAGGTGCCAGAAAAGCCTGCAGCCCCCAGGTCTGTGGGGCTACGCAAGCGGTTCCCAAAGAGCTTTAGAACAAGGCATAGTTTTCCCTGCTGGCTCTTTGGGCGTGAGACCAGTCGCCAGCCATATGGCCATTTTTGTGCCTGGCGTGGGGCCCAGTGGGAAAGGGTGGTTTTGAGGCTGAAGGCAGCAGGAAAGCTTGCAGCCCCAAAGGTGTGTGGGGCTACGCAAGCGGTTCCCAAAGAGCTTTAGAACAAGGCATAGTTTTCCCTGCTGGCTCTTTGGGCGTGGTACCAGTCTCCAGACATATGGCCATTTTTGGGCCTGGCGCGGCGCCAAGTGGGAAAAGGTGGTTTTGAGGCTGCAGGCAGCAGGAAAGCCTGCAGCCCCCAGGTCTGTGGGGCTACGCAAGCGGTTCCCAAAGAGCTTTAGAACAAGGCATAGTTTTCCCTGCTGGCTCTTTCGGTGTAGGACCAATCTCCAGACATATGGCCATTTTTGTGCCTGGCGGCACGCCAACTTGCAAACGATGGTTTTGAGGCTGAAGGCAGCAGGAAAGTATGCAGCCCCCAGGTGTGTGGGGCTACGCAAGCGGTTCCCAAAGAGCTTTAGAACAAGGCATAGTTTTCCCTGCTGGCTCTTTGGGAAAGGGACCAGTCTCTTGAAAAATATAGCCATTTTTGTGCCTGGCGCGACGCCAAGTGGGAAAGGGTGGTTTTGAGGCTGAAGGCAGCAGGAAAGCCTGCAGCCCCCAGGTCTGTGGGGCCACGCAAGCGGTTCCCAAAGAGCTTTAGAACAAGGCACAGTTTTCCCTGCTGGCTCTTTGGGCGTGGGACCAGTCTCCAGACATATGGCCATTTTTGTGCCTGGCTTGGCGCCAAGTGGGAAAGGGTGCTTTTGAGGCTGAAGGCAGCAGGAAAGCCTGCAGCCCCCAGGTCTGTGGGGCTACGCAAGCGGTTCCGAAAGAGCTTTAGAACAAGGCATAGTTTTCCCTGCTAGCTCTTTGGGCGTGGGACCAGTCTCCAGACATATGGCCATTTTTGTGCCTGGCGTGACGCCATGTGGGAAAGGGTGGTTTTGAGGCTGAAGGTGCCAGAAAAGCCTGCAGCCCCCAGGTCTGTGGGGCTACGCAAGCGGTTCCCAAAGAGCTTTAGAACAAGGCATAGTTTTCCCTGCTGGCTCTTTGGGCGTGAGACCAGTCGCCAGCCATATGGCCATTTTTGTGCCTGGCGTGGGGCCCAGTGGGAAAGGGTGGTTTTGAGGCTGAAGGCAGCAGGAAAGCTTGCAGCCCCAAAGGTGTGTGGGGCTACGCAAGCGGTTCCCAAAGAGCTTTAGAACAAGGCATAGTTTTCCCTGCTGGCTCTTTGGGCGTGGTACCAGGCTCCAGACATATGGCCATTTTTGGGCCTGGCGCAGCGCCAAGTGGGAAAGGGTGGTTTTGAGGCTGAAGGCAGCAGGAAAGCCTGCAGCCCCCAGGTCTGTGGGGCTACGCAAGCGGTTCCCAAAGAGCTTTAGAACAAGGCATAGTTTTCCCTGCTGGCTCTTTGGGCGTGGGACCAGTCTCCAGACATATGGCCATTTTTGGGCCTGGCTTGGCGCCATGTGGGAAAGGGTGGTTTTGAGGCTGAAGGCAGCAGGAAAGCCTGCAGCCCCCAGGTGTGTGGGGCTACGCAAGTGGTTCCCAAAGAGCTTTAGAACAAGGCATAGTTTTCCCTGCTGGCTCTTTCGGTGTAGGACCAATCTCCAGACATATGGCCATTTTTGTGCCTGGCGGCACGCCAAGTTGCAAACGATGGTTTTGAGGCTGAAGGCAGCAGGAAAGTCTGCAGCCCCCAGGTGTGTGGGGCTACGCAAGCGGTTCCCAAAGAGCTTTAGAACAAGGCATAGTTTTCCCTGCTGGCTCTTTGGCAAAGGGACCAGTCTCCAGAAATATAGCCATTTTTGTGCCTGGCGCGACGCCAAGTGGGAAAGGGTGGTTTTGAGGCTGAAGGCAGCAGGAAAGCCTGCAGCCCCCAGGTCTGTGGGGCCACGCAAGCTGTTCCCAAAGAGCTTTAGAACAAGGCATAGTTTTCCCTGCTGGCTCTTTGGGCGTGGGACCAAACTCCAGCCATATGGCCATTTTTGTGCCTGGCTTGGCGCCATGTGGGAAAGGGTGGTTTTGAGGCTGAAGGCAGCAGGAAAGCCTGCAGCACCCAGGTCTGTGGGGCTACGCAAGCGGTTCCCAAAGAGCTTTAGAACAAGGCATAGTTTTCCCTGCTGGCTCTTTCGGTGTAGGACCAATCTCCAGATATATGGCCATTTTTGTGCCTGGCGGCACGCCAAGTTTCAGACGATGGGTTTGAGGCTGAAGGCAGCAGGAAAGTCAGCAGCCCCCAGGTGTGTGGGGCTACGCAAGCGGTTCCCAAAGAGCTTTAGAACAAGGCATAGATTTCCCTGCTGGCTCTTTGGGAAAGGGACCAGTCTCTTGAAAAATATAGCCATTTTTGTGCCTGGCGCGACGCCAAGTGGGAAAGGGTGGTTTTGAGGCTGAAGGCAGCAGGAAAGTCTGCAGCCCCCAGGTCTGTGGGGCCACGCAAGCTGTTCCCAAAGAGCTTTAGAACAAGGCATAGTTTTCCCTGCTGGCTCTTTGGGCGTGGGACCAAACTCCAGCCATATGGCCATTTTTGGGCCTGGCTTGGCGCCATGTGGGAAAGGGTGGTTTTGAGGCTGAAGGCAGCAGGGAAGCCTGCAGCCCCCAGGTGTGTGGGGCTACGCAAGCTGTTCCCAAAGAGCTTTAGAACAAGGCATAGTTTTCCCTGCTGGCTCTTTCGGTGTAGGACCAATCTCCAGACATATGGCCATTTTTGTGCCTGGCGGCACGCCAAGTTGCACAGGATGGTTTTGAGGCTGAAGGCAGCAGGAAAGCCTGCAGCCCCCAGGTGTGTGGGGCTACGCAAGCGGTTCCCAAAGAGCTTTAGAACAAGGCATAGTTTTCCCTGCTGGCTCTTTGGGAAAGGGACCAGTCTCAAGAAATATAGCCATTTTTTTGCCTGGCATGACGCCATGTGGGAAAGGGTGGTTTTGAGGCTGAAGGTGCCAGAAAAGCCTGCAGCCCCCAGGTGTGTGGGGCTACGCAAGCGGTTCCCAAAGAGCTTTAGAACAAGGCATCGTTTTCCCTGCTGGCTCTTTGGGCGTGGAACAAATCTCCAGATATATGGCCATTTTTGGGCCTGGCGCGGCGCCAAGTGGGAAAGGGTGGTTTTGAGGCTGAAGGCAGCAGGAAAGCCTGCAGCCTCCAGGTCTGTGGGGCTACGCAAGCGGTTCCCAAAGAGCTTTAGAACAAGGCATAGTTTTCGCTGCTGGCTCTTTGAGCGTGGGACCAGTCTCCAGCCATATGGCCATTTTTGGGCCTGGCTTGGCGCCATGTGGGAAAGGGTGGTTTTGAGGCTGAAGGCAGCAGGGAAGCCTGCAGCCCCCAGGTGTGTGGGGCTACGCAAGCTGTTCCCAAAGAGCTTTAGAACAAGGCATAGTTTTCCCTGCTGGCTCTTTCGGTGTAGGACCAATCTCCAGACATATGGCCATTTTTGTGCCTGGCGGCACGCCAAGTTGCACAGGATGGTTTTGAGGCTGAAGGCAGCAGGAAAGCCTGCAGCCCCCAGGTGTGTGGGGCTACGCAAGCGGTTCCCAAAGAGCTTTAGAACAAGGCATAGTTTTCCCTGCTGGCTCTTTGGGAAAGGGACCAGTCTCAAGAAATATAGCCATTTTTTTGCCTGGCATGACGCCATGTGGGAAAGGGTGGTTTTGAGGCTGAAGGTGCCAGAAAAGCCTGCAGCCCCCAGGTGTGTGGGGCTACGCAAGCGGTTCCCAAAGAGCTTTAGAACAAGGCATCGTTTTCCCTGCTGGCTCTTTGGGCGTGGAACAAATCTCCAGATATATGGCCATTTTTGGGCCTGGCGCGGCGCCAAGTGGGAAAGGGTGGTTTTGAGGCTGAAGGCAGCAGGAAAGCCTGCAGCCTCCAGGTCTGTGGGGCTACGCAAGCGGTTCCCAAAGAGCTTTAGAACAAGGCATAGTTTTCGCTGCTGGCTCTTTGAGCGTGGGACCAGTCTCCAGCCATATGGCCATTTTTGGGCCTGGCGCGGCGCCATGTGGGAAAGGGTGGTTTTGAGGCTGAAGAGAGCAGGAAAGCCTGCAGCCCCCAGGTGTGTGGGGCTACGCAAGCGGTTCCCAAAGAGCTTTAGAACAAGGCATAGTTTTCCCTGCTGGCTCTTTGAGCGTGGGACCAATCTCCAGACATATGGCCATTTCTGGGCCTGGCGCGGCGCCAAGTGGGAAAGGGTGGTTTTGAGGCTGAAGGCAGCAGGAAAGCCTGCAGCCCGCAGGTGTGTGGGGCTACGCAAGCGGTTCCCAAAGAGCTTTAGTACAAGGCATAGTTTTCCCTGCTGGCTCTTTGGGCGTGGGACCAACCTCCAGACATATGGCCATTTTTGGGCCTGGCGTGACGCCACGTGGGAAAGGGTGGTTTTGAGGCTGAAGGCAGCAGGAAAGCTTGCAGCCCCCAGGTCTGTGGGGCTACGCAAGCGGTTCCCAAAGAGCTTTAGAACAAGGCATCGTTTTCCCTGCTGGCACTTTGGGCGTGGAACAAATCTCCAGATATATGGCCATTTTTGGGCCTGGCGCGGCGCCAAGTGGGAAAGGGTGGTTTTGAGGCTGAAGGCAGCAGGAAAGCCTGCAGCCCCCAGGTGTGTGGGGCTACGCAAGCGGTTCCCAAAGAGCTTTAGAACAAGGCATCGTTTTCCCTGCTGGCTATTGGGGCGTGGAACAAATCTCCAGATATATGGCCATTTTTGGGCCTGGCGCGGCGCCATGTGGGAAAGGGTGGTTTTGAGGCTGAAGGCAGCAGGAAAGCCTGCAGCCTCCAGGTCTGTGGGGCTACGCAAGCGGTTCCCAAAGAGCTTTAGAACAAGGCATAGTTTTCGCTGCTGGCTCTTTGACCGTGGGACCAGTCTCCAGCCATATGGCCATTTTTGGGCCTGGCGCGGCGCCATGTGGAAAAGGGTGGTTTTGAGGCTGAAGGCAGCAGGAAAGCCTGCAGCCCCCAGGTGTGTGGGGCTACGCAAGCGGTTCCCAAAGAGCTTTAGAACAAGGCATAGTTTTCCCTGCTGGCTCTTTGAGCGTGGGACCAATCTCCAGACATATGGCCATTTTTGGGCCTGGCGCGGCGCCAAGTGGGAAAGGGTGGTTTTGAGGCTGAAGGCAGCAGGAAAGCCTGCAGCCCGCAGGTGTGTGGGGCTACGCAAGCGGTTCCCAAAGAGCTTTAGAATAAGGCATAGTTTTCCCTGCTGGCTCTTTGGGCGTGGGACCAACCTCCAGACATATGGCCATTTTTGGGCCTGGCGTGACGCCACGTGGGAAAGGGTGGTTTTGAGGCTGAAGGCAGCAGGAAAGCCTGCAGCCCCCAGGTCTGTGGGGCTACGCAAGCGGTTCCCAAAGAGCTTTAGAACAAGGCATAGTTTTCCCTGCTGGCTCTTTGGGCGTGGGACCAGTCTCCAGACATATGGCCATTTTTGGGCCTGGCTTGGCGCCATGTGGGAAAGGGTGGTTTTGAGGCTGAAGGCAGCAGGAAAGCCTGCAGCCCCCAGGTCTGTGGGGCTACGCAAGCGGTTCCCAAAGAGCTTTAGAACAAGGCATAGTTTTCCCTGCTGGCTCTTTGGGCGTGGGACCAGTCTCCAGACATATGGCCATTTTTGTGCCTGGCGCGGGGCCAAGTGGGAAAGAGTGGTTTTGAGGCTGAAGGCAGCAGGAAAGCCTGCAGCCCCGAGGTCTGTGGGACTACACAAGCGGTTCCCAAAGAGCTTTAGAACAAGGCATAGTTTTCCCTGCTGGCTCTTTGGGCGTGGGACCAACCTCCAGACATATGGCCATTTTTGTTCCTGGCGTGACGCCATTTGGGAAAGGGTGGTTTTGAGGCTGAAGGTGCCAGAAAAGCCTGCAGCCCCCAGGTGTGTGGGGCTACGCAAGCGGTTCCCAAAGAGCTTTAGAACAAGGCACAGTTTTCCCTGCTGGCTCTTTGGGCGTGGGACCAGTCTCCAGACATATGGCCATTTTTGTGCCTGGCTTGGCGCCAAGTGGGAAAGGGTGCTTTTGAGGCTGAAGGCAGCAGGAAAGCCTGCAGCCCCCAGGTGTGTGGGGCTATGCAAGCGGTTCCGAAAGAGCTTTAGAACAAGGCATAGTTTTCCCTGCTAGCTCTTTGGGCGTGGGACCAGTCTCCAGAAATATAGCCATTTTTGTGCCTGGCTTGGCGCCATGTGGGAAAGGGTGGTTTTGAGGCTGAAGGTGCCAGAAAAGCCTGCAGCCCCCAGGTCTGTGGGGCTACGCAAGCGGTTCCCAAAGAGCTTTAGAACAAGGCATAGTTTTCCCTGCTGGCTCTTTGGGCGTGAGACCAGTCGCCAGCCATATGGCCATTTTTGTGCCTGGCGTGGGGCCCAGTGGGAAAGGGTGGTTTTGAGGCTGAAGGCAGCAGGAAAGCTTGCAGCCCCAAAGGTGTGTGGGGCTACGCAAGCGGTTCCCAAAGAGCTTTAGAACAAGGCATAGTTTTCCCTGCTGGCTCTTTGGGCGTGGGACCAGTCTCCAGACATATGGCCATTTTTGTGCCTGGCTTGGCGCCATGTGGGAAAGGGTGGTTTTGAGGCTGAAGGCAGCAGGAAAGCCTGCAGCCCCCAGGTCTGTGGGGCTACGCAAGTGGTTCCCAAAGAGCTTTAGAACAAGGCATAGTTTTCCCTGCTGGCTCTTTCGGTGTAGGACCAATCTCCAGACATATGGCCATTTTTGTGCCTGGCGGCACGCCAACTTGCAAACGATGGTTTTGAGGCTGAAGGCAGCAGGAAAGTCTGCAGCCCGCAGGTGTGTGGGGCTACGCAAGCGGTTCCCAAAGAGCTTTAGAACAAGGCATAGTTTTCCCTGCTGGCTCTTTGGCAAAGGGACCAGTCTCCAGAAATATAGCCATTTTTGTGCCTGGCGCGACGCCAAGTGGGAAAGGGTGGTTTTGAGGCTGAAGGCAGCAGGAAAGCCTGCAGCCCCCAGGTGTGTGGGGCCACGCAAGCTGTTCCCAAAGAGCTTTAGAACAAGGCATAGTTTTCCCTGCTGGCTCTTTGGGCGTGGGACCAAACTCCAGCCATATGGCCATTTTTGGGACTGGCGCGGCGCCATGTGGGAAAGGGTGGTTTTGAGGCTGAAGGCAGCAGGAAAGCCTGCAGCCCCCGGGTGTGTGGGGCTACGCAAGCGGTTCCCAAAGAGCTTTAGAACAAGGCATAGTTTTCCCTGATGGCTCTTTGGGCGTGGGACCAGTCTCCAGCCATATGGCCATTTTTGGGCCTGGCGCAGCGCCAAGTGGGAAAGGGTGGTTTTGAGGCTGAAGGCAGCAGGAAAGCTTGCAAGCCCCCAGGTCTCTGGGGCCACGCAAGCGGTTCCCAAAGAGCTTTAGAACAAGGCATAGTTTTCCCTGCTGGCTCTTTGGGCGTGGAACAAATCTCCAGATATATGGCCATTTTTGGGCCTGGCGCGGCGCCATGTGGGAAAGGATTTTTTTGAGGCTGAAGGCAGCAGGAAAGCCTGCAGCCCGCAGGTGTGTGGGGCTACGCAAGCGGTTCCCAAAGAGCTTTAGAACAAGGCATAGTTATCCCTGCTGGCTCTTTGGGCGTGGGACCAACCTCCAGACATATGGCCATTTTTGTGCCTTGCGTGGCGCCAAGTGGGTAAGGGTGGTTTTGAGGCTGAAGGCAGCAGGAAAGCCTGCAGCCCCCAGGTGTGTGGGGCTACGCAAGCGGTTCCCAAAGAGCTTTAGAACAAGGCATAGTTTTCCCTGCTGGCTCTATGGGCGTGGGACCAGTCTCCAGACATATGGCCATTTTTGTGCCTGGCGCGACGCCAAGTGGGAAAGGGTGGTTTTGAGGCTGAAGGCAGCAGGAAAGCTTGCAGCCCCAAGGTGTGTGGGGCTACGCAAGCGGTTCCCAAAGAGCTTTAGAACAAGGCATAGTTTTCCCTGCTGGCTCTTTGGGCGTGGGACCAGTCTCCAGACATATGGCCATTTTTGGGCCTGGCGTGGTGCCAAGTGGGAAAGGGTGGTTTTGAGGCTGAAGGCAGCAGGAAAGCCTGCAGCCCCCAGGTGTGTGGGGCTACGCAAGCGGTTCCCAAAGAGCTTTAGAACAAGGCATCGTTTTCCCTGCTGGCTCTTTGGGCGTGGGACCAGTCTCCAGACATATGGCCATTTTTGTGCCTGGCTTGGCGCCATGTGGGAAAGGGTGGTTTTGAGGCTGAAGGCAGCAGGAAAGCCTGCAGCACCCACGTCTGTGGGGCTACGCAAGCGGTTCCCAAAGAGCTTTAGAACAAGGCATAGTTTTCCCTGCTGGCTCTTTCGGTGTAGGACCAATCTCCAGACATATGGCCATTTTTGTGCCTGGCGGCACGCCAAGTTTCAGACGATGGGTTTGAGGCTGAAGGCAGCAGGAAAGTCAGGAGCCCCCAGGTGTGTGGGGCTACGCAAGCGGTTCCCAAAGAGCTTTAGAACAAGGCATAGATTTCCCTGCTGGCTCTTTGGGAAAGGGACCAGTCTCTTGAAAAATATAGCCATTTTTGTGCCTGGCGCGACGCCAAGTGGGAAAGGGTGGTTTTGAGGCTGAAGGCAGCAGGAAAGCCTGCAGCCCCCAGGTCTGTGGGGCCACGCAAGCTGTTCCCAAAGAGCTTTAGAACAAGGCATAGTTTTCCCTGCTGGCTCTTTGGGCGTGGGACCAAACTCCAGCAATATGGCCATTTTTGGGCCTGGCTTGGCGCCATGTGGGAAAGGGTGGTTTTGAGGCTGAAGGCAGCAGGGAAGCCTGCAGCCCCCAGGTGTGTGGGGCTACGCAAGCTGTTCCCAAAGAGCTTTAGAACAAGGCATAGTTTTCCCTGCTGGCTCTTTCGGTGTAGGACCAATCTCCAGACATATGGCCATTTTTGTGCCTGGCGGCACGCCAAGTTGCACAGGATGGTTTTGAGGCTGAAGGCAGCAGGAAAGCCTGCAGCCCCCAGGTGTGTGGGGCTACGCAAGCGGTTCCCAAAGAGCTTTAGAACAAGGCATAGTTTTCCCTGCTGGCTCTTTGGGAAAGGGACCAGTCTCAAGAAATATAGCCATTTTTTTGCCTGGCGTGACGCCATGTGGGAAAGGGTGGTTTTGAGGCTGAAGGTGCCAGAAAAGCCTGCAGCCCCCAGGTGTGTGGGGCTACGCAAGCGGTTCCCAAAGAGCTTTAGAACAAGGCATAGTTTTCCCTGCTGGCTCTTTGGGCGTGAGACCAGTCGCCAGACATATGGCCATTTTTGTGCCTGGCGTGGGGCCAAGTGGGAAAGGGTGGTTTTGAGGCTGAAGGCAGCAGGAAAACTTGCAGCCCCCAGGTCTGTGGGGCTACGCAAGCGGTTCCCAAAGAGCTTTAGAACAAGGCATAGTTTTCCCTGCTGGCTCTTTGGGCGTGGGACCAGTCTCCAGACATATGGCCATTTTTGTGCCTGGCGTGACGCCAAGTGGGAAAGGGTGGTTTTGAGGCTGAAGGCAGCAGGAAAGCCTGCAGCCCCCAGGTGTGTGGGGCTACGCAAGCGGTTCCCAAAGAGCTTTAGAACAAGGCATAGTTTTCCCTGCTGGCTCTTTCGGTGTAGGACCAATCTCCAGACATATGGCCATTTTTGTGCCTGGCGGCACGCCAAGTTACAGATAATGGTTTTAAGGCTGAAGGTAGCAGGAAAGTCTGCAGCCCCCAGGTCTGTGGGGCTACGCAAGCGGTTCCCAAAGAGCTTTAGAACAAGGCATAGTTTTCCCTGCTGGCTCTTTGGGCGTGGGACCAGTCTCCAGAAATATAGCCATTTTCGGGCCTGGCGCAGCGCCAAGTGGGAAAGGGTGGTTTTGAGGCTGAAGGCAGCAGGAAAGCCTGCAAGCCCCCAGGTCTCTGGGGCCACGCAAGCGGTTCCCAAAGAGCTTTAGAACAAGGCATCGTTTTCCCTGCTGGCTCTTTGGGCGTGGAACAAATCTCCAGATATATGGCCATTTTTGGGCCTGGCGCGGCGCCATGTGGGAAAGGATTGTTTTGAGGCTGAAGGCAGCAGGAAAGCCTGCAGCCCCCAGGTGTGTGGGGCTACGCAAGCGGTTCCCAAAGAGCTTTAGAACAAGGCATAGTTTTCCCTGCTGGCTCTTTGGGCGTGGGACCAACCTCCAGACATATGGCCATTTTTGGGCCTGGCGTGACGCCATGTGGGAAAGGGTGGTTTTGAGGCTGAAGGCAGCAGGAAAGCCTGCAGCCCCCAGGTGTGTGGGGCTACGCAAGCGGTTCCCAAAGAGCTTTAGAACAAGGCATAGTTTTCCCTGCTGGCTCTTTGGGCGTGGGACCAGTCTCCAGACATATGGCCATTTTTGTGCCTTGCGTGGCGCCAAGTGGGAAAGGGTGGTTTTGAGGCTGAAGGCAGCAGGAAAGCCTGCAGCCCCCAGGTGTGTGGGGCTACGCAAGCGGTTCCCAAAGAGCTTTAGAACAAGGCATAGTTTTCCCTGCTGGCTCTTTGGGCGTGGGACCAATCTCCAGACATATTGCCATTTTTGGGCCTGGCGCGACACCAAGTGGGAAAGGGTGGTTTTGAGGCTGAAGGCAGCAGGAAAGCCTGCAGCCCCCAGGTCTGTGGGGCTACGCAAGTGGTTCCCAAAGAGCTTTAGAACAAGGCATAGTTTTCCCTGCTGGCTCTTTGGGCGTGGGACCAACCTCCAAACCTATGGCCATTTTTGTGCCTGGCGTGACGCCATGTGGGAAAGGGTGGTTTTGAGGCTGAAGGCAGCAGGAAAGCCTGCAGCTCGCAGGTGTGTGGGGCTACGCAAGCGGTTCCCAAAGAGCTTTAGAACAAGGCATATTTTTCCCTGCTGGCTCTTTGGGCGTGGGACCAACCTCCAGACATATGGCCATTTTTGTGCCTGGCGTGGGGCCAAGTGGGAAAGGGTGGTTTTGAGGCTGAAGGCAGCAGGAAAGCCTGCAGCCCCCAGGTCTGTGGGGCTACGCAAGCGGTTCCCAAAGAGCTTTAGAACAAGGCATAGTTTTCCCTGCTGGCTCTTTGGGCGTGGGACCAGTCTCCAGACATATGGCCATTTTTGGGCCTGGCGCGGCGCCAAGTGGGAAAGGGTGGTTTTGAGGCTGAAGGCAGCAGGAAAGCCTGCAGCCCCCAGGTCTGTGGGGCTTCGCAAGCGGTTCCCAAAGAGCTTTAGAACAAGGCATAGTTTTCCCTGCTGGCTCTTTGGGCGTGGGACCAGTCTCCAGACATATGGCCATTTTTGGGCCTGGCGCGGCGCCAAGTGGGAAAGGGTGGTTTTGAGGCTGAAGGCAGCAGGAAAGCCTGCAGCCCCCAGGTCTGTGGGGCTACGCAAGCGGTTCCCAAAGAGCTTTAGAACAAGGCATAGTTTTCCCTGCTGGCTCTTTGGGCGTGGGATCAACCTCCAGACATATGGCCATTTTTGGGCCTGGCGTGACGCCATGTGGGAAAGGGTGGTTTTGAGGCTGAAGGCAGCAGGAAAGCCTGCAGCCCCCAGGTGTGTGGGGCTACGCAAGCCGTTCCCAAAGAGCTTTAGAATAAGGCATAGTTTTCCCTGCTGGCTCTTTGGGTGTGGGACCAACCTCCAGACATATGGCCATTTTTGGGCCTGGCGCGGCGCCAAGTGGGAAAGGGTGGTTTTGAGGCTGAAGGCAGCAGGAAAGCCTGCAGCCCCCAGGTGTGTGGGGCTACGCAAGCGGTTCCCAAAGAGCTTTAGAACAAGGCATAGTTTTCCCTGCTGGCTCTTTGGGCGTGGGACCAGTCTCCAGACATATGGCCATTTTTTTACCTTGAGCGACGCCATGTGGGAAAGGGCGGTTTTGAGGCTGAAGGCAGCAGGAAAGCCTGCAGCCCCCAGGTCTGTGGGGCTACGCAAGCGGTTCCCAAAGAGCTTTAGAACAAGGCATAGTTTTCCCTGCTGGCTCTTTGGGCGTGGGACCAACCTCCAGACATATGGCCATTTTTGTGCCTGGCGTGACGCCATGTGGGAAAGGGTGGTTTTGAGGCTGAAGGCAGCAGGAAGGCCTGCGGCCCGCAGGTGTGTGGGGCTACGCAAGCGGTTCCCAAAGAGCTTTAGAACAAGGCATAGTTTTCCCTGCTGGCTCTTTGGGCGTGAGACCAGTCGCCAGACATATGGCCATTTTTGTGCCTGGCGTGGGGCCAAGTGGGAAAGGGTGGTTTTGAGGCTGAAGGCAGCAGCAAAGCTTGCAGCCCGCAGGTGTGTGGGGCTACGCAAGCGGTTCCCAAAGAGCTTTAGAACAAGGCATAGTTTTCCCTGCTGGCTCTTTGGGCGTGGGACCAACCTCCAGACATATGGCCATTTTTGGGCCTGGCGTGGGGCCAAGTGGGAAAGGGTGGTTTTGAGGCTGAAGGCAGCAGGAAAGCCTGCAGCCCCCAGGTGTGTGGGGCTACGCAAGCGGTTCCCAAAGAGCTTTAGAACAAGGCATAGTTTTCCCTGCTGGCTCTTTGGGCGTGGGACCAGTCTCCAGAAATATAGCCATTTTCGGGCCTGGCTCAGCGCCAAGTGGGAAAGGGTGGTTTTGAGGCTGAAGGCAGCAGGAAAGCCTGCAAGCCCCCAGGTCTCTGGGGCCACGCAAGCGGTTCCCAAAGAGCTTTAGAACAAGGCATCGTTTTCCCTGCTGGCTCTTTGGGCGTGGAACAAATCTCCAGATATATGGCCATTTTTGGGCCTGGCGCGGCGCCATGTGGGAAAGGATTGTTTTGAGGCTGAAGGCAGCAGGAAAGCCTGCAGCCCCCAGGTGTGTGGGGCTACGCAAGCGGTTCCCAAAGAGCTTTAGAACAAGGCATAGTTTTCCCTGCTGGCTCTTTGGGCGTGGGACCAACCTCCAGACATATGGCCATTTTTGGGCCTGGCGTGACGCCATGTGGGAAAGGGTGGTTTTGAGGCTGAAGGCAGCAGGAAAGCCTGCAGCCCCCAGGTGTGTGGGGCTACGCAAGCGGTTCCCAAAGAGCTTTAGAACAAGGCATAGTTTTCCCTGCTGGCTCTTTGGGCGTGGGACCAACCTCCAGACATATGGCCATTTTTGTGCCTTGCGTGGCGCCAAGTGGGAAAGGGTGGTTTTGAGGCTGAAGGCAGCAGGAAAGTCTGCAGCCCCCAGGTGTGTGGGGCTACGCAAGCGGTTCCCAAAGAGCTTTAGAACAAGGCATAGTTTTCCCTGCTGGCTCTTTGGGCGTGGGACCAATCTCCAGACATATTGCCATTTTTGGGCCTGCCGCGACACCAAGTGGGAAAGGGTGGTTTTGAGGCTGAAGGCAGCAGGAAATCCTGCAGCCCCCAGGTCTGTGGGGCTACGCAAGTGGTTCCCAAAGAGCTTTAGAACAAGGCATAGTTTTCCCTGCTGGCTCTTTGGGCGTGGGACCAACCTCCAAACCTATGGCCATTTTTGTGCCTGGCGTGACGCCATGTGGGAAAGGGTGGTTTTGAGGCTGAAGGCAGCAGGAAAGCCTGCAGCTCGCAGGTGTGTGGGGCTACGCAAGCGGTTCCCAAAGAGCTTTAGAACAAGGCATATTTTTCCCTGCTGGCTCTTTGGGCGTGGGACCAACCTCCAGACATATGGCCATTTTTGTGCCTGGCGTGGGGCCAAGTGGGAAAGGGTGGTTTTGAGGCTGAAGGCAGCAGGAAAGCCTGCAGCCCCCAGGTCTGTGGGGCTACGCAAGCGGTTCCCAAAGAGCTTTAGAACAAGGCATAGTTTTCCCTGCTGGCTCTTTGGGCGTGGGACCAGTCTCCAGACATATGGCCATTTTTGGGCCTGGCGCGGCGCCAAGTGGGAAAGGGTGGTTTTGAGGCTGAAGGCAGCAGGAAAGCCTGCAGCCCCCAGGTCTGTGGGGCTACGCAAGCGGTTCCCAAAGAGCTTTAGAACAAGGCATAGTTTTCCCTGCTGGCTCTTTGGGCGTGGGATCAACCTCCAGACATATGGCCATTTTTGGGCCTGGCGTGACGCCATGTGGGAAAGGGTGGTTTTGAGGCTGAAGGCAGCAGGAAAGCCTGCAGCCCCCAGGTGTGTGGGGCTACGCAAGCCGTTCCCAAAGAGCTTTAGAATAAGGCATAGTTTTCCCTGCTGGCTCTTTGGGTGTGGGACCAACCTCCAGACATATGGCCATTTTTGGGCCTGGCGCGGCGCCAAGTGGGAAAGGGTGGTTTTGAGGCTGAAGGTGCCAGGAAAGCCTGCAGCCCCCAGGTCTGTGGGGCTACGCAAGCGGTTCCCAAAGAGCTTTAGAACAAGGCATAGTTTTCCCTGCTGGCTCTTTGGGCGTGGGACCAGTCTCCAGACATATGGCCATTTTTGTGCCTGGCTTGGCGCCATGTGGGAAAGGGTGGTTTTGAGGCTGAAGGCAGCAGGAAAGCCTGCAGCCCCCAGGTCTGTGGGGCTACGCAAGCGGTTCCCAAAGAGCTTTAGAACAAGGCATAGTTTTCCCTGCTGGCTCTTTGGGCGTGGGACCAGTCTCCAGACATATGGCCATTTTGTTAACTTCAGCGACGCCATGTGGGAAAGGGTGGTTTTGAGGCTGAAGGCAGCAGGAAAGCCTGCACCCCCCAGGTGTGTGGGGCTACGCAAGCGGTTCCCAAAGAGCTTTAGAACAAGGCATAGTTTTCCCTGCTGGCTCTTTGGGCGTGGAACCAATCTCCAGACATATGGCCTTTTTTGGGCCTGGCGCGACGCAAAGTGGGAAAGGGTGGTTTTGAGGCTGAAGGCAGCAAGAAAGCCTGCAGCCCCCAGGTCTGTGGGGCTACGCAAGCGGTTCCCAAAGAGCTTTAGAACAAGGCATAGTTTTCCCTGCTGGCTCTTTGGGCGTGGGACCAGTCTCCAGACATATGGCCATTTTTGGGCCTGGCTTGGCGCCATGTGGGAAAGGGTGGTTTTGAGGCTGAAGGCAGCAGGAAAGCCTGCAGCCCGCAGGTGTGTGGGGCTACGCAAGCGGTTCCCAAAGAGCTTTAGAACAAGGCATAGTTTTCCCTGCTGGCTCTTTGGGCGTGGGACCAACCTCCAGACATATGGCCATTTTTGTGCCTGGCGTGACGCCAAGTGGGAAAGGGTGGTTTTGAGGCTGAAGGCAGCAAGAAAGCCTGCAGCCCCCAGGTCTGTGGGGCTACGCAAGCGGTTCCCAAAGAGCTTTAGAACAAGGCATAGTTTTCCCTGCTGGCTCTTTGGGCGTGGGACCAATCTCCAGCCATATGGCCATTTTTGGGCCTGGCGTGGCGCCAAGTGGGAAAGGGTGGTTTTGAGGCTGAAGGCAGCAGGAAAGCCTGCAGCCCCCAGGTGTGTGGGGCTACGCAAGCGGTTCCCAAAGAGCTTTAGAACAAGGCACAGTTTTCCCTGCTGGCTCTTTGGGCGTGGGACCAGTCTCCAGATATATGGCCATTTTTGGGCCTGGCACGGCGCCAAGTGGGAAAGGGTGGTTTTGAGGCTGAAGGCAGCAGGAAAGCCTGCAGCTCGCAGGTGTGTGGGGCTACGCAAGCGGTTCCCAAAGAGCTTTAGAACAAGGCATAGTTTTCCCTGCTGGCTGTTTGGGCGTGGGACCAACCTCCAGACATATGGCCATTTTTGTGCCTGGCGTGACGCCATGTGGGAAAGGGTGGTTTTGAGGCTGAAGGTGCCAGGAAAGCCTGCAGCCCCCAGGTGTGTGGGGCTACGCAAGCGGTTCCCAAAGAGCTTTAGAACAAGGCATAGTTTTCCCTGCTGGCTCTTTGGGCGTGAGACCAGTCGCCAGACATATGGCCATTTTTGTGCCTGGCGTGGGGCCAAGTGGGAAAGGGTGGTTTTGAGGCTGAAGGCAGCAGGAAAGCTTGCAGCCCCAAGGTGTGTGGGGCTACACAAGCGGTTCCCAAAGAGCTTTAGAACAAGGCATAGTTTTCCCTGCTGGCTCTTTGGGCGTGGGACCAGTCTCCAGACATATGGCCATTTTTGGGCCTGGCGTGGGGCCAAGTGGGAAAGGGTGGTTTTGAGCCTGAAGGCAGCAGGAAAGCTTGCAACCCCCAGGTCTCTAGTGCCACGCAAGCGGTTCCCAAAGAGCTTTAGAACAAGGCATCGTTTTCCCTGCTGGCTCTTTGGGCGTGGGACCAGTCTCCAGACATATGGCCATTTTTGTGCCTGGCGCGGGGACAAGTGGGAAAGGGTGGTTTTGAGGCTGAAGGCAGCAGGAAAGCCTGCAGCCCCCAGGTCTGTGGGGCCACGCAAGCGGTTCCCAAAGAGCTTTAGAACAAGGCATAGTTTTCCCTGCTGGCTCTTTGGTCGTGGGACCAATCTCCAGATATATGGCCATTTTTGTGCCTGGCGCAGCGCCATGTGGGAAAGGGTAGTTTTGAGGCTGAAGGCAGCAGGAAAGCCTGCAGCCCCCAGGTGTGTGGGGCTACGCAAGCGGTTCCCAAAGAGCTTTAGAACAAGGCATAGTTTTCCCTGCTGGCTCTTTGGGCGTGGGACCAATCTCCAGCCATATGGCCATTTTTGGGCCTGGCGTGGCGCCAAGTGGGAAAGGGTGGTTTTGAGGCTGAAGGCAGCAGGAAAGCCTGCAGCCCCCAGGTGTGTGGGGCTACGCAAGCGGTTCCCAAAGAGCTTTAGAACAAGGCACAGTTTTCCCTGCTGGCTCTTTGGGCGTGGGACCAGTCTCCAGACATATGGCCATTTTTGGGACTGGCGCTGCGCCAAGTGGGAAAGGGTGGTTTTGAGGCTGAAGGCAGCAGGAAAGCTTACAGCCCCCAGGTCTCCGGGGCCACGCAAGCGGTTCCTAAAGAGCTTTAGAACAAGGCATCGTTTTCCCTGCTGGCTCTTTCGGTGTAGGACCAATCTCCAGACATATGGCCATTTTTGTGCCTGGCGGCACGCCAAGTTGGAGACGATGGTTTTGAGGCTGAAGGCAGCAGGAAAGTCTGCAGCCCCCAGGTGTGTGGGGCTACGCAAGTGGTTCCCAAAGAGCTCACTCTTGGCACTTTGGATGTGGGACATACAGCGAGATGTTTGCTGCTTTGGCGTTTGGCTGTTGGGAGATTTACAGCACAAAGATATCTAGTTGATTTGAAGCAGTTCAGAGAAAGTCTGAACATAATCCTCACTTTTCCCTCCTGGCACTTTCCCTGTAGGGGATACCGCAAGAGCTTTCTGTATTTTGGGCACAGCGCTCTGCAGGGTGTTAGCAGAGACTTTCCCGGGACAGTGAAACCCTATGTCAGAGACACTGAGAATAAGCCCCAACGTTCCTTCCAGGCATTTTCAGTGTGGGTGCCTTCTCCACGTGGTTCCTGGTTTCACTGCAGCTCTGAAGAGAATGTTAGCAAAGAGGTAATCGGGACAGTGCAAACAGTACTCAAAGACAGGGAGAGCAAGCTCTACATTACTCTCTTGGCACTTTGGATGTGGGACATACAGCGAGATTTTTGCTGCTTTTCGTTTGGCTGTTGGGAGATTTACAGCACAAAGATATCCAGTTGATTTGAAGCAGTTCCGAGAAAGTCTAAGCATAATCCTCACTTTTCCCTCCTGGCACTTTCCATGTGGGAGATATAGCAGGATGTATATTGGTTTTAGGAACTGTCCCCGGACAGTGTGGGCAGAAAAGTTCCTGGCTCCTTGAATGCCGTTTCTGGAGACACTGCGATCAATGTGGGAGATATGTCAAGATGTGTGTTGGTTTTGAGGACGGCTTTCTGGACAGTCTTAGCAAAAAGGTCACAGGGATAATCAGAGCAATTCTCAGAGACACTGAGACCAAGCTCCACAATTCCTCCTGGCACTTTCCCTGTAGGAGAGACTGCAAGACGTTGCTGTATATTGGGCACAGCGCTCTGCAGGGTGTTAGCAGAGACTTTCCCGGGACAGTGAAACCCTATGTCAGAGACACTGAGAAGAAGCCCCAATGTTCCCTCCAGGCACTTTCAGTGTGGGTGCCTTCTCCACGTGGTTCCTGGTTTCACTGCAGCTCTGAAGAGAATGTTAGCAAAGAGGTAATCGGGACAGTGCAAACAGTACTCAAAGACAGGGAGAGCAAGCTCTCTCTTGGCATTTTGGATGTGGGACATACAGCGAGATGTTTGCTGTTTTACATTTGGCTGTTGGGAGATTTACAGCACAAAGATATCTAGTTGATTTGAAGCAGTTCCGAGAAAGTCTAAGCATAATCCTCACTTTTCCCTCCTGGCACTTTCCCTGTAGGAGATACCTCAAGACGTTTCTGTATATTGGGCACAGCGCTCTGCAGGGTGTTAGCAGAGACTTTCCCGGGACAGTGAAACCCTATGTCAGAGACACTGAGAAGAAGCCCCAACGTTCCTTCCAGGCATTTTCAGTGTGGGTGCCTTCTCCACGTGGTTCCTGGTTTCACTGCAGCTCTGAAGAGAATGTTAGCAAAGAGGTAATCGGGACAGTGCAAACAGTACTCAAAGACAGGGAGAGCAAGCTCTCTCTTGGCACTTTGGATGTGGGACATACAGCGAGATGTTTGCTGCTTTTCGTTTGGCTGTTGGGAGATTTACAGCACAAAGATATCCAGTTGATTTGAAGCAGTTCCGAGAAAGTCTAAGCATAATCCTCACTTTTCCCTCCTGGCACTTTCCATGTGGGAGATATAGCAGCATGTATATTGGTTTTAGGAACTGTCCCCGGACAGTGTGGGCAGAAAAGTTCCTGGCTCCTTGAATGCCGTTTCTGGAGACACTGCGATCAATGTGGGAGATATGTCAAGATGTGTGTTGGTTTTGAGGACGGCTTTCTGGAGAGTCTTAGCAAAGAGGTCACAGGGATAATCAGAGGAATTTTCAGAGACACTGAGAACAAGGTCGACATATCCTCCTGGCACTTTCCCTGTAGGAGACACTGCAAGACGTTTCTGTATATTGGGCACAGCGCTCTGCAGGGTGTTAGCAGAGACTTTCCCGGGACAGTGAAACCCTATGTCAGAGACACTGAGAAGAAGCCCCAATGTTCCCTCCAGGCACTTTCAGTGTGGGTGCCTTCTCCACGTGGTTCCTGGTTTCACTGCAGCTCTGAAGAGAATGTTAGCAAAGAGGTAATCGGGACAGTGCAAACAGTACTCAAAGACAGGGAGAGCAAGCTCTCTCTTGGCACTTTGGATGTGGGACATACAGCGAGATGTTAGCTGCTTTTACATTTGGCTGTTGGGAGAGTTACAGCACAAAGATATCTAGTTGATTTGAAGCAGTTCAGAGAAAGGCTAAACATAATCCTCACTTTTCCCTCCTGGCACTTTCCCTGTAGGGGATACCGCAAGACGTTTCTGTATATTAGGTACAGCGCTCTGCAGGGTGGTAGCAGAGACTTTCCCGGGACAGTGAAACCCTATATCAGAGACACTGAGAAGAAGCCCCAACGTTCCTTCCAGGCATTTTCAGAGTTGGTGCGTTCTCCACGTGGTTCCTGGTTTCACTGCAGCTCTGAAGAGAATGTTAGCAAAGAGGTAATCGGGACAGTGAAAACAGTACTCAAAGACAGGGAGAGCAAGCTCTCTCTTGGCACTTTGGATGTGGGACATACAGTGAGATGTTTGCTGCTTTTACATTTGGCTGTTGGAAGATTTACAGCACAAAGATATCTAATTGATTTGAAGCAGTTCCGAGAAAGTCTAAACATAATCCTCACTTTTCCCTCCTGGCACTTTCCCTGTAGGAGATACCGCAAGACGTTTCTGTATATTGGGCACAGCGCTCTGCAGGGTGTTAGCAGAGACTTTCCCGGGACAGTGAAACCCCATATCAGAGACACTGAGAAGAAGCCCCAACGTTCCTTCCAGGCATTTTCATTTCGATGCCTTATTCTAAAGCTCTTTGGGAACCGCTTGCGTGGCCCCACAGACCTGCGGGCTGCAGACTTTCCTGCTGCCTTCAGCCTCAAAACCACCCTTTCCCACTTGGCGTCGCGCCAGGCACAAAAATGGCCATATGGCTGGAGACTGGTCCCACGCCCAAAGAGCCAGCAGGGAAAACTATGCCTTGTGCTAAAGCTCTTTGGGAACCGCTTGCGTAGCCCCACACACCTGGGGGCTGCAGGCTTTCCTGCTGCCTTCAGCCTCAAAGGCACCCTTTCCCACTTTGCCCCGCGCCAGGCACAAAAATGGCCATATGTCTGGAGATTGGTCCCACGCCCAAAGTGCCAGCAGGGAAAACTATGCCTTGTTCTAAAGCTCTTTGGGAACCGCTTGCGTAGCCCCACACCCCTGGGGGCTGCAGGCTTTTCTGGCACCTTCAGCCTCAAAAGCACCCTTTCCCACTTGGGTCCACGCCAGGCCCAAAAATGGCCATATGTCTGGAGACTGGTCCCACGCCCAAAGAGCCAGCAGGGAAAATTATGCCTTGTTCTAAAGCTCTTTGGGAACCGCTTGCGTAGCCCCACACACCTGCGGGCTGCAGGCTTTCTTGCTGCCTTCAGCCTAGAAACCACCCTTTCCCACATGGCGTCACGCCAGGCACAAAAATGGCCATATGTCTGGAGGTTGGTCCTACGCCCAAAGAGCCAGCAGGGAAAACTATGCCTTGTTCTAAAGCTCTTTGGGAACCGCTTGCGTAGCCCCACACACCTGGGGGCTGCAGGCTTTCCTGCTGCCTTCAGCCTCAAAACAGCCCTTTCCCACATGGCGCCGCGCCAGGCCCAAAAATGGCCATATATCTGGAGACTGGTCCCACGCCCAAAGAGCCAGCAGGGAAAACGATGCCTTGTTCTAAAGCTCTTTGGGAACCGCTTGCGTAGCCCCACAGACCTGGGGGCTGCAGGCTTTTCTGGCACCTTCAGCCTCAAAACCACCCTTTCCCACATGGCGTCACGCCAGGCACAAAAATCGCCATATGTCTGGAGGTTGGTCCCACGCCCAAAGAGCCAGCAGGGAAAACTATGCCTTGTTCTAAAGCTCTTTGGGAACCGCTTGCGTAGCCCCACAGACCTGGGGGCTGCAGGCTTTCCTGCTCTCTTCATCTTAAAAACCACCCTTTCCCACATGGCGTCACGCCAGGCACAAAAATCGCCATATGTCTGGATGTTGGTTCCACGCCCAAAGAGCCAGAAGGGAATACTATGCCTTGTTCTAAAGCTCTTTGGGGACCGCTTGCGTAGCCCCACAGACCTGGGGGCTGCAGGCTTTCCTGCTGCCTTCAGCCTCAAAACCACCCTTTCCCACTTGGCGTCACGCCAGGCACAAAAATGGCCATATGTCTGGAGACTGGTCCCACGCCCAAAGAGCCAGCAGGGAAAACTATGCCTTGTTCTAAAGCTCTTTGGGAACCGCTTGCGTAGCCCCACAGACCTGGGGGCTGCAGGCTTTCCTGCTGCCTTCAGCCTCAAAACGACCCTTTCCCACATGGCGCCGCGCCAGGCCCAAAACTGGCCATATATCTGGAGACTGGTCCCACGCCCAAAGAGCCAGCAGGGAAAACTATGCCTCGTTCTAAAGCTCTTTGGGAACCACTTGCGTAGCCCCACAGACCTGGGGGCTGCAGGCTTTCCTGCTGCCTTCAGCCTCAAAACCACCCTTTCCCACATGGCGTCACGACAGGCCCAAAAATGGCCATATGTCTGGAGGTTGATCCCAAGCCCAAAGAGCCAGCAGGGAAAACTATGCCTTGTTCTAAAGCTCTTTGGGAACTGCTTGCGTAGCCCCACACACCTGGGGTCTGCAGGCTTTTCTGGCACGTTCAGCCTCAAAACCACCCTTTCCCACATGGCGTCACGCCAGGCCCAAAAATGGCCATATGTCTGGAGATTGGTCCCACGCCCAAAGAGCCAGCAGGGAAAATTATACCTTGTACTGAAGCTCTTTGGGAACCGCTTGCGTAGCCCCACAGACCTGGGGGCTGCAGGCTTTCCTGCTCTCTTCAGCCTCAAAAGCACCCTTTCCCACATGGCGCCAAGTCAGGCCCAAAAATGGCCATATGTCTGGAGACTGGTCCCACGCCCAAAGAGCCAGCAGGGAAAACTATGCCTTGTTCTAAAGCTCGTTAGGAACCGCTTGCGTAGCCCCACAGACCTGGGGGCTGCAGGCTTTCCTGCTGCCTTCAGCCTCAAAAGCACCCTTTCCCACTTGGCGCCAAGCCAGGCCCAAAAATGGCCATATGTCTGGAGACTGGTCCCACGCCCAAAGAGCCAGCAGGGAAAACTATGCCTTGTTCTAAGCTCTTTGGGAACCGCTTGCGTAGCCCCACACACCTGGGGGCGGCAGGCTTTCCTGCTGCCTTCAGCTTCAAAACCACCCTTTTCCACATGGCGTCACGCCAGGCACAAAAATGGCCATATGTCTGGATGTTCGTCCCACGCCCAAAGAGCCAGCAGGGAAAACTATGCCTCGTTCTAAAGCTCTTTGGGAACCGCTTGCGTAGCCCCACAGACCTGGGGGCTGCAGGCTTTCCTGCTGCCTTCAGCCTCAAAACCACCCTATCCCACTTGGCGCCAAGCCAGGCACAAAAATGGCCATATGTCTGGAGACTGGTCCCACGCCCAAAGAGCCAGCAGGGAAAACTATGCCTTGTTCTAAAGCTCTTTGGGAACCGCTTGCGTGGCCCCACAGACCTGCGGGCTGCAGGCTTTCCTGCTGCCTTCAGCCTCAAAACCACCCTTTCCCACTTGGCGTCGCGCCAGGCACAAAAATGGCTATATTTCTGGAGACTGGTCCCTTTCCCAAAGAGCCAGCAGGGAAAACTATGCCTTGTTCTAAAGCTCTTTGGGAACCGCTTGCGTAGCCCCACAGACCTGGGGGCTGCAGGCTTTCCTGCTGCCTTCAGCCTCAAAACCACCCTTTCCCACTTGGCGCCACGCAAGGCACAAAAATGGCCATATGTCTGGAGGTTGATCCCAAGCCCAAAGAGCCAGCAGGGAAAACTATGCCTTGTTCTAAAGCTCTTTGGGAACCGCTTGCGTAGCCCCACACACCTGGGGTCTGCAGGCTTTTCTGGCACCTTCAGCCTCAAAACCACCCTTTCCCACATGGCGTCACGCCAGGCCCAAAAATGGCCATATGTCTGGAGATTGGTCCCACACTCAAAGAGCCAGCAGGGAAAATTATACCTTGTACTGAAGCTCTTTGGGAACCGCTTGCGTAGCCCCACAGACCTGGGGGCTGCAGGCTTTCCTGCTCTCTTCAGCCTCAAAAGCACCCTTTCCCACATGGCGCCAAGTCAGGCCCAAAAATGGCCATATGTCTGGAGACTGGTCCCACGCCCAAAGAGCCAGCAGGGAAAATTATGCCTTGTTCTAAAGCTCGTTAGGAACCGCTTGCGTAGCCCCACAGACCTGGGGGCTGCAGGCTTTCCTGCTGCCTTCAGCCTCAAAAGCACCCTTTCCCACTTGGCGCCAAGCCAGGCCCAAAAATGGCCATATGTCTGGAGACTGGTCCCACGCCCAAAGAGCCAGCAGGGAAAACGATGCCTTGTTCTAAAGCTCTTTGGGAACTGCTTGCGTAGCCCCACAGACCTGGGGGCTGCAGGCTTTCCTGCTCTCTTCAGCCTCAAAACCACCCTTTCCCACATGGCGTCACGCCAGGCCCAAAAATGGCCATATGTCTGGAGACTGGTCCCACGCCCACAGAGCCAGCAGGGAAAACTATGCCTTGTTCTAAGCTCTTTGGGAACCGCTTGCGTAGCCCCACACACCTGGGGGCGGCAGGCTTTCCTGCTGCCTTCAGCTTCAAAACCACCCTTTTCCACATGGCGTCACGCCAGGTACAAAAATGGCCATATGTCTGGATGTTCGTCCCACGCCCAAAGAGCCAGCAGGGAAAACTATGCCTTGTTCTAAAGCTCTTTGGGAACCGCTTGCGTAGCCCCACACACCTGGGGGCTCCAGGCTTTCCTGCTGCCTTCAGCCTCAAAACCACCCTATCCCACTTGGCGCCAAGCCAGGCACAAAAATGGCCATATGTCTGGAGACTGGTCCCACGCCCAAAGAGCCAGCAGGGAAAACTATGCCTTGTTCTAAAGCTCTTTGGGAACCGCTTGCGTAGCCCCACAGAAACTGGGGGCTGGAGGCTTTTCTCGCGCTTTCAGCCTCAAAACCACACTTTCCAACTTGACCCCGCGCCAGGCACAAAAATGGCCATATGTCTGGCGACTGGTCTCACGCCCAAAGTGCCAGCAGGGAAAACTATGCCTTGTTCTAAAGCTCTTTGGGAACCGCTTGCGTAGCCCCACACCCCTGGGGGCTGCAGGCTTTTCTGGCACCTTCAGCCTCAAAAGCACCCTTTCCCACTTGGCTCCACGCCAGGCCCAAAAATGGCCATATGTCTGGAGACTGGTCCCACGCCCAAAGAGCCAGCAGGGAAAACTATGCCTTGTTCTAAAGCTCTTTGGGAACCGCTTGCGTAGCCCCACACACCTGCGGGCTGCAGGCTTTCTTGCTGCTTTCAGCCTCAAAACCACCCTTTCCCACATGGCGTCACGCCAGGCACAAAAATGGCCATATGTCTGGAGGTTGGTCCTACGCCCAAAGAGCCAGCAGGGAAAACTATGCCTTGTTCTAAAGCTCTTTGGGAACCGCTTGCGTAGCCCCACACACCTGGGGGCTGCAGGCTTTCCTGCTGCCTTCAGCCTCAAAACAGCCCTTTCCCACATGGCGCCGCGCCAGGCCCAAAAATGGCCATATATCTGGAGACTGGTCCCACGCCCAAAGAGCCAGCAGGGAAAACGATGCCTTGTTCTAAAGCTCTTTGGGAACCGCTTGCGTGGCCCCACACACCTGGGGGCTGCAAGCTTTCCTGCTCTCTTCAGCTTCAAAACCACCCTTTCCCACATGGCGTCACGCCAGGCACAAAAATCGCCATATGTCTGGAGGTTGGTCCCACGCCCAAAGAGCCAGCAGGGAAAACTATGCCTTGTTCTAAAGCTCTTTGGGAACCGCTTGCGTAGCCCCACAGACCTGGGGGCTGCAGGCTTTTCTGGCACCTTCAGCCTCAAAACCACCCTTTCCCACATGGCGTCACGCCAGGCACAAAAATCGCCATATGTCTGGAGACTGGTCCCACGCCCAAAGAGCCAGCAGGGAAAACTATGCCTTGTTCTAAAGCTCTTTGGGAACCGCTTGCGTAGCCCCACACACCTGGGGGATGCAGGCTTTCCTGCTCTCTTCAGCTTCAAAACCACCCTTTCCCATATGGCGTCACGCCAGGCACAAAAATCGTCATATGTCTGGATGTTGGTTCCACGCCCAAAGAGCCAGAAGGGAAAACTATGCCTTGTTCTAAAGCTCTTTGGGGACCGCTTGCGTAGCCCCACAGACCTGGGGGCTGCAGGCTTTCCTGCTGCCTTCAGCCTCAAAACCACCCTTTCCCACTTGGCGTCACGCCAGGCACAAAAATGGCCATATGTCTGGAGACTGGTCCCACGCCCAAAGAGCCAGCAGGGAAAACTATGCCTTGTTCTAAAGCTCTTTGGGAACCGCTTGCGTAGCCCCACAGACCTGGGGGCTGCAGGCTTTCCTGCTGCCTTCAGCCTCAAAACCACCCTTTCCCACATGGCGTCACGCCAGGCCCAAAAATGGCCATATGTCTGGAGACTGGTCCCACGCCCACAGAGCCAGCAGGGAAAACTATGCCTTGTTCTAAGCTCTTTGGGAACCGCTTGCGTAGCCCCACACACCTGGGGGCGGCAGGCTTTCCTGCTGCCTTCAGCTTCAAAACCACCCTTTTCCACATGGCGTCACGCCAGGCACAAAAATGGCCATATGTCTGGATGTTCGTCCCACGCCCAAAGAGCCAGCAGGGAAAACTATGCCTTGTTCTAAAGCTCTTTGGGAACCGCTTGCGTAGCCCCACACACCTGGGGGCTCCAGGCTTTCCTGCTGCCTTCAGCCTCAAAACCACCCTATCCCACTTGGCGCCAAGCCAGGCACAAAAATGGCCATATGTCTGGAGACTGGTCCCACGCCCAAAGAGCCAGCAGGGAAAACTATGCCTTGTTCTAAAGCTCTTTGGGAACCGCTTGCATGGCCCCACAGACCTGCGGGCTGCAGGCTTTCCTGCTGCCTTCAGCCTCAAAACCACCCTTTCCCACATGGCGTCACGCCAGGCCCAAAAATGGCCATATGTCTGGAGGTTGGTCCCACGCCCAAAGAGCCAGCAGGGAATACTATGCCTTGTTCTAAAGCTCTTTGGGAACCGCTTGCGTAGCCCCACACACCTGGGGGCTGCAGGCTTTCCTGCTGCCTTCAGCCTCAAAACCACCCTTTCCCACTTGGCGCCGCGCCAGGCCCAAAACTGGCCATATGTCAGGAGACTGGTCCCACGCCCAAAGAGCCAGCAGGGAAAACTATGCCTTCTTCTAAAGCTCTTTGAGAACCGCTTGCGTAGCCCCACACACCTGGGGGCTGGAGGCTTTTCTCGCGCTTTCAGCCTCAAAACCACACTTTCCACCTTGATCCCGCGCCAGGCACAAAAATGGCCATATGTCTGGCGACTGGTCTCACGCCCAAAGTGCCAGCAGGGGAAACTATGCCTTGTTCTAAAGCTCTTTGGGAACCGCTTGCGTAGCCCCACACACCTGCGGGCTGCAGGCTTTTCTGGCACCTTCAGCCTCAAAAGCACCCTTTCCCACTTGGCTCCACGCCAGGCCCAAAAATGGCCATATATCTGGAGACTGGTCCCACGCCCAAAGAGCCAGCAGGGAAAACTATGCCTTGTTCTAAAGCTCTTTGGGAACCGCTTGCGTAGCCCCACACACCTGCGGGCTGCAGGCTTTCTTGCTGCTTTCAGCCTCAAAACCACCCTTTCCCACATGGCGTCACGCCAGGCACAAAAATGGCCATATGTCTGGAGGTTGGTCCTACGCCCAAAGAGCCAGCAGGGAAAACTATGCCTTGTTCTAAAGCTCTTTGGGAACCGCTTGCGTAGCCCCACACACCTGGGGGCTGCAGGCTTTCCTGCTGCCTTCAGCCTCAAAACAGCCCTTTCCCACATGGCGCCGCGCCAGGCCCAAAAATGGCCATATATCTGGAGACTGGTCCCACGCCCAAAGAGCCAGCAGGGAAAACGATGCCTTGTTCTAAAGCTCTTTGGGAACCGCTTGCGTGGCCCCACACACCTGGGGGCTGCAAGCTTTCCTGCTCTCTTCAGCTTCAAAACCACCCTTTCCCACATGGCGTCACGCCAGGCACAAAAATCGCCATATGTCTGGAGGTTGGTCCCACGCCCAAAGAGCCAGCAGGGAAAACTATGCCTTGTTCTAAAGCTCTTTGGGAACCGCTTGCGTAGCCCCACAGACCTGGGGGCTGCAGGCTTTTCTGGCACCTTCAGCCTCAAAACCACCCTTTCCCACATGGCGTCACGCCAGGCACAAAAATCGCCATATGTCTGGAGACTGGTCCCACGCCCAAAGAGCCAGAAGGGAAAACTATGCCTTGTTCTAAAGCTCTTTGGGAACCGCTTGCGTAGCCCCACACACCTTGGGGATGCAGGCTTTCCTGCTCTCTTCAGCTTGAAAACCACCCTTTCCCATATGGCGTCACGCCAGTCACAAAAATCGTCATATGTCTGGATGTTGGTTCCACGCCCAAAGAGCCAGCAGGGAAAACTATGCCTTGTTCTAAAGCTCTTTGGGGACCGCTTGCGTAGCCCCACAGACCTGGGGGCTGCAGGCTTTCCTGCTGCCTTCAGCCTCAAAACCACCCTTTCCCACTTGGCGTCACGCCAGGCACAAAAATGGCCATATGTCTGGAGACTGGTCCCACGCCCAAAGAGCCAGCAGGGAAAACTATGCCTTGTTCTAAAGCTCTTTGGGAACCGCTTGCGTAGCCCCACAGACCTGGGGGCTGCAGGCTTTCCTGCTGCCTTCAGCCTCAAAACGACCCTTTCCCACATTGCGCCGCGCCAGGCCCAAAAATGGCCATATATCTGGAGATTTGTTCCACGCCCAAATAGCCAGCAGGGAAAACTATGCCTTATTCTAAAGCTCTTTGGGAACTGCTTGCGTAGCCCCACACACCTGGGGGCTGCAGGCTTTCCTGCTGCCTTCAGCCTCAAAACCACCCTTTCCCACTTGGCGCCGCGCCAGTCCCAAAAATGGCCATATGTCTGGAGACTGGTCCCACGCCCAAAGAGCCAGCAGGGAAAACTATGCCTTGTTCTAAAGCTCTTTGGGAACCGCTTGCGTAGCCCCACAGACCTGGGGGCTGCAGGCTTTCCTGCTGCCTTCAGCCTCAAAACCACCCTTTCCCACATGGCGTCACGACAGGCCCAAAAATGGCCATATGTCTGGAGGGTGATCCCACGCCCAAAGAGCCAGCAGGGAAAACTATGCCTTGTTCTAAAGCTCTTTGGGAACTGCTTGCGTAGCCCCACACACCTGGGGGCTGCAGGCTTTTCTGGCACCTTCAGCCTCAAAACCACCCTTTCCCACATGGCGTCACGCCAGGCCCAAAAATGGTCATATGTCTGGAGACTGGTCCCACGCCCACAGAGCCAGCAGGGAAAACTATGCCTTGTTCTAAGCTCTTTGGGAACCGCTTGCGTAGCCCCACACACCTGGGGGCGGCAGGCTTTCCTGCTGCCTTCAGCTTCAAAACCACCCTTTTCCACATGGCGTCACGCCAGGCACAAAAATGGCCATATGTCTGGAGGTTGGTCCCACGCCCAAAGAGCCAGCAGGGAAAACTATGCCTTGTTCTAAAGCTCTTTGGGGACCGCTTGCGTAGCCCCACAGACCTGGGGGCTGCAGGCTTTCCTGCTGCCTTCAGCCTCAAAACCACCCTTTCCCACATGGCGTCACGCCAGGCCCAAAAATGGCCATATGTCTGGAGGTTGGTCCCACGCCCAAAGAGCCAGCAGGGAATACTATGCCTTGTTCTAAAGCTCTTTGGGAACCGCTTGCGTAGCCCCACACACCTGGGGGCTGCAGGCTTTCCTGCTGCCTTCAGCCTCAAAACCACCCTTTCCCACTTGGCGCCGCGCCAGGCCCAAAACTGGCCATATGTCTGGAGACTGGTCCCACGCCCAAGGAGCCAGCAGGGAAAACTATGCCTTCTTCTAAAGCTCTTTGAGAACCGCTTGCGTAGCCCCACAGAAACTGGGGGCTGCAGGCTTTTCTCGCGCTTTCAGCCTCAAAACCACACTTTCCAACTTGACCCCGCGCCAGGCACAAAAATGGCCATATGTCTGGCGACTGGTCCCACGCCCAAAGAGCCAGCAGGGAAAACTATGCCTTGTTCTAAAGCTCTTTGGGAACCGCTTGTGTAGTCCCACAGACCTGGGGGCTGCAGGCTTTCCTGCTCTCTTCAGCCTCAAAAGCACGCTTTCCCACTTGGCGCCGCGCCAGGCCCAAAAATCGCCATATATCTGGATATTGGTCCCACGCCCAAAGAGCCAGCAGGGAAAACTATGCCTTGTTCTAAAGCTCTTTGTGAACCGCTTGCGTAGCCCCACACACCTGGGGGCTGCAGGCTTTCCTGCTGCCTTCAGCCTCAAAACCACCCTTTCCCACTTGGCGCCGCGCCAGGCCCAAAAATGGCCATATGGCTGGAGTCTGGTCCCACGCCCAAAGAGCCAGCAGGGAAAACGATGCCTTGTTCTAAAGCTCTTTGGGAACCGCTTGCGTAGCCCCACAGACCTGGGGGCTGCAGGCTTTCCTGCTGCCTTCAGCCTCAAAACCACCCTTTCCCACTTGGCGCCAAGCCAGGCACAAAAATGGCCATATGTCTGGCGACTGGTCTCACGCCCAAAGTGCCAGCAGGGAAAACTATGCCTTGTTCTAAAGCTCTTTGGGAACCGCTTGCGTAGCCCCACACCCCTGGGGGCTGCAGGCTTTTCTGGCACCTTCAGCCTCAAAAGCACCCTTTCCCACTTGGCTCCACGCCAGGCCCAAAAATGGCCATATGTCTGGAGACTGGTCCCACGCCCAAAGAGCCAGCAGGGAAAACTATGCCTTGTTCTAAAGCTCTTTGGGAACCGCTTGCGTAGCCCCACACACCTGGGGGCTGCAGGCTTTCCTGCTGCCTTCAGCCTCAAAACAGCCCTTTCCCACATGGCGCCGCGCCAGGCCCAAAAATGGCCATATATCTGGAGACTGGTCCCACGCCCAAAGAGCCAGCAGGGAAAACGATGCCTTGTTCTAAAGCTCTTTGGGAACCGCTTGCGTGGCCCCACACACCTGGGGGCTGCAAGCTTTCCTGCTGCCTTCAGCCTCAAAACCACCCTTTCCCACATGGCGTCAAGCCAGGCACAAAAATGGCCATATGTCTGGAGACTGGTCCCACGCCCAAAGAGCCAGCAGGGAAAACTATGCCTTGTTCTAAAGCTCTTTGGGAACCGCTTGCGTAGCCCCACAGACCTGGGGGCTGCAGGCTTTTCTGGCACCTTCAGCCTCAAAACCACCCTTTCCCACATGGCGTCACGCCAGGCACAAAAATCGCCATATGTCTGGAGGTTGGTCCCACGCCCAAAGAGCCAGCAGGGAAAACTATGCCTTGTTCTAAAGCTCTTTGGGGACCGCTTGCGTAGCCCCACAGACCTGGGGGCTGCAGGCTTTCCTGCTGCCTTCAGCCTCAAAACCACCCTTTCCCACTTGGCGTCACGCCAGGCACAAAAATGGCCATATGTCTGGAGACTGGTCCCACGCCCAAAGAGCCAGCAGGGAAAACTATGCCTTGTTCTAAAGCTCTTTGGGAACCGCTTGCGTAGCCCCACAGACCTGGGGGCTGCAGGCTTTCCTGCTGCCTTCAGCCTCAAAACGACCCTTTCCCACATGGCGCCGCGCCAGGCCCAAAAATGGCCATATATCTGGAGATTTGTTCCACGCCCAAATAGCCAGCAGGGAAAACTATGCCTTGTTCTAAAGCTCTTTGGGAACTGCTTGCGTAGCCCCACACACCTGGGGGCTGCAGGCTTTCCTGCTGCCTTCAGCCTCAAAGCAACCCTTTCCCACTTGGCCCCGCGCCAGGCCCAAAAATGGCCATATGTCTGGAGACTGGTCCCACGCCCAAAGAGCCAGCAGGGAAAATTATACCTTGTACTGAAGCTCTTTGGGAACCGCTTGCGTAGCCCCACAGACCTGGGGGCTGCAGGCTTTCCTGCTGCCTTCAGCCTCAAAACCACCCTTTCCCACATGGCGCCAAGTCAGGCCCAAAAATGGCCATATGTCTGGAGACTGGTCCCACGCCCAAAGAGCCAGCAGGGAAAACTATGCCTTGTTCTAAAGCTCTTTAGGAACCGCTTGCGTAGCCCCACACACCTGGGGGCTGCAGGCTTTCCTGCTGCCTTCAGCCTCAAAAGCACCCTTTCCCACTTGGCGCCAAGCCAGGCCCAAAAATGGCCATATGTCTGGAGACTGGTCCCACGCCCAAAGAGCCAGCAGGGAAAACGATGCCTTGTTCTACAGCTCTTTGGGAACTGCTTGCGTAGCCCCACAGACCTGGGGGCTGCAGGCTTTCCTGCTGCCTTCAGCCTCAAAACCACCCTTTCCCACATGGCGTCACGCCAGGCCCAAAAATGGCCATATGTCTGGAGGTTGGTCCCACGCCCAAAGAGCCAGCAGGGAAAACTATGCCTTGTTCTAAAGCTCTTTGGGAACCGCTTGCGTAGCCCCACACACCTGGGGGCTGCAGGCTTTCCTGTTGCCTTCAGCCTCAAAACCACCCTTTCCTACATGGCGTCACGCCAGGCACAAAAATCGCCATATGTCTGGAGGTTGGTCCCACGCCTAAAGAGCCAGAAGGGAATACTATGCCTTGTTCTAAAGCTCTTTGGGGACCGCTTGCGTAGCCCCACACACCTGGGGGCTGCAGGCTTTCCTGCTGCCTTCAGCCTCAAAACCACCCTTTCCCACTTGGCCCCGCGCCAGGCACAAAAATGGCCATATGTCTGGAGACTGGTCCCACGCCCAAAGAGCCAGCAGGGAAAACTATGCCTTGTTCTAAAGCTCTTTGGGAACCGCTTGCGTAGCCCCACACACCTGGGGGCTGCAGGCTTTCCTGCTGCCTTCAGCCTCAAAACAACCCTTTCCCACTTGGCGTCGCGCCAGGCCCAAAAATGGCCATATGTCTGGAGATTGGTTCCACGCCCAAAGAGCCAGCAGGGAAAACGATGCCTTGTTCTAAAGCTCTTTGGGAACCGCTTGCGTAGCCCCACAGACCTGGGGGCTGCAAGCTTTCCTGCTGCCTTCAGCCTCAAAACCACCCTTTCCCACTTGGCGTCACGCCAGGCCCAAAAATGGCCATATGTCTGGAGACTGGTCCCACGCCCAAAGAGCCAGCAGGGAAAACTATGCCTTGTTCTAAAGCTCTTTGGGAACCGCTTGCGTAGCCCCACAGACCTGGGGGCTGCAGGCTTTTCTGGCACCTTCAGCCTCAAAACCACCCTTTCCCACATGGCGTCACGCCAGGCCCAAAAATGGCCATATGTCTGGAGACTGGTCCCACGCCCAAAGAGCCAGCAGGGAAAACTATGCCTTGTTCTAAAGCTCTTTGGGAACCGCTTGCATAGCCCCACACACCTGCGGGCTGCAGGCTTTCCTGCTGCCTTCAGCCTCAAAACGACCCTTTCCCACATGGCGCCGCTCCAGGCCCAAAAATGGCCATATATCTGGAGATTTGTTCCACGCCCAAATAGCCAGCAGGGAAAACTATGCCTTGTTCTAAAGCTCTTTGGGAACCGCTTGCGTAGCCCCACACACCTGGGGGCTGCAGGCTTTCCTGCTGCCTTCAGCCTCAAAACCACCCTTTCCCACATGGCGCCAAGCCAGGCACAAAAATGGCCATATATCTGGAGATTTGTTCCACGCCCAAAGAGCCAGCACGGAAAACGATGCCTTGTTCTAAAGCTCTTTGGGAACCGCTTGCGTGGCCCCACACACCTGGGGGCTGCAAGCTTTCCTGCTGCCTTCAGCCTCAAAACCACCCTTTCCCACTTGGCGCCACGCCAGGCACAAAAATGGCCATATGTCTGGAGACTGGTCCCACGCCCAAAGAGCCAGCAGGGAAAACTATGCCTTGTTCTAAAGCTCTTTGGGAACCGCTTGCGTAGCCCCACACACCTGGGGGCTGCAGGCTTTCCTGCTGCCTTCAGCCTCAAAACCACCCTTTCCCACATGGCGTCACGCCCGGCACAAAATTGGCCATATGTCTGGAGGTTGGTCCTACGCCCAAAGAGCCAGCAGGGAAAACTATGCCTTGTTCTAAAGCTCTTTGGGAACCGCTTGCGTAGCCCCACAGACCTGGGGGATGCAGGCTTTCCTGCTGCCTTCAGCCTCAAAACCACCCTTTCCCACATGGCGTCACGCCAGGCACAAAAATGGCCATATGTCTGGAGGTTGGTCCCACGCCCAAAGAGCCAGCAGGGAAAACTATGCCTTGTTCTAAAGCTCTTTGGGAACCGCTTGCGTAGCCCCACACACCTGGGGGGCTGCAGGCTTTCCTGCTGCCTTCAGCCTCAAAACCACCCTTTCCCACATGGCGCCGCGCCAGGCCCAAAAATGGCCATATGTCTGGAGACTGGTCCCACGCCCAAAGAGCCAGCAGGGAAAATTATGCCTTGTTCTAAAGCTCTTTGCGAACCGCTTGCGTAGCCCCACACACCTGGGGGCTGCAGGCTTTCCTGCTGCCTTCAGCCTCAAAACCACCCTTTCCCACATGGCGTCACGCCAGGCACAAAAATGGCCATATGTCTGGAGGTTGGTCCTACGCCCAAAGAGCCAGCACGGAAAAAGATGCCTTGTTCTAAAGCTCTTTGGGAACCGCTTGCGTGGCCCCAGAGACCTGGGGGCTGCAAGCTTTCCTGCTGCCTTCAGCCTCAAAACCACCCTTTCCCACTTGGCGCCACGCCAGGCCCAAAAATGCCCATATGTCTGGAGACTGGTCCCACGCGCAACGAGCCAGCAGGGAAAACTATGCCTTGTTCTAAAGCTCTTTGCGAACCGCTTGCGTAGCCCCACACACCTGGGGGCTGCAGGCTTTCCTGCTGCCTTCAGCCTCAAAACCACACTTTCCCACTTGGCGCCACGCCAGGCACAAAAATGGCCATATGTCTGGAGATTGGTCCCACGCCCAAAGAGCCAGCAGGGAAAACTATGCCTTGTTCTAAAGCTCTTTGGGAACCGCTTGCATAGCCCCACACACCTGGGGGCTGCAGGATTTCCTGCTGCCTTCAGCCTCAAAACCACCCTTTCCCATATGGCGTCACGCCAGGCCCAAATATGGCCATATGGCTGGAGGTTGGTCCCACGCCCAAAGAGCCAGCAGGGAAAACTATGCCTTGTTCTAAAGCTCTTTGGGAACCGCTTGCGTAGCCCCACACACCTGGGGGCTGCAGGCTTTTCTGGCACCTTCAGCCTCAAAACCACCCTTTCCCACATGGCGTCACGCCAGGCCCAAAAATCGCCATATGTCTGGAGGTTGGTCCCACGCCCAAAGAGCCAGCAGGGAAAACTATGCCTTGTTCTAAAGCTCTTTGGGGACCGCTTGCATAGCCCCACAGACCTGGGGGCTGCAGGCTTTCCTGCTGCCTTCAGCCTCAAAACCACCCTTTCCCACTTGGCGCCGCGCCAGGCCCAAAAATGGCCATATGTCTGGAGGTTGGTCCCACGCCCAAAGAGCCAGCAGGGAAAACTATGCCTTGTTCTAAAGCTCTTTGGGAACCGCTTGCGTAGCCCCACACACCTGGGGGCTGCAGGCTTTCCTGCTGCCTTCAGCCTCAAAACGACCCCTTCCCACATGGCGCCGCTCCAGGCCCAAAAATGGCCATATATCTGGAGATTTGTTGCACGCCCAAATAGCCAGCAGGGAAAACTATGCCTTGTTCTAAAGCTCTTTGGGAACCGCTTGCATAGCCCCACACACCTGGGGGCTGCAGGCTTTCCTGCTGCCTTCAGCCTCAAAACCACCCTTTCCCACTCGGCGCCGCGCCAGGCCCAAAAATGGCCGTATATCTGGAGATTTGTTCCACGCCCA
This sequence comes from Chroicocephalus ridibundus, assembly GCF_963924245.1. Classification (NCBI taxonomy): domain Eukaryota; kingdom Metazoa; phylum Chordata; class Aves; order Charadriiformes; family Laridae; genus Chroicocephalus; species Chroicocephalus ridibundus. The sequence goes on from NW_026961728.1 coordinate 197,812, forward strand.
AAGAGCCAGCAGGGAAAACGATGCCTTGTTCTAAAGCTCTTTGGGAACCGCTTGCGTGGCCCCACAGACCTGGGGGCTGCAAGCTTTCCTGCTGCCTTCAGCCTCAAAAGCACCCTTTCCCACTTGGCTCCACGCCAGGCCCAAAAATGGCCATATGTCTGGAGACTGGTCCCACGCCCAAAGAGCCAGCAGGGAAAATTATGCCTTGTTCTAAAGCTCTTTGCGAACCGCTTGCGTAGCCCCACACACCTGGGGGCTGCAGGCTTTCCTGCTGCCTTCAGCCTCAAAACCACCCTTTCCCACATGGCGTCACGCAAGGCACAAAAATGGCCATATGTCTGGAGGTTGGTCCTACGCCCAAAGAGCCAGCAGGGAAAAAGATGCCTTGTTCTAAAGCTCTTTGGGAACCGCTTGCGTGGCCCCACAGACCTGGGGGCTGCAAGCTTTCCTGCTGCCTTCAGCCTCAAAACCACCCTTTCCCACTTGGCGCCACGCCAGGCCCAAAAATGCCCATATGTCTGGAGACTGGTCCCACGCGCAACGAGCCAGCAGGGAAAACTATGCCTTGTTCTAAAGCTCTTTGCGAACCGCTTGCGTAGCCCCACACACCTGGGGGCTGCAGGCTTTCCTGCTGCCTTCAGCCTCAAAACCACACTTTCCCACTTGGCGCCACGCCAGTCCCAAAAATGGCCATATGTCTGGAGATTGGTCCCACGCCCAAAGAGCCAGCAGGGAAAACTATGCCTTGTTCTAAAGCTCTTTGGGAACCGCTTGCATAGCCCCACACACCTGGGGGCTGCAGGATTTCCTGCTGCCTTCAGCCTCAAAACCACCCTTTCCCATATGGCGTCACGCCAGGCCCAAATATGGCCATATGGCTGGAGGTTGGTCCCACGCCCAAAGAGCCAGCAGGGAAAACTATGCCTTGTTCTAAAGCTCTTTGGGAACCGCTTGCGTAGCCCCACACACCTGGGGGCTGCAGGCTTTTCTGGCACCTTCAGCCTCAAAACCACCCTTTCCCACATGGCGTCACGCCAGGCCCAAAAATGGCCATATGTCTGGAGGTTGGTCCCACGCCCAAAGAGCCAGCAGGGAAAACTATGCCTTGTTCTAAAGCTCTTTGGGGACCGCTTGCATAGCCCCACAGACCTGGGGGCTGCAGGCTTTCCTGCTGCCTTCAGCCTCAAAACCACCCTTTCCCACTTGGCGCCGCGCCAGGCCCAAAAATGGCCATATGTCTGGAGGTTGGTCCCACGCCCAAAGAGCCAGCAGGGAAAACTATGCCTTGTTCTAAAGCTCTTTGGGAACCGCTTGCGTAGCCCCACACACCTGGGGGCTGCAGGCTTTCCTGCTGCCTTCAGCCTCAAAACGACCCCTTCCCACATGGCGCCGCTCCAGGCCCAAAAATGGCCATATATCTGGAGATTTGTTGCACGCCCAAATAGCCAGCAGGGAAAACTATGCCTTGTTCTAAAGCTCTTTGGGAACCGCTTGCATAGCCCCACACACCTGGGGGCTGCAGGCTTTCCTGCTGCCTTCAGCCTCAAAACCACCCTTTCCCACTCGGCGCCGCGCCAGGCCCAAAAATGGCCGTATATCTGGAGATTTGTTCCACGCCCAAAGAGCCAGCAGGGAAAACGATGCCTTGTTCTAAAGCTCTTTGGGAACCGCTTGCGTGGCCCCACAGACCTGGGGGCTGCAAGCTTTCCTGCTGCCTTCAGCCTCAAAAGCACCCTTTCCCACTTGGCTCCACGCCAGGCCCAAAAATGGCCATATGTCTGGAGACTGGTCCCACGCCCAAAGAGCCAGCAGGGAAAATTATGCCTTGTTCTAAAGCTCTTTGCGAACCGCTTGCGTAGCCCCACACACCTGGGGGCTGCAGGCTTTCCTGCTGCCTTCAGCCTCAAAACCACCCTTTCCCACATGGCGTCACGCAAGGCACAAAAATGGCCATATGTCTGGAGGTTGGTCCTACGCCCAAAGAGCCAGCAGGGAAAAAGATGCCTTGTTCTAAAGCTCTTTGGGAACCGCTTGCGTGGCCCCACAGACCTGGGGGCTGCAAGCTTTCCTGCTGCCTTCAGCCTCAAAACCACCCTTTCCCACTTGGCGCCACGCCAGGCCCAAAAATGCCCATATGTCTGGAGACTGGTCCCACGCGCAACGAGCCAGCAGGGAAAACTATGCCTTGTTCTAAAGCTCTTTGCGAACCGCTTGCGTAGCCCCACACACCTGGGGGCTGCAGGCTTTCCTGCTGCCTTCAGCCTCAAAACCACACTTTCCCACTTGGCGCCACGCCAGTCCCAAAAATGGCCATATGTCTGGAGATTGGTCCCACGCCCAAAGAGCCAGCAGGGAAAACTATGCCTTGTTCTAAAGCTCTTTGGGAACCGCTTGCATAGCCCCACACACCTGGGGGCTGCAGGATTTCCTGCTGCCTTCAGCCTCAAAACCACCCTTTCCCATATGGCGTCACGCCAGGCCCAAATATGGCCATATGGCTGGAGGTTGGTCCCACGCCCAAAGAGCCAGCAGGGAAAACTATGCCTTGTTCTAAAGCTCTTTGGGAACCGCTTGCGTAGCCCCACACACCTGGGGGCTGCAGGCTTTTCTGGCACCTTCAGCCTCAAAACCACCCTTTCCCACATGGCGTCACGCCAGGCCCAAAAATCGCCATATGTCTGGAGGTTGGTCCCACGCCCAAAGAGCCAGCAGGGAAAACTATGCCTTGTTCTAAAGCTCTTTGGGGACCGCTTGCATAGCCCCACAGACCTGGGGGCTGCAGGCTTTCCTGCTGCCTTCAGCCTCAAAACCACCCTTTCCCACTTGGCGCCGCGCCAGGCCCAAAAATGGCCATATGTCTGGAGGTTGGTCCCACGCCCAAAGAGCCAGCAGGGAAAACTATGCCTTGTTCTAAAGCTCTTTGGGAACCGCTTGCGTAGCCCCACAGACCTGGGGGCTGCAGGCTTTCCTGCTCTCTTCAGCCTCAAAAGCACGCTTTCCCACTTGGCGCCGCGCCAGGCCCAAAAATCGCCATATATCTGGATATTGGTCCCACGCCCAAAGAGCCAGCAGGGAAAACTATGCCTTGTTCTAAAGCTCTTTGTGAACCGCTTGCGTAGCCCAACAGACCTGGGGGCTGCAGGCTTTCCTGCTGCCTTCAGCCTCAAAACCACCCTTTCCCACTTGGCGCCGCGCCAGGCCCAAAAATGGCCATATGGCTGGAGTCTGGTCCCACGCCCAAAGAGCCAGCAGGGAAAACGATGCCTTGTTCTAAAGCTCTTTGGGAACCGCTTGCGTAGCCCCACAGACATTGCGTAGCCCCACAGACATTGTTTCTGTACATTGGGCACAGCGCTCTGCAGGGTGTTAGCAGAGAGTTTCCCGGGACAGTGAAACCCTATATCGGAGACACTGAGAAGAAGCCCCAATGTTCCCTCCAGGCACTTTCAGTGTGGGTGCCTTCTCCACGTGGTTCCTGGTTTCACTGCAGCTCTGAAGAGAATGTTAGCAAAGAGGTAATCGGGACAGTGCAAACAGTACTCAAAGACAGGGAGAGCAAGCTCTACATTACTCTCTTGGCACTTTGGATGTGGGACATAGAGCGAGATGTTTGCTGCTTTTACGTTTGGCTGTTGGGAGATTTACAGCACAAAGATATCTAGTTGATTTGAAGCAGTTCCGAGAAAGTCTAAGCATAATCCTCACTTTTCCCTCCTGGCACTTTCCATGTGGGAGATATAGCAGGATGTATATTGGTTTTGAGGACAACTCAATGGACAGTGTAGGGAGAAAAGTTCCTGGCTCCTTGAATGCCGTTTCTGGAGACACTGCGATCAATGTGGGAGATATGTCAAGATGTGTGTTGGTTTTGAGGACAGCTTTCTGGAGTGTCTTAGCAAAGAGGTCACACGGATAATCAGAGCAATTCTCAGAGACACTGAGACCAAGCTCCACAATTCCTCCTGGCACTTTCCCTGTAGGAGATACCGCAAGACGTTTCTGTATATTGGGCACAGCGCTCTGCAGGGTGTTAGCAGAGAGTTTCCCGGGACAGTGAAACCCTATATCAGAGACACTGAGAAGAAGCCCCAACGTTCCTTCCAGGCACTTTCAGTGTGGGTGCCTTCTCCACGTGGTTCCTGGTTTCACTGCAGCTCTGAAGAGAATGTTAGCAAAGAGGTAATCGGGACAGTGCAAACAGTACTCAAAGACAGGGAGAGCAAGCTCTCTCTTGGCACTTTTGATGTGGGACATACAGCGAGATGTTTGCTGCTTTTACATTTGGCTGTTGGGAGATTTACAGCACAAAGATATCTAGTTGATTTGAAGCAGTTCCGAGAAAGTCTAAACATAATCCTCACTTTTCCCTCCTGGCAATTTCCCTGTAGGAGATACCGCAAGACGTTTCTGTATATTGGGCACAGCGCTCTGCAGGGTGTTAGCAGAGAGTTTCCCGGGACAGTGAAACCCTATGTCAAAGACACTGAGAAGAAGCCCCAGTGTTCCCTCCAGGCACTTTCAGTGTGGGTGCCTTCTCCACGTGGTTCCTGGTTTCACTGCAGCTCTGAAGAGAATGTTAGCAAAGAGGTAATCGGGACAGTGCAAAGAGGTAATCGGGACTGTGCAAACAGTACTCAAAGACAGGGAGAGCAAGCTCTACATTACTCTCTTGGCACTTTGGATGTGGGACATAGAGCGAGATGTTTGCTGCTTTTACATTTGGCTGTTGGGAGATTTACAGCACAAAGATATCTAGTTGATTTGAAGCAGTTCCGAGAAAGTCTAAGCATAATCCTCACTTTTCCCTCCTGGCACTTTCCCTGTAGGAGATACCGCAAGACGTTTCTGTATATTGGGCACAGCGCTCTGCAGGGTGTTAGCAGAGAGTTTCCCGGGACAGTGAAACCCTATGTCAGAGACAGTGAGAAGAAGCCCCAATGTTCCCTCCAGGCACTTTCAGTGTGGGTGCCTTCTCCACGTGGTTCCTGGTTTCACTGCAGCTCTGAAGAGAATGTTAGCAAAGAGGTAATCGGGACAGTGCAAACAGTACTCAAAGACAGGGAGAGCAAGCTCTACATTACTCTCTTGGCACTTTGGATGTGGGACATACAGCGAGATGTTTGCTGCTTTTACGTTTGGCTGTTGGGAGATTTACAGCACAAAGATATCTAGTTGATTTGAAGCAGTTCCGAGAAAGTCTAAGCATAATCCTCACTTTTCCCTCCTGGCACTTTCCCTGTAGGGGATACCGCAAGACGTTTCTGTATATTGGGCACAGCGCTCTGCAGGGTGTTAGCAGAGAGTTTCCCGGGACAGTGAAACCCTATGTCAGAGACAGTGAGAAGAAGCCCCAATGTTCCCTCCAGGCACTTTCAGTGTGGGTGCCTTCTCCACGTGGTTCCTGGTTTCACTGCAGCTCTGAAGAGAATGTTAGCAAAGAGGTAATCGGGACAGTGCAAACAGTACTCAAAGACAGGGAGAGCAAGCTCTACATTACTCTCTTGGCACTTTGGATGTGGGACATACAGCGAGATGTTTGCTGCTTTTACATTTGGCTGTTGGGAGATTTACAGCACAAAGATATCTAGTTGATTTGAAGCAGTTCCGAGAAAGTCTAAACATAATCCTCACTTTTCCCTCCTGGCACTTTCCCTGTAGGAGATACCGCAAGACGTTTCTGTATATTGGGCACAGCGCTCTGCAGGGTGTTAGCAGAGAGTTTCCCGGGACAGTGAAACCCTATGTCAGAGACAGTGAGAAGAAGCCCCAATGTTCCTTTCAGGCACTTTCAGTGTGGGTGCCTTCTCCACGTGGTTCCTGGTTTCACTGCAGCTCTGAAGAGAATGTTAGCAAAGAGGTAATCGGGACAGTGCAAACAGTACTCAAAGACAGGGAGAGCAAGCTCTACATTACTCTCTTGGCACTTTGGATGTGGGACATACAGCGAGATGTTTGCTGCTTTTACGTTTGGCTGTTGGGAGATTTACAGCACAAAGATATCTAGTTGATTTGAAGCAGTTCCGAGAAAGTCTAAGCATAATCCTCACTTTTCCCTCCTGGCACTTTCCCTGTAGGGGATACCGCAAGACGTTTCTGTATATTGGGCACAGCGCTCTGCAGGGTGTTAGCAGAGAGTTTCCCGGGACAGTGAAACCCTATGTCAGAGACAGTGAGAAGAAGCCCCAATGTTCCCTCCAGGCACTTTCAGTGTGGGTGCCTTCTCCACGTGGTTCCTGGTTTCACTGCAGCTCTGAAGAGAATGTTAGCAAAGAGGTAATCGGGACAGTGCAAACAGTACTCAAAGACAGGGAGAGCAAGCTCTACATTACTCTCTTGGCACTTTGGATGTGGGACATACAGCGAGATGTTTGCTGCTTTTACATTTGGCTGTTGGGAGATTTACAGCACAAAGATATCTAGTTGATTTGAAGCAGTTCCGAGAAAGTCTAAACATAATCCTCACTTTTCCCTCCTGGCACTTTCCCTGTAGGAGATACCGCAAGACGTTTCTGTATATTGGGCACAGCGCTCTGCAGGGTGTTAGCAGAGACTTTCCCGGGACAGTGAAACCCTATGTCAGAGACAGTGAGAAGAAGCCCCAATGTTCCCTCCAGGCACTTTCAGTGTGGGTGCCTTCTCCACGTGGTTCCTGGTTTCACTGCAGCTCTGAAGAGAATGTTAGCAAAGAGGTAATCGGGACAGTGCAAACAGTACTCAAAGACAGGGAGAGCAAGCTCTACATTACTCTCTTGGCACTTTGGATGTGGGACATACAGCGAGATGTTTGCTGCTTTTGCGTTTGGCTGTTGGGAGATTTACAGCACAAAGATATCTAGTTGATTTGAAGCAGTTCCGAGAAAGTCTAAGCATAATCCTCACTTTTCCCTCCTGGCACTTTCCCTGTAGGAGATACCGCAAGACGTTTCTGTATATTGGGCACAGCGCTCTGCAGGGTGTTAGCAGAGAGTTTCCCGGGACAGTGAAACCCTATGTCAAAGACACTGAGAAGAAGCCCCAATGTTCCCTCCAGGCACTTTCAGTGTGGGTGCCTTCTCCACGTGGTTCCTGGTTTCACTGCAGCTCTGAAGAGAATGTTAGCAAAGAGGTAATCGGGACAGTGCAAACAGTACTCAAAGACAGGGAGAGCAAGCTCTACATTACTCTCTTGGCACTTTGGATGTGGGACATACAGCGAGATGTTTGCTGCTTTTACATTTGGCTGTTGGGAGATTTACAGCACAAAGATATCTAGTTGATTTGAAGCAGTTCCGAGAAAGTCTAAACATAATCCTCACTTTTCCCTCCTGGCACTTTCCCTGTAGGAGATACCGCAAGACGTTTCTGTATATTGGGCACAGCGCTCTGCAGGGTGTTAGCAGAGACTTTCCCGGGACAGTGAAACCCTATGTCAGAGACAGTGAGAAGAAGCCCCAATGTTCCCTCCAGGCACTTTCAGTGTGGGTGCCTTCTCCACGTGGTTCCTGGTTTCACTGCAGCTCTGAAGAGAATGTTAGCAAAGAGGTAATCGGGACAGTGCAAACAGTACTCAAAGACAGGGAGAGCAAGCTCTACATTACTCTCTTGGCACTTTGGATGTGGGACATACAGCGAGATGTTTGCTGCTTTTGCGTTTGGCTGTTGGGAGATTTACAGCACAAAGATATCTAGTTGATTTGAAGCAGTTCCGAGAAAGTCTAAACATAATCCTCACTTTTCCCTCCTGGCACTTTCCCTGTAGGAGATACCGCAAGACGTTTCTGTATATTGGGCACAGCGCTCTGCAGGGTGTTAGCAGAGAGTTTCCCGGGACAGTGAAACCCTATGTCAAAGACACTGAGAAGAAGCCCCAATGTTCCCTCCAGGCACTTTCAGTGTGGGTGCCTTCTCCACGTGGTTCCTGGTTTCACTGCAGCTCTGAAGAGAATGTTAGCAAAGAGGTAATCGGGACAGTGCAAACAGTACTCAAAGACAGGGAGAGCAAGCTCTACATTACTCTCTTGGCACTTTGGATGTGGGACATAGAGCGAGATGTTTGCTGCTTTTACATTTGGCTGTTGGGAGATTTACAGCACAAAGATATCTAGTTGATTTGAAGCAGTTCCGAGAAAGTCTAAGCATAATCCTCACTTTTCCCTCCTGGCACTTTCCCTGTAGGAGATACCGCAAGACGTTTCTGTATATTGGGCACAGCGCTCTGCAGGGTGTTAGCAGAGAGTTTCCCGGGACAGTGAAACCCTATGTCAGAGACACTGAGAAGAAGCCCCAATGTTCCCTCCAGGCACTTTCAGTGTGGGTGCCTTCTCCACGTGGTTCCTGGTTTCACTGCAGCTCTGAAGAGAATGTTAGCAAAGAGGTAATCGGGACAGTGCAAACAGTACTCAAAGACAGGGAGAGCAAGCTCTACATTACTCTCTTGGCACTTTGGATGTGGGACATAGAGCGAGATGTTTGCTGCTTTTACATTTGGCTGTTGGGAGATTTACAGCACAAAGATATCTAGTTGATTTGAAGCAGTTCCGAGAAAGTCTAAGCATAATCCTCACTTTTCCCTCCTGGCACTTTCCCTGTAGGAGATACCGCAAGACGTTTCTGTATATTGGGCACAGCGCTCTGCAGGGTGTTAGCAGAGAGTTTCCCGGGACAGTGAAACCCTATATCAGAGACACTGAGAAGAAGCCCCAATGTTCCCTCCAGGCACTTTCAGTGTGGGTGCCTTCTCCACGTGGTTCCTGGTTTCACTGCAGCTCTGAAGAGAATGTTAGCAAAGAGGTAATCGGGACAGTGCAAACAGTACTCAAAGACAGGGAGAGCAAGTTCTCTCGGCACTTTGGATGTGGGACATACAGCGAGATGTTTGCTGCTTTTACATTTGGCTGTTGGGAGATTTACAGCACAAAGATATCTAGTTGATTTGAAGCAGTTCCGAGAAAGTCTAAGCATAATCCTCACTTTTCCCTCCTGGCACTTTCCCTGTAGGGGATACCGCAAGACGTTTCTGTATATTGGGCACAGCGCTCTGCAGGGTGTTAGCAGAGAGTTTCCCGGGACAGTGAAACCCTATGTCAGAGACACTGAGAAGAAGCCCCAGTGTTCCCTCCAGGCACTTTCAGTGTGGGTGCCTTCTCCACGTGGTTCCTGGTTTCACTGCAGCTCTGAAGAGAATGTTAGCAAAGAGGTAATCGGGACAGTGCAAACAGTACTCAAAGACAGGGAGAGCAAGCTCTACATTACTCTCTTGGCACTTTGGATGTGGGACATACAGCGAGATGTTTGCTGCTTTTACATTTGGCTGTTGGGAGATTTACAGCACAAAGATATCTAGTTGATTTGAAGCAGTTCCGAGAAAGTCTAAGCATAATCCTCACTTTTCCCTCCTGGCACTTTCCCTGTAGGGGATACCGCAAGACGTTTCTGTATATTGGGCACAGCGCTCTGCAGGGTGTTAGCAGAGAGTTTCCCGGGACAGTGAAACCCTATGTCAGAGACAGTGAGAAGAAGCCCCAATGTTCCCTCCAGGCACTTTCAGTGTGGGTGCCTTCTCCACGTGGTTCCTGGTTTCACTGCAGCTCTGAAGAGAATGTTAGCAAAGAGGTAATCGGGACAGTGCAAACAGTACTCAAAGACAGGGAGAGCAAGCTCTACATTACTCTCTTGGCACTTTGGATGTGGGACATACAGCGAGATGTTTGCTGCTTTTACGTTTGGCTGTTGGGAGATTTACAGCACAAAGATATCTAGTTGATTTGAAGCAGTTCCGAGAAAGTCTAAGCATAATCCTCACTTTTCCCTCCAGGCACTTTCCCTGTAGGGGATACCGCAAGACGTTTCTGTATATTGGGCACAGCGCTCTGCAGGGTGTTAGCAGAGAGTTTCCCGGGACAGTGAAACCCTATGTCAGAGACAGTGAGAAGAAGCCCCAATGTTCCCTCCAGGCACTTTCAGTGTGGGTGCCTTCTCCACGTGGTTCCTGGTTTCACTGCAGCTCTGAAGAGAATGTTAGCAAAGAGGTAATCGGGACAGTGCAAACAGTACTCAAAGACAGGGAGAGCAAGCTCTACATTACTCTCTTGGCACTTTGGATGTGGGACATACAGCGAGATGTTTGCTGCTTTTACGTTTGGCTGTTGGGAGATTTACAGCACAAAGATATCTAGTTGATTTGAAGCAGTTCCGAGAAAGTCTAAGCATAATCCTCACTTTTCCCTCCAGGCACTTTCCCTGTAGGGGATACCGCAAGACGTTTCTGTATATTGGGCACAGCGCTCTGCAGGGTGTTAGCAGAGAGTTTCCCGGGACAGTGAAACCCTATGTCAGAGACAGTGAGAAGAAGCCCCAATGTTCCCTCCAGGCACTTTCAGTGTGGGTGCCTTCTCCACGTGGTTCCTGGTTTCACTGCAGCTCTGAAGAGAATGTTAGCAAAGAGGTAATCGGGACAGTGCAAACAGTACTCAAAGACAGGGAGAGCAAGCTCTACATTACTCTCTTGGCACTTTGGATGTGGGACATACAGCGAGATGTTTGCTGCTTTTACATTTGGCTGTTGGGAGATTTACAGCACAAAGATATCTAGTTGATTTGAAGCAGTTCCGAGAAAGTCTAAGCATAATCCCCACTTTTCCCTCCTGGCACTTTCCCTGTAGGAGATACCGCAAGACGTTTCTGTATATTGGGCACAGCGCTCTGCAGGGTGTTAGCAGAGAGTTTCCCGGGACAGTGAAACCCTATGTCAGAGACAGTGAGAAGAAGCCCCAATGTTCCCTCCAGGCACTTTCAGTGTGGGTGCCTTCTCCACGTGGTTCCTGGTTTCACTGCAGCTCTGAAGAGAATGTTAGCAAAGAGGTAATCGGGACAGTGCAAACAGTACTCAAAGACAGGGAGAGCAAGTTCTCTCGGCACTTTGGATGTGGGACATACAGCGAGATGTTTGCTGCTTTTACATTTGGCTGTTGGGAGATTTACAGCACAAAGATATCTAGTTGATTTGAAGCAGTTCCGAGAAAGTCTAAGCATAATCCTCACTTTTCCCTCCTGGCACTTTCCCTGTAGGAGATACCGCAAGACGTTTCTTTACATTGGGCACAGCGCTCTGCAGGGTGCTAGCAGAGAGTTTCCCGGGACAGTGAAACCCTATGTCAGAGACACTGAGAAGAAGCCCCAGTGTTCCCTCCAGGCACTTTCAGTGTGGGTGCCTTCTCCACGTGGTTCCTGGTTTCACTGCAGCTCTGAAGAGAATGTTAGCAAAGAGGTAATCGGGACAGTGCAAACAGTACTCAAAGACAGGGAGAGCAAGTTCTCTCGGCACTTTGGATGTGGGACATACAGCGAGATGTTTGCTGCTTTTACATTTGGCTGTTGGGAGATTTACAGCACAAAGATATCTAGTTGATTTGAAGCAGTTCCGAGAAAGTCTAAGCATAATCCTCACTTTTCCCTCCTGGCACTTTCCCTGTACGGGATACCGCAAGACGTTTCTGTATATTGGGCACAGCGCTCTGCAGGGTGTTAGCAGAGAGTTTCCCGGGACAGTGAAACCCTATATCGGAGACACTGAGAAGAAGCCCCAGTGTTCCCTCCAGGCACTTTCAGTGTGGGTGCCTTCTCCACGTGGTTCCTGGTTTCACTGCAGCTCTGAAGAGAATGTTAGCAAAGAGGTAATCGGGACAGTGCAAACAGTACTCAAAGACAGGGAGAGCAAGCTCTACATTACTCTCTTGGCACTTTGGATGTGGGACATACAGCGAGATGTTTGCTGCTTTTACATTTGGCTGTTGGGAGATTTACAGCACAAAGATATCTAGTTGATTTGAAGCAGTTCCGAGAAAGTCTAAGCATAATCCTCACTTTTCCCTCCTGGCACTTTCCCTGTAGGGGATACCGCAAGACGTTTCTGTATATTGGGCACAGCGCTCTGCAGGGTGTTAGCAGAGAGTTTCCCGGGACAGTGAAACCCTATGTCAGAGACAGTGAGAAGAAGCCCCAATGTTCCCTCCAGGCACTTTCAGTGTGGGTGCCTTCTCCACGTGGTTCCTGGTTTCACTGCAGCTCTGAAGAGAATGTTAGCAAAGAGGTAATCGGGACAGTGCAAACAGTACTCAAAGACAGGGAGAGCAAGCTCTACATTACTCTCTTGGCACTTTGGATGTGGGACATACAGCGAGATGTTTGCTGCTTTTACGTTTGGCTGTTGGGAGATTTACAGCACAAAGATATCTAGTTGATTTGAAGCAGTTCCGAGAAAGTCTAAGCATAATCCTCACTTTTCCCTCCAGGCACTTTCCCTGTAGGGGATACCGCAAGACGTTTCTGTATATTGGGCACAGCGCTCTGCAGGGTGTTAGCAGAGACTTTCCCGGGACAGTGAAACCCTATGTCAGAGACAGTGAGAAGAAGCCCCAATGTTCCCTCCAGGCACTTTCAGTGTGGGTGCCTTCTCCACGTGGTTCCTGGTTTCACTGCAGCTCTGAAGAGAATGTTAGCAAAGAGGTAATCGGGACAGTGCAAACAGTACTCAAAGACAGGGAGAGCAAGCTCTACATTACTCTCTTGGCACTTTGGATGTGGGACATACAGCGAGATGTTTGCTGCTTTTACATTTGGCTGTTGGGAGATTTACAGCACAAAGATATCTAGTTGATTTGAAGCAGTTCCGAGAAAGTCTAAGCATAATCCCCACTTTTCCCTCCTGGCACTTTCCCTGTAGGAGATACCGCAAGACGTTTCTGTATATTGGGCACAGCGCTCTGCAGGGTGTTAGCAGAGAGTTTCCCGGGACAGTGAAACCCTATGTCAGAGACAGTGAGAAGAAGCCCCAATGTTCCCTCCAGGCACTTTCAGTGTGGGTGCCTTCTCCACGTGGTTCCTGGTTTCACTGCAGCTCTGAAGAGAATGTTAGCAAAGAGGTAATCGGGACAGTGCAAACAGTACTCAAAGACAGGGAGAGCAAGTTCTCTCGGCACTTTGGATGTGGGACATACAGCGAGATGTTTGCTGCTTTTACATTTGGCTGTTGGGAGATTTACAGCACAAAGATATCTAGTTGATTTGAAGCAGTTCCGAGAAAGTCTAAGCATAATCCTCACTTTTCCCTCCTGGCACTTTCCCTGTAGGGGATACCGCAAGACGTTTCTTTACATTGGGCACAGCGCTCTGCAGGGTGCTAGCAGAGAGTTTCCCGGGACAGTGAAACCCTACATCGGAGACACTGAGAAGAAGCCCCAATGTTCCCTCCAGGCACTTTCAGTGTGGGTGCCTTCTCCACGTGGTTCCTGGTTTCACTGCAGCTCTGAAGAGAATGTTAGCAAAGAGGTAATCGGGACAGTGCAAACAGTACTCAAAGACAGGGAGAGCAAGCTCTACATTACTCTCTTGGCACTTTGGATGTGGGACATAGAGCGAGATGTTTGCTGCTTTTACGTTTGGCTGTTGGGAGATTTACAGCACAAAGATATCTAGTTGATTTGAAGCAGTTCCGAGAAAGTCTAAGCATAATCCTCACTTTTCCCTCCTGGCACTTTCCCTGTAGGAGATACCGCAAGACGTTTCTGTATATTGGGCACAGCGCTCTGCAGGGTGTTAGCAGAGAGTTTCCCGGGACAGTGAAACCCTATGTCAGAGACACTGAGAAGAAGCCCCAATGTTCCTTCCAGGCACTTTCAGTGTGGGTGCCTTCTCCACGTGGTTCCTGGTTTCACTGCAGCTCTGAAGAGAATGTTAGCAAAGAGGTAATCGGGACAGTGCAAACAGTACTCAAAGACAGGGAGAGCAAGTTCTCTCGGCACTTTGGATGTGGGACATACAGCGAGATGTTTGCTGCTTTTACATTTGGCTGTTGGGAGATTTACAGCACAAAGATATCTAGTTGATTTGAAGCAGTTCCGAGAAAGTCTAAGCATAATCCTCACTTTTCCCTCCAGGCACTTTCCCTGTAGGGGATACCGCAAGACGTTTCTGTATATTGGGCACAGCGCTCTGCAGGGTGTTAGCAGAGAGTTTCCCGGGACAGTGAAACCCTATATCGGAGACACTGAGAAGAAGCCCCAATGTTCCCTCCAGGCACTTTCAGTGTGGGTGCCTTCTCCACGTGGTTCCTGGTTTCACTGCAGCTCTGAAGAGAATGTTAGCAAAGAGGTAATCGGGACAGTGCAAACAGTACTCAAAGACAGGGAGAGCAAGCTCTACGTTACTCTCTTGGCACTTTGGATGTGGGACATAGAGCGAGATGTTTGCTGCTTTTACGTTTGGCTGTTGGGAGATTTACAGCACAAAGATATCTAGTTGATTTGAAGCAGTTCCGAGAAAGTCTAAGCATAATCCCCACTTTTCCCTCCTAGCACTTTCCCTGTAGGAGATACCGCAAGACGTTTCTGTATATTGGGCACAGCGCTCTGCAGGGTGTTAGCAGAGAGTTTCCCGGGACAGTGAAACCCTATGTCAGAGACAGTGAGAAGAAGCCCCAATGTTCCCTCCAGGCACTTTCAGTGTGGGTGCCTTCTCCACGTGGTTCCTGGTTTCACTGCAGCTCTGAAGAGAATGTTAGCAAAGAGGTAATCGGGACAGTGCAAACAGTACTCAAAGACAGGGAGAGCAAGTTCTCTCGGCACTTTGGATGTGGGACATACAGCGAGATGTTTGCTGCTTTTACATTTGGCTGTTGGGAGATTTACAGCACAAAGATATCTAGTTGATTTGAAGCAGTTCCGAGAAAGTCTAAGCATAATCCTCACTTTTCCCTCCTGGCACTTTCCCTGTAGGGGATACCGCAAGACGTTTCTTTACATTGGGCACAGCGCTCTGCAGGGTGCTAGCAGAGAGTTTCCCGGGACAGTGAAACCCTATATCGGAGACACTGAGAAGAAGCCCCAATGTTCCCTCCAGGCACTTTCAGTGTGGGTGCCTTCTCCACGTGGTTCCTGGTTTCACTGCAGCTCTGAAGAGAATGTTAGCAAAGAGGTAATCGGGACAGTGCAAACAGTACTCAAAGACAGGGAGAGCAAGCTCTACATTACTCTCTTGGCACTTTGGATGTGGGACATAGAGCGAGATGTTTGCTGCTTTTACGTTTGGCTGTTGGGAGATTTACAGCACAAAGATATCTAGTTGATTTGAAGCAGTTCCGAGAAAGTCTAAGCATAATCCTCACTTTTCCCTCCTGGCACTTTCCCTGTAGGAGATACCGCAAGACGTTTCTGTATATTGGGCACAGCGCTCTGCAGGGTGTTAGCAGAGAGTTTCCCGGGACAGTGAAACCCTATGTCAGAGACACTGAGAAGAAGCCCCAATGTTCCTTCCAGGCACTTTCAGTGTGGGTGCCTTCTCCACGTGGTTCCTGGTTTCACTGCAGCTCTGAAGAGAATGTTAGCAAAGAGGTAATCGGGACAGTGCAAACAGTACTCAAAGACAGGGAGAGCAAGTTCTCTCGGCACTTTGGATGTGGGACATACAGCGAGATGTTTGCTGCTTTTACATTTGGCTGTTGGGAGATTTACAGCACAAAGATATCTAGTTGATTTGAAGCAGTTCCGAGAAAGTCTAAGCATAATCCTCACTTTTCCCTCCAGGCACTTTCCCTGTAGGGGATACCGCAAGACGTTTCTGTATATTGGGCACAGCGCTCTGCAGGGTGTTAGCAGAGAGTTTCCCGGGACAGTGAAACCCTATATCGGAGACACTGAGAAGAAGCCCCAATGTTCCCTCCAGGCACTTTCAGTGTGGGTGCCTTCTCCACGTGGTTCCTGGTTTCACTGCAGCTCTGAAGAGAATGTTAGCAAAGAGGTAATCGGGACAGTGCAAACAGTACTCAAAGACAGGGAGAGCAAGCTCTACGTTACTCTCTTGGCACTTTGGATGTGGGACATAGAGCGAGATGTTTGCTGCTTTTACGTTTGGCTGTTGGGAGATTTACAGCACAAAGATATCTAGTTGATTTGAAGCAGTTCCGAGAAAGTCTAAGCATAATCCTCACTTTTCCCTCCTGGCACTTTCCATGTGGGAGATATAGCAGGATGTATATTGGTTTTGAGGACAACTCAATGGACAGTGTAGGGAGAAAAGTTCCTGGCTCCTTGAATGCCGTTTCTGGAGACACTGCGATCAATGTGGGAGATATGTCAAGATGTGTGTTGGTTTTGAGGACAGCTTTCTGGAGTGTCTTAGCAAAGAGGTCACACGGATAATCAGAGCAATTCTCAGAGACACTGAGACCAAGCTCCACAATTCCTCCTGGCACTTTCCCTGTAGGAGATACCGCAAGACGTTTCTGTATATTGGGCACAGCGCTCTGCAGGGTGTTAGCAGAGAGTTTCCCGGGACAGTGAAACCCTATATCAGAGACACTGAGAAGAAGCCCCAACGTTCCTTCCAGGCACTTTCAGTGTGGGTGCCTTCTCCACGTGGTTCCTTGTTTCACTGCAGCTCTGAAGAGAATGTTAGCAAAGAGGTAATCGGGACAGTGCAAACAGTACTCAAAGACAGGGAGAGCAAGCTCTCTCTTGGCACTTTGGATGTGGGACATACAGCGAGATGTTTGCTGCTTTTACATTTGGCTGTTGGGAGATTTACAGCACAAAGATATCTAGTTGATTTGAAGCAGTTCCGAGAAAGTCTAAGCATAATCCTCACTTTTCCCTCCTGGCACTTTCCCTGTAGGAGATACCGCAAGACGTTTCTGTATATTGGGCACAGCGCTCTGCAGGGTGTTAGCAGAGAGTTTCCCGGGACAGTGAAACCCTATGTCAGAGACAGTGAGAAGAAGCCCCAATGTTCCTTTCAGGCACTTTCAGTGTGGGTGCCTTCTCCACGTGGTTCCTGGTTTCACTGCAGCTCTGAAGAGAATGTTAGCAAAGAGGTAATCGGGACAGTGCAAACAGTACTCAAAGACAGGGAGAGCAAGCTCTACATTACTCTCTTGGCACTTTGGATGTGGGACATAGAGCGAGATGTTTGCTGCTTTTACGTTTGGCTGTTGGGAGATTTACAGCACAAAGATATCTAGTTGATTTGAAGCAGTTCCGAGAAAGTCTAAGCATAATCCTCACTTTTCCCTCCTGGCACTTTCCCTGTAGGGGATACCGCAAGACGTTTCTGTATATTGGGCACAGCGCTCTGCAGGGTGTTAGCAGAGACTTTCCCGGGACAGTGAAACCCTATGTCAGAGACAGTGAGAAGAAGCCCCAATGTTCCCTCCAGGCACTTTCAGTGTGGGTGCCTTCTCCACGTGGTTCCTGGTTTCACTGCAGCTCTGAAGAGAATGTTAGCAAAGAGGTAATCGGGACAGTGCAAACAGTACTCAAAGACAGGGAGAGCAAGCTCTACATTACTCTCTTGGCACTTTGGATGTGGGACATACAGCGAGATGTTTGCTGCTTTTACGTTTGGCTGTTGGGAGATTTACAGCACAAAGATATCTAGTTGATTTGAAGCAGTTCCGAGAAAGTCTAAGCATAATCCTCACTTTTCCCTCCAGGCACTTTCCCTGTAGGGGATACCGCAAGACGTTTCTGTATATTGGGCACAGCGCTCTGCAGGGTGTTAGCAGAGAGTTTCCCGGGACAGTGAAACCCTATGTCAGAGACAGTGAGAAGAAGCCCCAATGTTCCCTCCAGGCACTTTCAGTGTGGGTGCCTTCTCCACGTGGTTCCTGGTTTCACTGCAGCTCTGAAGAGAATGTTAGCAAAGAGGTAATCGGGACAGTGCAAACAGTACTCAAAGACAGGGAGAGCAAGTTCTCTCGGCACTTTGGATGTGGGACATACAGCGAGATGTTTGCTGCTTTTACATTTGGCTGTTGGGAGATTTACAGCACAAAGATATCTAGTTGATTTGAAGCAGTTCCGAGAAAGTCTAAGCATAATCCTCACTTTTCCCTCCTGGCACTTTCCCTGTAGGGGATACCGCAAGACGTTTCTTTACATTGGGCACAGCGCTCTGCAGGGTGCTAGCAGAGAGTTTCCCGGGACAGTGAAACCCTATATCGGAGACACTGAGAAGAAGCCCCAATGTTCCCTCCAGGCACTTTCAGTGTGGGTGCCTTCTCCACGTGGTTCCTGGTTTCACTGCAGCTCTGAAGAGAATGTTAGCAAAGAGGTAATCGGGACAGTGCAAACAGTACTCAAAGACAGGGAGAGCAAGCTCTACATTACTCTCTTGGCACTTTGGATGTGGGACATAGAGCGAGATGTTTGCTGCTTTTACGTTTGGCTGTTGGGAGATTTACAGCACAAAGATATCTAGTTGATTTGAAGCAGTTCCGAGAAAGTCTAAGCATAATCCTCACTTTTCCCTCCTGGCACTTTCCCTGTAGGGGATACCGCAAGACGTTTCTTTACATTGGGCACAGCGCTCTGCAGGGTGTTAGCAGAGAGTTTCCCGGGACAGTGAAACCCTATGTCAGAGACACTGAGAAGAAGCCCCAATGTTCCCTCCAGGCACTTTCAGTGTGGGTGCCTTCTCCACGTGGTTCCTGGTTTCACTGCAGCTCTGAAGAGAATGTTAGCAAAGAGGTAATCGGGACAGTGCAAACAGTACTCAAAGACAGGGAGAGCAAGTTCTCTCGGCACTTTGGATGTGGGACATACAGCGAGATGTTTGCTGCTTTTACATTTGGCTGTTGGGAGATTTACAGCACAAAGATATCTAGTTGATTTGAAGCAGTTCCGAGAAAGTCTAAGCATAATCCTCACTTTTCCCTCCAGGCACTTTCCCTGTAGGGGATACCGCAAGACGTTTCTGTATATTGGGCACAGCGCTCTGCAGGGTGTTAGCAGAGACTTTCCCGGGACAGTGAAACCCTATATCGGAGACACTGAGAAGAAGCCCCAATGTTCCCTCCAGGCACTTTCAGTGTGGGTGCCTTCTCCACGTGGTTCCTGGTTTCACTGCAGCTCTGAAGAGAATGTTAGCAAAGAGGTAATCGGGACAGTGCAAACAGTACTCAAAGACAGGGAGAGCAAGCTCTACGTTACTCTCTTGGCACTTTGGATGTGGGACATAGAGCGAGATGTTTGCTGCTTTTACATTTGGCTGTTGGGAGATT
Source organism: Chroicocephalus ridibundus (assembly GCF_963924245.1). Taxonomy (NCBI): domain Eukaryota; kingdom Metazoa; phylum Chordata; class Aves; order Charadriiformes; family Laridae; genus Chroicocephalus; species Chroicocephalus ridibundus. The sequence goes on from NW_026961728.1 coordinate 216,842, forward strand.
TACAGCACAAAGATATCTAGTTGATTTGAAGCAGTTCCGAGAAAGTCTAAGCATAATCCTCACTTTTCCCTCCTGGCACTTTCCATGTGGGAGATATAGCAGGATGTATATTGGTTTTGAGGACAACTCAATGGACAGTGTAGGGAGAAAAGTTCCTGGCTCCTTGAATGCCGTTTCTGGAGACACTGCGATCAATGTGGGAGATATGTCAAGATGTGTGTTGGTTTTGAGGACAGCTTTCTGGAGTGTCTTAGCAAAGAGGTCACACGGATAATCAGAGCAATTCTCAGAGACACTGAGACCAAGCTCCACAATTCCTCCTGGCACTTTCCCTGTAGGAGATACCGCAAGACGTTTCTGTATATTGGGCACAGCGCTCTGCAGGGTGTTAGCAGAGAGTTTCCCGGGACAGTGAAACCCTATGTCAGAGACAGTGAGAAGAAGCCCCAACGTTCCTTCCAGGCACTTTCAGTGTGGGTGCCTTCTCCACGTGGTTCCTGGTTTCACTGCAGCTCTGAAGAGAATGTTAGCAAAGAGGTAATCGGGACAGTGCAAACAGTACTCAAAGACAGGGAGAGCAAGCTCTCTCTTGGCACTTTGGATGTGGGACATACAGCGAGATGTTTGCTGCTTTTACATTTGGCTGTTGGGAGATTTACAGCACAAAGATATCTAGTTGATTTGAAGCAGTTCCGAGAAAGTCTAAGCATAATCCTCACTTTTCCCTCCAGGCACTTTCCCTGTAGGGGATACCGCAAGACGTTTCTGTATATTGGGCACAGCGCTCTGCAGGGTGTTAGCAGAGAGTTTCCCGGGACAGTGAAACCCTATGTCAGAGACAGTGAGAAGAAGCCCCAATGTTCCCTCCAGGCACTTTCAGTGTGGGTGCCTTCTCCACGTGGTTCCTGGTTTCACTGCAGCTCTGAAGAGAATGTTAGCAAAGAGGTAATCGGGACAGTGCAAACAGTACTCAAAGACAGGGAGAGCAAGTTCTCTCGGCACTTTGGATGTGGGACATAGAGCGAGATGTTTGCTGCTTTTACGTTTGGCTGTTGGGAGATTTACAGCACAAAGATATCTAGTTGATTTGAAGCAGTTCCGAGAAAGTCTAAGCATAATCCTCACTTTTCCCTCCTGGCACTTTCCCTGTAGGGGATACCGCAAGACGTTTCTTTACATTGGGCACAGCGCTCTGCAGGGTGCTAGCAGAGAGTTTCCCGGGACAGTGAAACCCTATATCGGAGACACTGAGAAGAAGCCCCAATGTTCCCTCCAGGCACTTTCAGTGTGGGTGCCTTCTCCACGTGGTTCCTGGTTTCACTGCAGCTCTGAAGAGAATGTTAGCAAAGAGGTAATCGGGACAGTGCAAACAGTACTCAAAGACAGGGAGAGCAAGCTCTACATTACTCTCTTGGCACTTTGGATGTGGGACATAGAGCGAGATGTTTGCTGCTTTTACGTTTGGCTGTTGGGAGATTTACAGCACAAAGATATCTAGTTGATTTGAAGCAGTTCCGAGAAAGTCTAAGCATAATCCTCACTTTTCCCTCCTGGCACTTTCCCTGTAGGGGATACCGCAAGACGTTTCTTTACATTGGGCACAGCGCTCTGCAGGGTGTTAGCAGAGAGTTTCCCGGGACAGTGAAACCCTATGTCAGAGACACTGAGAAGAAGCCCCAATGTTCCCTCCAGGCACTTTCAGTGTGGGTGCCTTCTCCACGTGGTTCCTGGTTTCACTGCAGCTCTGAAGAGAATGTTAGCAAAGAGGTAATCGGGACAGTGCAAACAGTACTCAAAGACAGGGAGAGCAAGTTCTCTCGGCACTTTGGATGTGGGACATACAGCGAGATGTTTGCTGCTTTTACATTTGGCTGTTGGGAGATTTACAGCACAAAGATATCTAGTTGATTTGAAGCAGTTCCGAGAAAGTCTAAGCATAATCCTCACTTTTCCCTCCAGGCACTTTCCCTGTAGGGGATACCGCAAGACGTTTCTGTATATTGGGCACAGCGCTCTGCAGGGTGTTAGCAGAGAGTTTCCCGGGACAGTGAAACCCTATATCGGAGACACTGAGAAGAAGCCCCAATGTTCCCTCCAGGCACTTTCAGTGTGGGTGCCTTCTCCACGTGGTTCCTGGTTTCACTGCAGCTCTGAAGAGAATGTTAGCAAAGAGGTAATCGGGACAGTGCAAACAGTACTCAAAGACAGGGAGAGCAAGCTCTACGTTACTCTCTTGGCACTTTGGATGTGGGACATAGAGCGAGATGTTTGCTGCTTTTACATTTGGCTGTTGGGAGATTTACAGCACAAAGATATCTAGTTGATTTGAAGCAGTTCCGAGAAAGTCTAAGCATAATCCTCACTTTTCCCTCCTGGCACTTTCCATGTGGGAGATATAGCAGGATGTATATTGGTTTTGAGGACAACTCAATGGACAGTGTAGGGAGAAAAGTTCCTGGCTCCTTGAATGCCGTTTCTGGAGACACTGCGATCAATGTGGGAGATATGTCAAGATGTGTGTTGGTTTTGAGGACAGCTTTCTGGAGTGTCTTAGCAAAGAGGTCACACGGATAATCAGAGCAATTCTCAGAGACACTGAGACCAAGCTCCACAATTCCTCCTGGCACTTTCCCTGTAGGAGATACCGCAAGACGTTTCTGTATATTGGGCACAGCGCTCTGCAGGGTGTTAGCAGAGAGTTTCCCGGGACAGTGAAACCCTATGTCAGAGACACTGAGAAGAAGCCCCAACGTTCCTTCCAGGCACTTTCAGTGTGGGTGCCTTCTCCACGTGGTTCCTGGTTTCACTGCAGCTCTGAAGAGAATGTTAGCAAAGAGGTAATCGGGACAGTGCAAACAGTACTCAAAGACAGGGAGAGCAAGCTCTCTCTTGGCACTTTGGATGTGGGACATACAGCGAGATGTTTGCTGCTTTTACATTTGGCTGTTGGGAGATTTACAGCACAAAGATATCTAGTTGATTTGAAGCAGTTCCGAGAAAGTCTAAACATAATCCTCACTTTTCCCTCCTGGCACTTTCCCTGTAGGAGATACCGCAAGACGTTTCTGTATATTGGGCACAGCGCTCTGCAGGGTGTTAGCAGAGAGTTTCCCGGGACAGTGAAACCCTATGTCAAAGACACTGAGAAGAAGCCCCAGTGTTCCCTCCAGGCACTTTCAGTGTGGGTGCCTTCTCCACGTGGTTCCTGGTTTCACTGCAGCTCTGAAGAGAATGTTAGCAAAGAGGTAATCGGGACAGTGCAAAGAGGTTATCGGGACTGTGCAAACAGTACTCAAAGACAGGGAGAGCAAGCTCTACATTACTCTCTTGGCACTTTGGATGTGGGACATAGAGCGAGATGTTTGCTGCTTTTACATTTGGCTGTTGGGAGATTTACAGCACAAAGATACCTAGTTGATTTGAAGCAGTTCCGAGAAAGTCTAAGCATAATCCTCACTTTTCCCTCCTGGCACTTTCCCTGTAGGAGATACCGCAAGACGTTTCTGTATATTGGGCACAGCGCTCTGCAGGGTGTTAGCAGAGAGTTTCCCGGGACAGTGAAACCCTATGTCAGAGACAGTGAGAAGAAGCCCCAATGTTCCTTTCAGGCACTTTCAGTGTGGGTGCCTTCTCCACGTGGTTCCTGGTTTCACTGCAGCTCTGAAGAGAATGTTAGCAAAGAGGTAATCGGGACAGTGCAAACAGTACTCAAAGACAGGGAGAGCAAGCTCTACATTACTCTCTTGGCACTTTGGATGTGGGACATAGAGCGAGATGTTTGCTGCTTTTACGTTTGGCTGTTGGGAGATTTACAGCACAAAGATATCTAGTTGATTTGAAGCAGTTCCGAGAAAGTCTAAGCATAATCCTCACTTTTCCCTCCTGGCACTTTCCCTGTAGGGGATACCGCAAGACGTTTCTGTATATTGGGCACAGCGCTCTGCAGGGTGTTAGCAGAGACTTTCCCGGGACAGTGAAACCCTATGTCAGAGACAGTGAGAAGAAGCCCCAATGTTCCCTCCAGGCACTTTCAGTGTGGGTGCCTTCTCCACGTGGTTCCTGGTTTCACTGCAGCTCTGAAGAGAATGTTAGCAAAGAGGTAATCGGGACAGTGCAAACAGTACTCAAAGACAGGGAGAGCAAGCTCTACATTACTCTCTTGGCACTTTGGATGTGGGACATACAGCGAGATGTTTGCTGCTTTTACATTTGGCTGTTGGGAGATTTAGAGCACAAAGATATCTAGTTGATTTGAAGCAGTTCCGAGAAAGTCTAAACATAATCCTCACTTTTCCCTCCTGGCACTTTCCCTGTAGGAGATACCGCAAGACGTTTCTGTATATTGGGCACAGCGCTCTGCAGGGTGTTAGCAGAGAGTTTCCCGGGACAGTGAAACCCTATGTCAAAGACACTGAGAAGAAGCCCCAGTGTTCCCTCCAGGCACTTTCAGTGTGGGTGCCTTCTCCACGTGGTTCCTGGTTTCACTGCAGCTCTGAAGAGAATGTTAGCAAAGAGGTAATCGGGACAGTGCAAAGAGGTTATCGGGACTGTGCAAACAGTACTCAAAGACAGGGAGAGCAAGCTCTACATTACTCTCTTGGCACTTTGGATGTGGGACATAGAGCGAGATGTTTGCTGCTTTTACATTTGGCTGTTGGGAGATTTACAGCACAAAGATACCTAGTTGATTTGAAGCAGTTCCGAGAAAGTCTAAGCATAATCCTCACTTTTCCCTCCTGGCACTTTCCCTGTAGGAGATACCGCAAGACGTTTCTGTATATTGGGCACAGCGCTCTGCAGGGTGTTAGCAGAGAGTTTCCCGGGACAGTGAAACCCTATGTCAGAGACAGTGAGAAGAAGCCCCAATGTTCCTTTCAGGCACTTTCAGTGTGGGTGCCTTCTCCACGTGGTTCCTGGTTTCACTGCAGCTCTGAAGAGAATGTTAGCAAAGAGGTAATCGGGACAGTGCAAACAGTACTCAAAGACAGGGAGAGCAAGCTCTACATTACTCTCTTGGCACTTTGGATGTGGGACATAGAGCGAGATGTTTGCTGCTTTTACGTTTGGCTGTTGGGAGATTTACAGCACAAAGATATCTAGTTGATTTGAAGCAGTTCCGAGAAAGTCTAAGCATAATCCTCACTTTTCCCTCCTGGCACTTTCCCTGTAGGGGATACCGCAAGACGTTTCTGTATATTGGGCACAGCGCTCTGCAGGGTGTTAGCAGAGACTTTCCCGGGACAGTGAAACCCTATGTCAGAGACAGTGAGAAGAAGCCCCAATGTTCCCTCCAGGCACTTTCAGTGTGGGTGCCTTCTCCACGTGGTTCCTGGTTTCACTGCAGCTCTGAAGAGAATGTTAGCAAAGAGGTAATCGGGACAGTGCAAACAGTACTCAAAGACAGGGAGAGCAAGCTCTACATTACTCTCTTGGCACTTTGGATGTGGGACATACAGCGAGATGTTTGCTGCTTTTACATTTGGCTGTTGGGAGATTTAGAGCACAAAGATATCTAGTTGATTTGAAGCAGTTCCGAGAAAGTCTAAACATAATCCTCACTTTTCCCTCCTGGCACTTTCCCTGTAGGAGATACCGCAAGACGTTTCTGTATATTGGGCACAGCGCTCTGCAGGGTGTTAGCAGAGAGTTTCCCGGGACAGTGAAACCCTATGTCAAAGACACTGAGAAGAAGCCCCAGTGTTCCCTCCAGGCACTTTCAGTGTGGGTGCCTTCTCCACGTGGTTCCTGGTTTCACTGCAGCTCTGAAGAGAATGTTAGCAAAGAGGTAATCGGGACAGTGCAAAGAGGTAATCGGGACTGTGCAAACAGTACTCAAAGACAGGGAGAGCAAGCTCTACATTACTCTCTTGGCACTTTGGATGTGGGACATAGAGCGAGATGTTTGCTGCTTTTACATTTGGCTGTTGGGAGATTTACAGCACAAAGATATCTAGTTGATTTGAAGCAGTTCCGAGAAAGTCTAAGCATAATCCTCACTTTTCCCTCCTGGCACTTTCCCTGTAGGAGATACCGCAAGACGTTTCTGTTTATTGGGCACAGCGCTCTGCAGGGTGTTAGCAGAGAGTTTCCCGGGACAGTGAAACCCTATGTCAGAGACAGTGAGAAGAAGCCCCAATGTTCCTTCCAGGCACTTTCAGTGTGGGTGCCTTCTCCACGTGGTTCCTGGTTTCACTGCAGCTCTGAAGAGAATGTTAGCAAAGAGGTAATCGGGACAGTGCAAACAGTACTCAAAGACAGGGAGAGCAAGCTCTACATTACTCTCTTGGCACTTTGGATGTGGGACATAGAGCGAGATGTTTGCTGCTTTTACGTTTGGCTGTTGGGAGATTTACAGCACAAAGATATCTAGTTGATTTGAAGCAGTTCCGAGAAAGTCTAAGCATAATCCTCACTTTTCCCTCCTGGCACTTTCCCTGTAGGGGATACCGCAAGACGTTTCTTTACATTGGGCACAGCGCTCTGCAGGGTGTTAGCAGAGAGTTTCCCGGGACAGTGAAACCCTATGTCAGAGACAGTGAGAAGAAGCCCCAGTGTTCCCTCCAGGCACTTTCAGTGTGGGTGCCTTCTCCACGTGGTTCCTGGTTTCACTGCAGCTCTGAAGAGAATGTTAGCAAAGAGGTAATCGGGACAGTGCAAACAGTACTCAAAGACAGGGAGAGCAAGTTCTCTCGGCACTTTGGATGTGGGACATACAGCGAGATGTTTGCTGCTTTTACATTTGGCTGTTGGGAGATTTACAGCACAAAGATATCTAGTTGATTTGAAGCAGTTCCGAGAAAGTCTAAGCATAATCCTCACTTTTCCCTCCTGGCACTTTCCCTGTAGGGGATACCGCAAGACGTTTCTGTATATTGGGCACAGCGCTCTGCAGGGTGCTAGCAGAGAGTTTCCCGGGACAGTGAAACCCTATATCGGAGACACTGAGAAGAAGCCCCAATGTTCCCTCCAGGCACTTTCAGTGTGGGTGCCTTCTCCACGTGGTTCCTGGTTTCACTGCAGCTCTGAAGAGAATGTTAGCAAAGAGGTAATCGGGACAGTGCAAACAGTACTCAAAGACAGGGAGAGCAAGCTCTACATTACTCTCTTGGCACTTTGGATGTGGGACATAGAGCGAGATGTTTGCTGCTTTTACGTTTGGCTGTTGGGAGATTTACAGCACAAAGATATCTAGTTGATTTGAAGCAGTTCCGAGAAAGTCTAAGCATAATCCTCACTTTTCCCTCCTGGCACTTTCCATGTGGGAGATATAGCAGGATGTATATTGGTTTTGAGGACAACTCAATGGACAGTGTAGGGAGAAAAGTTCCTGGCTCCTTGAATGCCGTTTCTGGAGACACTGCGATCAATGTGGGAGATATGTCAAGATGTGTGTTGGTTTTGAGGACAGCTTTCTGGAGTGTCTTAGCAAAGAGGTCACACGGATAATCAGAGCAATTCTCAGAGACACTGAGACCAAGCTCCACAATTCCTCCTGGCACTTTCCCTGTAGGAGATACCGCAAGACGTTTCTGTATATTGGGCACAGCGCTCTGCAGGGTGTTAGCAGAGAGTTTCCCGGGACAGTGAAACCCTATATCAGAGACACTGAGAAGAAGCCCCAACGTTCCTTCCAGGCACTTTCAGTGTGGGTGCCTTCTCCACGTGGTTCCTGGTTTCACTGCAGCTCTGAAGAGAATGTTAGCAAAGAGGTAATCGGGACAGTGCAAACAGTACTCAAAGACAGGGAGAGCAAGCTCTCTCTTGGCACTTTGGATGTGGGACATAGAGCGAGATGTTTGCTGCTTTTACATTTGGCTGTTGGGAGATTTACAGCACAAAGATATCTAGTTGACTTGAAGCAGTTCCGAGAAAGTCTAAACATAATCCTCACTTTTCCCTCCTGGCACTTTCCCTGTAGGAGATACCGCAAGACATTTCTGTATATTGGGCACAGCGCTCTGCAGGGTGTTAGCAGAGAGTTTCCCGGGACAGTGAAACCCTATGTCAAAGACACTGAGAAGAAGCCCCAGTGTTCCCTCCAGGCACTTTCAGTGTGGGTGCCTTCTCCACGTGGTTCCTGGTTTCACTGCAGCTCTGAAGAGAATGTTAGCAAAGAGGTAATCGGGACAGTGCAAACAGTACTCAAAGACAGGGAGAGCAAGCTCTACATTACTCTCTTGGCACTTTGGATGTGGGACATAGAGCGAGATGTTTGCTGCTTTTACGTTTGGCTGTTGGGAGATTTACAGCACAAAGATATCTAGTTGATTTGAAGCAGTTCCGAGAAAGTCATCCTCACTTTTCCCTCCTGGCACTTTCCCTGTAGGAGATACCGCAAGACATTTCTGTATATTGGGCACAGCGCTCTGCAGGGTGTTAGCAGAGAGTTTCCCGGGACAGTGAAACCCTATGTCAAAGACACTGAGAAGAAGCCCCAGTGTTCCCTCCAGGCACTTTCAGTGTGGGTGCCTTCTCCACGTGGTTCCTGGTTTCACTGCAGCTCTGAAGAGAATGTTAGCAAAGAGGTAATCGGGACAGTGCAAACAGTACTCAAAGACAGGGAGAGCAAGCTCTACATTACTCTCTTGGCACTTTGGATGTGGGACATAGAGCGAGATGTTTGCTGCTTTTACGTTTGGCTGTTGGGAGATTTACAGCACAAAGATATCTAGTTGATTTGAAGCAGTTCCGAGAATGTCTAAGCATAATCCTCACTTTTCCCTCCTGGCACTTTCCCTGTAGGGGATACCGCAAGACGTTTCTGTATATTGGGCACAGCGCTCTGCAGGGTGTTAGCAGAGAGTTTCCCGGGACAGTGAAACCCTATGTCAAAGACACTGAGAAGAAGCCCCAATGTTCCCTCCAGGCACTTTCAGTGTGGGTGCCTTCTCCACGTGGTTCCTGGTTTCACTGCAGCTCTGAAGAGAATGTTAGCAAAGAGGTAATCGGGACAGTGCAAACAGTACTCAAAGACAGGGAGAGCAAGCTCTACATTACTCTCTTGGCACTTTGGATGTGGGACATAGAGCGAGATGTTTGCTGCTTTTACGTTTGGCTGTTGGGAGATTTACAGCACAAAGATATCTAGATGATTTGAAGCAGTTCCGAGAAAGTCTAAGCATAATCCTCACTTTTCCCTCCTGGCACTTTCCATGTGGGAGATATAGCAGGATGTATATTGGTTTTGAGGACAACTCAATGGACAGTGTAGGGAGAAAAGTTCCTGGCTCCTTGAATGCCGTTTCTGGAGACACTGCGATCAATGTGGGAGATATGTCAAGATGTGTGTTGGTTTTGAGGACAGCTTTCTGGAGTGTCTTAGCAAAGAGGTCACACGGATAATCAGAGCAATTCTCAGAGACACTGAGACCAAGCTCCACAATTCCTCCTGGCACTTTCCCTGTAGGAGATACCGCAAGACGTTTCTGTATATTGGGCACAGCGCTCTGCAGGGTGTTAGCAGAGAGTTTCCCGGGACAGTGAAACCCTATGTCAAAGACACTGAGAAGAAGCCCCAATGTTCCCTCCAGGCACTTTCAGTGTGGGTGCCTTCTCCACGTGGTTCCTGGTTTCACTGCAGCTCTGAAGAGAATGTTAGCAAAGAGGTAATCGGGACAGTGCAAACAGTACTCAAAGACAGGGAGAGCAAGCTCTACATTACTCTCTTGGCACTTTGGATGTGGGACATAGAGCGAGATGTTTGCTGCTTTTACGTTTGGCTGTTGGGAGATTTACAGCACAAAGATATCTAGATGATTTGAAGCAGTTCCGAGAAAGTCTAAGCATAATCCTCACTTTTCCCTCCTGGCACTTTCCATGTGGGAGATATAGCAGGATGTATATTGGTTTTGAGGACAACTCAATGGACAGTGTAGGGAGAAAAGTTCCTGGCTCCTTGAATGCCGTTTCTGGAGACACTGCGATCAATGTGGGAGATATGTCAAGATGTGTGTTGGTTTTGAGGACAGCTTTCTGGAGTGTCTTAGCAAAGAGGTCACACGGATAATCAGAGCAATTCTCAGAGACACTGAGACCAAGCTCCACAATTCCTCCTGGCACTTTCCCTGTAGGAGATACCGCAAGACGTTTCTGTATATTGGGCACAGCGCTCTGCAGGGTGTTAGCAGAGAGTTTCCCGGGACAGTGAAACCCTATATCAGAGACACTGAGAAGAAGCCCCAACGTTCCTTCCAGGCACTTTCAGTGTGGGTGCCTTCTCCACGTGGTTCCTGGTTTCACTGCAGCTCTGAAGAGAATGTTAGCAAAGAGGTAATCGGGACAGTGCAAAGAGGTAATCGGGACTGTGCAAACAGTACTCAAAGACAGGGAGAGCAAGCTCTACATTACTCTCTTGGCACTTTGGATGTGGGACATAGAGCGAGATGTTTGCTGCTTTTACATTTGGCTGTTGGGAGATTTACAGCACAAAGATATCTAGTTGATTTGAAGCAGTTCCGAGAAAGTCTAAGCATAATCCTCACTTTTCCCTCCTGGCACTTTCCCTGTAGGAGATACCGCAAGACGTTTCTGTATATTGGGCACAGCGCTCTGCAGGGTGTTAGCAGAGAGTTTCCCGGGACAGTGAAACCCTATGTCAGAGACAGTGAGAAGAAGCCCCAATGTTCCTTTCAGGCACTTTCAGTGTGGGTGCCTTCTCCACGTGGTTCCTGGTTTCACTGCAGCTCTGAAGAGAATGTTAGCAAAGAGGTAATCGGGACAGTGCAAACAGTACTCAAAGACAGGGAGAGCAAGCTCTACATTACTCTCTTGGCACTTTGGATGTGGGACATAGAGCGAGATGTTTGCTGCTTTTACGTTTGGCTGTTGGGAGATTTACAGCACAAAGATATCTAGTTGATTTGAAGCAGTTCCGAGAATGTCTAAGCATAATCCTCACTTTTCCCTCCTGGCACTTTCCCTGTAGGGGATACCGCAAGACGTTTCTTTACATTGGGCACAGCGCTCTGCAGGGTGTTAGCAGAGAGTTTCCCGGGACAGTGAAACCCTATATCAGAGACACTGAGAAGAAGCCCCAACGTTCCTTCCAGGCACTTTCAGTGTGGGTGCCTTCTCCACGTGGTTCCTGGTTTCACTGCAGCTCTGAAGAGAATGTTAGCAAAGAGGTAATCGGGACAGTGCAAACAGTACTCAAAGACAGGGAGAGCAAGCTCTCTCTTGGCACTTTGGATGTGGGACATACAGCGAGATGTTGGCTGCTTTTACGTTTGGCTGTTGGGGAATTTTACAGCACAAAGATATCTAGTTGATTTGAAGCAGTTCCGAGAAAGTCTAAACATAATCCTCACTTTTCCCTCCTGGCACTTTCCCTGTAGGAGATACCGCAAGACATTTCTGTATATTGGGCACAGCGCTCTGCAGGGTGTTAGCAGAGAGTTTCCCGGGACAGTGAAACCCTATGTCAAAGACACTGAGAAGAAGCCCCAGTGTTCCCTCCAGGCACTTTCAGTGTGGGTGCCTTCTCCACGTGGTTCCTGGTTTCACTGCAGCTCTGAAGAGAATGTTAGCAAAGAGGTAATCGGGACAGTGCAAACAGTACTCAAAGACAGGGAGAGCAAGCTCTACATTACTCTCTTGGCACTTTGGATGTGGGACATAGAGCGAGATGTTTGCTGCTTTTACGTTTGGCTGTTGGGAGATTTACAGCACAAAGATATCTAGTTGATTTGAAGCAGTTCCGAGAAAGTCTAAGCATAATCCTCACTTTTCCCTCCTGGCACTTTCCCTGTAGGGGATACCGCAAGACGTTTCTGTATATTGGGCACAGCGCTCTGCAGGGTGTTAGCAGAGAGTTTCCCGGGACAGTGAAACCCTATGTCAAAGACACTGAGAAGAAGCCCCAATGTTCCCTCCAGGCACTTTCAGTGTGGGTGCCTTCTCCACGTGGTTCCTGGTTTCACTGCAGCTCTGAAGAGAATGTTAGCAAAGAGGTAATCGGGACAGTGCAAACAGTACTCAAAGACAGGGAGAGCAAGCTCTACATTACTCTCTTGGCACTTTGGATGTGGGACATAGAGCGAGATGTTTGCTGCTTTTACGTTTGGCTGTTGGGAGATTTACAGCACAAAGATATCTAGATGATTTGAAGCAGTTCCGAGAAAGTCTAAGCATAATCCTCACTTTTCCCTCCTGGCACTTTCCATGTGGGAGATATAGCAGGATGTATATTGGTTTTGAGGACAACTCAATGGACAGTGTAGGGAGAAAAGTTCCTGGCTCCTTGAATGCCGTTTCTGGAGACACTGCGATCAATGTGGGAGATATGTCAAGATGTGTGTTGGTTTTGAGGACAGCTTTCTGGAGTGTCTTAGCAAAGAGGTCACACGGATAATCAGAGCAATTCTCAGAGACACTGAGACCAAGCTCCACAATTCCTCCTGGCACTTTCCCTGTAGGAGATACCGCAAGACGTTTCTGTATATTGGGCACAGCGCTCTGCAGGGTGTTAGCAGAGAGTTTCCCGGGACAGTGAAACCCTATATCAGAGACACTGAGAAGAAGCCCCAACGTTCCTTCCAGGCACTTTCAGTGTGGGTGCCTTCTCCACGTGGTTCCTGGTTTCACTGCAGCTCTGAAGAGAATGTTAGCAAAGAGGTAATCGGGACAGTGCAAACAGTACTCAAAGACAGGGAGAGCAAGCTCTCTCTTGGCACTTTGGATGTGGGACATAGAGCGAGATGTTTGCTGCTTTTACATTTGGCTGTTGGGAGATTTACAGCACAAAGATATCTAGTTGATTTGAAGCAGTTCCGAGAAAGTCTAAACATAATCCTCACTTTTCCCTCCTGGCACTTTCCCTGTAGGAGATACCGCAAGACGTTTCTGTATATTGGGCACAGCGCTCTGCAGGGTGTTAGCAGAGAGTTTCCCGGGACAGTGAAACCCTATATCAGAGACACTGAGAAGAAGCCCCAACGTTCCTTCCAGGCACTTTCAGTGTGGGTGCCTTCTCCACGTGGTTCCTGGTTTCACTGCAGCTCTGAAGAGAATGTTAGCAAAGAGGTAATCGGGACAGTGCAAACAGTACTCAAAGACAGGGAGAGCAAGCTCTCTCTTGGCACTTTGGATGTGGGACATACAGCGAGATGTTGGCTGCTTTTACGTTTGGCTGTTGGGAGATTTACAGCACAAAGATATCTAGTTGATTTGAAGCAGTTCCGAGAAAGTCTAAACATAATCCTCACTTTTCCCTCCTGGCACTTTCCCTGTAGGAGATACCGCAAGACATTTCTGTATATTAGGCACAGCGCTCTGCAGGGTGTTAGCAGAGAGTTTCCCGGGACAGTGAAACCCTATGTCAAAGACACTGAGAAGAAGCACCAGTGTTCCCTCCAGGCACTTTCAGTGTGGGTGCCTTCTCCACGTGGTTCCTGGTTTCACTGCAGCTCTGAAGAGAATGTTAGCAAAGAGGTAATCGGGACAGTGCAAACAGTACTCAAAGACAGGGAGAGCAAGCTCTACATTACTCTCTTGGCACTTTGGATGTGGGACATACAGCGAGATGTTTGCTGCTTTTACGTTTGGCTGTTGGGAGATTTACAGCACAAAGATATCTAGTTGATTTGAAGCAGTTCCGAGAATGTCTAAGCATAATCCTCACTTTTCCCTCCTGGCACTTTCCCTGTAGGGGATACCGCAAGACGTTTCTGTATATTGGGCACAGCGCTCTGCAGGGTGTTAGCAGAGAGTTTCCCGGGACAGTGAAACCCTATGTCAAAGACACTGAGAAGAAGCCCCAATGTTCCCTCCAGGCACTTTCAGTGTGGGTGCCTTCTCCACGTGGTTCCTGGTTTCACTGCAGCTCTGAAGAGAATGTTAGCAAAGAGGTAATCGGGACAGTGCAAACAGTACTCAAAGACAGGGAGAGCAAGCTCTACATTACTCTCTTGGCACTTTGGATGTGGGACATAGAGCGAGATGTTTGCTGCTTTTACGTTTGGCTGTTGGGAGATTTACAGCACAAAGATATCTAGATGATTTGAAGCAGTTCCGAGAAAGTCTAAGCATAATCCTCACTTTTCCCTCCTGGCACTTTCCATGTGGGAGATATAGCAGGATGTATATTGGTTTTGAGGACAACTCAATGGACAGTGTAGGGAGAAAAGTTCCTGGCTCCTTGAATGCCGTTTCTGGAGACACTGCGATCAATGTGGGAGATATGTCAAGATGTGTGTTGGTTTTGAGGACAGCTTTCTGGAGTGTCTTAGCAAAGAGGTCACACGGATAATCAGAGCAATTCTCAGAGACACTGAGACCAAGCTCCACAATTCCTCCTGGCACTTTCCCTGTAGGAGATACCGCAAGACGTTTCTGTATATTGGGCACAGCGCTCTGCAGGGTGTTAGCAGAGAGTTTCCCGGGACAGTGAAACCCTATGTCAAAGACACTGAGAAGAAGCCCCAATGTTCCCTCCAGGCACTTTCAGTGTGGGTGCCTTCTCCACGTGGTTCCTGGTTTCACTGCAGCTCTGAAGAGAATGTTAGCAAAGAGGTAATCGGGACAGTGCAAACAGTACTCAAAGACAGGGAGAGCAAGCTCTACATTACTCTCTTGGCACTTTGGATGTGGGACATAGAGCGAGATGTTTGCTGCTTTTACGTTTGGCTGTTGGGAGATTTACAGCACAAAGATATCTAGATGATTTGAAGCAGTTCCGAGAAAGTCTAAGCATAATCCTCACTTTTCCCTCCTGGCACTTTCCATGTGGGAGATATAGCAGGATGTATATTGGTTTTGAGGACAACTCAATGGACAGTGTAGGGAGAAAAGTTCCTGGCTCCTTGAATGCCGTTTCTGGAGACACTGCGATCAATGTGGGAGATATGTCAAGATGTGTGTTGGTTTTGAGGACAGCTTTCTGGAGTGTCTTAGCAAAGAGGTCACACGGATAATCAGAGCAATTCTCAGAGACACTGAGACCAAGCTCCACAATTCCTCCTGGCACTTTCCCTGTAGGAGATACCGCAAGACGTTTCTGTATATTGGGCACAGCGCTCTGCAGGGTGTTAGCAGAGAGTTTCCCGGGACAGTGAAACCCTATATCAGAGACACTGAGAAGAAGCCCCAACGTTCCTTCCAGGCACTTTCAGTGTGGGTGCCTTCTCCACGTGGTTCCTGGTTTCACTGCAGCTCTGAAGAGAATGTTAGCAAAGAGGTAATCGGGACAGTGCAAAGAGGTAATCGGGACTGTGCAAACAGTACTCAAAGACAGGGAGAGCAAGCTCTACATTACTCTCTTGGCACTTTGGATGTGGGACATAGAGCGAGATGTTTGCTGCTTTTACATTTGGCTGTTGGGAGATTTACAGCACAAAGATATCTAGTTGATTTGAAGCAGTTCCGAGAAAGTCTAAGCATAATCCTCACTTTTCCCTCCTGGCACTTTCCCTGTAGGAGATACCGCAAGACGTTTCTGTATATTGGGCACAGCGCTCTGCAGGGTGTTAGCAGAGAGTTTCCCGGGACAGTGAAACCCTATGTCAGAGACAGTGAGAAGAAGCCCCAATGTTCCTTTCAGGCACTTTCAGTGTGGGTGCCTTCTCCACGTGGTTCCTGGTTTCACTGCAGCTCTGAAGAGAATGTTAGCAAAGAGGTAATCGGGACAGTGCAAACAGTACTCAAAGACAGGGAGAGCAAGCTCTACATTACTCTCTTGGCACTTTGGATGTGGGACATAGAGCGAGATGTTTGCTGCTTTTACGTTTGGCTGTTGGGAGATTTACAGCACAAAGATATCTAGTTGATTTGAAGCAGTTCCGAGAAAGTCTAAGCATAATCCTCACTTTTCCCTCCTGGCACTTTCCCTGTAGGGGATACCGCAAGACGTTTCTTTACATTGGGCACAGCGCTCTGCAGGGTGTTAGCAGAGAGTTTCCCGGGACAGTGAAACCCTATATCAGAGACACTGAGAAGAAGCCCCAACGTTCCTTCCAGGCACTTTCAGTGTGGGTGCCTTCTCCACGTGGTTCCTGGTTTCACTGCAGCTCTGAAGAGAATGTTAGCAAAGAGGTAATCGGGACAGTGCAAACAGTACTCAAAGACAGGGAGAGCAAGCTCTCTCTTGGCACTTTGGATGTGGGACATACAGCGAGATGTTGGCTGCTTTTACGTTTGGCTGTTGGGAGATTTACAGCACAAAGATATCTAGTTGATTTGAAGCAGTTCCGAGAAAGTCTAAACATAATCCTCACTTTTCCCTCCTGGCACTTTCCCTGTAGGAGATACCGCAAGACATTTCTGTATATTGGGCACAGCGCTCTGCAGGGTGTTAGCAGAGAGTTTCCCGGGACAGTGAAACCCTATGTCAAAGACACTGAGAAGAAGCCCCAGTGTTCCCTCCAGGCACTTTCAGTGTGGGTGCCTTCTCCACGTGGTTCCTGGTTTCACTGCAGCTCTGAAGAGAATGTTAGCAAAGAGGTAATCGGGACAGTGCAAACAGTACTCAAAGACAGGGAGAGCAAGCTCTACATTACTCTCTTGGCACTTTGGATGTGGGACATAGAGCGAGATGTTTGCTGCTTTTACGTTTGGCTGTTGGGAGATTTACAGCACAAAGATATCTAGTTGATTTGAAGCAGTTCCGAGAAAGTCTAAGCATAATCCTCACTTTTCCCTCCTGGCACTTTCCCTGTAGGGGATACCGCAAGACGTTTCTGTATATTGGGCACAGCGCTCTGCAGGGTGTTAGCAGAGAGTTTCCCGGGACAGTGAAACCCTATGTCAAAGACACTGAGAAGAAGCCCCAATGTTCCCTCCAGGCACTTTCAGTGTGGGTGCCTTCTCCACGTGGTTCCTGGTTTCACTGCAGCTCTGAAGAGAATGTTAGCAAAGAGGTAATCGGGACAGTGCAAACAGTACTCAAAGACAGGGAGAGCAAGCTCTACATTACTCTCTTGGCACTTTGGATGTGGGACATAGAGCGAGATGTTTGCTGCTTTTACGTTTGGCTGTTGGGAGATTTACAGCACAAAGATATCTAGATGATTTGAAGCAGTTCCGAGAAAGTCTAAGCATAATCCTCACTTTTCCCTCCTGGCACTTTCCATGTGGGAGATATAGCAGGATGTATATTGGTTTTGAGGACAACTCAATGGACAGTGTAGGGAGAAAAGTTCCTGGCTCCTTGAATGCCGTTTCTGGAGACACTGCGATCAATGTGGGAGATATGTCAAGATGTGTGTTGGTTTTGAGGACAGCTTTCTGGAGTGTCTTAGCAAAGAGGTCACACGGATAATCAGAGCAATTCTCAGAGACACTGAGACCAAGCTCCACAATTCCTCCTGGCACTTTCCCTGTAGGAGATACCGCAAGACGTTTCTGTATATTGGGCACAGCGCTCTGCAGGGTGTTAGCAGAGAGTTTCCCGGGACAGTGAAACCCTATGTCAAAGACACTGAGAAGAAGCCCCAATGTTCCCTCCAGGCACTTTCAGTGTGGGTGCCTTCTCCACGTGGTTCCTGGTTTCACTGCAGCTCTGAAGAGAATGTTAGCAAAGAGGTAATCGGGACAGTGCAAACAGTACTCAAAGACAGGGAGAGCAAGCTCTACATTACTCTCTTGGCACTTTGGATGTGGGACATAGAGCGAGATGTTTGCTGCTTTTACGTTTGGCTGTTGGGAGATTTACAGCACAAAGATATCTAGATGATTTGAAGCAGTTCCGAGAAAGTCTAAGCATAATCCTCACTTTTCCCTCCTGGCACTTTCCATGTGGGAGATATAGCAGGATGTATATTGGTTTTGAGGACAACTCAATGGACAGTGTAGGGAGAAAAGTTCCTGGCTCCTTGAATGCCGTTTCTGGAGACACTGCGATCAATGTGGGAGATATGTCAAGATGTGTGTTGGTTTTGAGGACAGCTTTCTGGAGTGTCTTAGCAAAGAGGTCACACGGATAATCAGAGCAATTCTCAGAGACACTGAGACCAAGCTCC
Source organism: Chroicocephalus ridibundus (assembly GCF_963924245.1). Classification (NCBI taxonomy): domain Eukaryota; kingdom Metazoa; phylum Chordata; class Aves; order Charadriiformes; family Laridae; genus Chroicocephalus; species Chroicocephalus ridibundus. Next base: position 234,793 of record NW_026961728.1, read on the forward strand.
ACAATTCCTCCTGGCACTTTCCCTGTAGGAGATACCGCAAGACGTTTCTGTATATTGGGCACAGCGCTCTGCAGGGTGTTAGCAGAGAGTTTCCCGGGACAGTGAAACCCTATATCAGAGACACTGAGAAGAAGCCCCAACGTTCCTTCCAGGCACTTTCAGTGTGGGTGCCTTCTCCACGTGGTTCCTGGTTTCACTGCAGCTCTGAAGAGAATGTTAGCAAAGAGGTAATCGGGACAGTGCAAAGAGGTAATCGGGACTGTGCAAACAGTACTCAAAGACAGGGAGAGCAAGCTCTACATTACTCTCTTGGCACTTTGGATGTGGGACATAGAGCGAGATGTTTGCTGCTTTTACATTTGGCTGTTGGGAGATTTACAGCACAAAGATATCTAGTTGATTTGAAGCAGTTCCGAGAAAGTCTAAGCATAATCCTCACTTTTCCCTCCTGGCACTTTCCCTGTAGGAGATACCGCAAGACGTTTCTGTATATTGGGCACAGCGCTCTGCAGGGTGTTAGCAGAGAGTTTCCCGGGACAGTGAAACCCTATGTCAGAGACAGTGAGAAGAAGCCCCAATGTTCCTTTCAGGCACTTTCAGTGTGGGTGCCTTCTCCACGTGGTTCCTGGTTTCACTGCAGCTCTGAAGAGAATGTTAGCAAAGAGGTAATCGGGACAGTGCAAACAGTACTCAAAGACAGGGAGAGCAAGCTCTACATTACTCTCTTGGCACTTTGGATGTGGGACATAGAGCGAGATGTTTGCTGCTTTTACGTTTGGCTGTTGGGAGATTTACAGCACAAAGATATCTAGTTGATTTGAAGCAGTTCCGAGAAAGTCTAAGCATAATCCTCACTTTTCCCTCCTGGCACTTTCCCTGTAGGGGATACCGCAAGACGTTTCTTTACATTGGGCACAGCGCTCTGCAGGGTGTTAGCAGAGAGTTTCCCGGGACAGTGAAACCCTATATCAGAGACACTGAGAAGAAGCCCCAACGTTCCTTCCAGGCACTTTCAGTGTGGGTGCCTTCTCCACGTGGTTCCTGGTTTCACTGCAGCTCTGAAGAGAATGTTAGCAAAGAGGTAATCGGGACAGTGCAAACAGTACTCAAAGACAGGGAGAGCAAGCTCTCTCTTGGCACTTTGGATGTGGGACATACAGCGAGATGTTGGCTGCTTTTACGTTTGGCTGTTGGGAGATTTACAGCACAAAGATATCTAGTTGATTTGAAGCAGTTCCGAGAAAGTCTAAACATAATCCTCACTTTTCCCTCCTGGCACTTTCCCTGTAGGAGATACCGCAAGACATTTCTGTATATTGGGCACAGCGCTCTGCAGGGTGTTAGCAGAGAGTTTCCCGGGACAGTGAAACCCTATGTCAAAGACACTGAGAAGAAGCCCCAGTGTTCCCTCCAGGCACTTTCAGTGTGGGTGCCTTCTCCACGTGGTTCCTGGTTTCACTGCAGCTCTGAAGAGAATGTTAGCAAAGAGGTAATCGGGACAGTGCAAACAGTACTCAAAGACAGGGAGAGCAAGCTCTACATTACTCTCTTGGCACTTTGGATGTGGGACATAGAGCGAGATGTTTGCTGCTTTTACGTTTGGCTGTTGGGAGATTTACAGCACAAAGATATCTAGTTGATTTGAAGCAGTTCCGAGAAAGTCTAAGCATAATCCTCACTTTTCCCTCCTGGCACTTTCCATGTGGGAGATATAGCAGGATGTATATTGGTTTTGAGGACAACTCAATGGACAGTGTAGGGAGAAAAGTTCCTGGCTCCTTGAATGCCGTTTCTGGAGACACTGCGATCAATGTGGGAGATATGTCAAGATGTGTGTTGGTTTTGAGGACAGCTTTCTGGAGTGTCTTAGCAAAGAGGTCACACGGATAATCAGAGCAATTCTCAGAGACACTGAGACCAAGCTCCACAATTCCTCCTGGCACTTTCCCTGTAGGAGATACCGCAAGACGTTTCTGTATATTGGGCACAGCGCTCTGCAGGGTGTTAGCAGAGAGTTTCCCGGGACAGTGAAACCCTATGTCAAAGACACTGAGAAGAAGCCCCAATGTTCCCTCCAGGCACTTTCAGTGTGGGTGCCTTCTCCACGTGGTTCCTGGTTTCACTGCAGCTCTGAAGAGAATGTTAGCAAAGAGGTAATCGGGACAGTGCAAACAGTACTCAAAGACAGGGAGAGCAAGCTCTACATTACTCTCTTGGCACTTTGGATGTGGGACATAGAGCGAGATGTTTGCTGCTTTTACGTTTGGCTGTTGGGAGATTTACAGCACAAAGATATCTAGATGATTTGAAGCAGTTCCGAGAAAGTCTAAGCATAATCCTCACTTTTCCCTCCTGGCACTTTCCATGTGGGAGATATAGCAGGATGTATATTGGTTTTGAGGACAACTCAATGGACAGTGTAGGGAGAAAAGTTCCTGGCTCCTTGAATGCCGTTTCTGGAGACACTGCGATCAATGTGGGAGATATGTCAAGATGTGTGTTGGTTTTGAGGACAGCTTTCTGGAGTGTCTTAGCAAAGAGGTCACACGGATAATCAGAGCAATTCTCAGAGACACTGAGACCAAGCTCCACAATTCCTCCTGGCACTTTCCCTGTAGGAGATACCGCAAGACGTTTCTGTATATTGGGCACAGCGCTCTGCAGGGTGTTAGCAGAGAGTTTCCCGGGACAGTGAAACCCTATATCAGAGACACTGAGAAGAAGCCCCAACGTTCCTTCCAGGCACTTTCAGTGTGGGTGCCTTCTCCACGTGGTTCCTGGTTTCACTGCAGCTCTGAAGAGAATGTTAGCAAAGAGGTAATCGGGACAGTGCAAAGAGGTAATCGGGACTGTGCAAACAGTACTCAAAGACAGGGAGAGCAAGCTCTACATTACTCTCTTGGCACTTTGGATGTGGGACATAGAGCGAGATGTTTGCTGCTTTTACATTTGGCTGTTGGGAGATTTACAGCACAAAGATATCTAGTTGATTTGAAGCAGTTCCGAGAAAGTCTAAGCATAATCCTCACTTTTCCCTCCTGGCACTTTCCCTGTAGGAGATACCGCAAGACGTTTCTGTATATTGGGCACAGCGCTCTGCAGGGTGTTAGCAGAGAGTTTCCCGGGACAGTGAAACCCTATGTCAGAGACAGTGAGAAGAAGCCCCAATGTTCCTTTCAGGCACTTTCAGTGTGGGTGCCTTCTCCACGTGGTTCCTGGTTTCACTGCAGCTCTGAAGAGAATGTTAGCAAAGAGGTAATCGGGACAGTGCAAACAGTACTCAAAGACAGGGAGAGCAAGCTCTACATTACTCTCTTGGCACTTTGGATGTGGGACATAGAGCGAGATGTTTGCTGCTTTTACGTTTGGCTGTTGGGAGATTTACAGCACAAAGATATCTAGTTGATTTGAAGCAGTTCCGAGAAAGTCTAAGCATAATCCTCACTTTTCCCTCCTGGCACTTTCCCTGTAGGGGATACCGCAAGACGTTTCTTTACATTGGGCACAGCGCTCTGCAGGGTGTTAGCAGAGAGTTTCCCGGGACAGTGAAACCCTATATCAGAGACACTGAGAAGAAGCCCCAATGTTCCTTCCAGGCACTTTCAGTGTGGGTGCCTTCTCCACGTGGTTCCTGGTTTCACTGCAGCTCTGAAGAGAATGTTAGCAAAGAGGTAATCGGGACAGTGCAAACAGTACTCAAAGACAGGGAGAGCAAGCTCTCTCTTGGCACTTTGGATGTGGGACATACAGCGAGATGTTGGCTGCTTTTACGTTTGGCTGTTGGGAGATTTACAGCACAAAGATATCTAGTTGATTTGAAGCAGTTCCGAGAAAGTCTAAACATAATCCTCACTTTTCCCTCCTGGCACTTTCCCTGTAGGAGATACCGCAAGACATTTCTGTATATTGGGCACAGCGCTCTGCAGGGTGTTAGCAGAGAGTTTCCCGGGACAGTGAAACCCTATGTCAAAGACACTGAGAAGAAGCCCCAGTGTTCCCTCCAGGCACTTTCAGTGTGGGTGCCTTCTCCACGTGGTTCCTGGTTTCACTGCAGCTCTGAAGAGAATGTTAGCAAAGAGGTAATCGGGACAGTGCAAACAGTACTCAAAGACAGGGAGAGCAAGCTCTACATTACTCTCTTGGCACTTTGGATGTGGGACATAGAGCGAGATGTTTGCTGCTTTTACGTTTGGCTGTTGGGAGATTTACAGCACAAAGATATCTAGTTGATTTGAAGCAGTTCCGAGAAAGTCTAAGCATAATCCTCACTTTTCCCTCCTGGCACTTTCCCTGTAGGGGATACCGCAAGACGTTTCTGTATATTGGGCACAGCGCTCTGCAGGGTGTTAGCAGAGAGTTTCCCGGGACAGTGAAACCCTATGTCAAAGACACTGAGAAGAAGCCCCAATGTTCCCTCCAGGCACTTTCAGTGTGGGTGCCTTCTCCACGTGGTTCCTGGTTTCACTGCAGCTCTGAAGAGAATGTTAGCAAAGAGGTAATCGGGACAGTGCAAACAGTACTCAAAGACAGGGAGAGCAAGCTCTACATTACTCTCTTGGCACTTTGGATGTGGGACATAGAGCGAGATGTTTGCTGCTTTTACGTTTGGCTGTTGGGAGATTTACAGCACAAAGATATCTAGATGATTTGAAGCAGTTCCGAGAAAGTCTAAGCATAATCCTCACTTTTCCCTCCTGGCACTTTCCATGTGGGAGATATAGCAGGATGTATATTGGTTTTGAGGACAACTCAATGGACAGTGTAGGGAGAAAAGTTCCTGGCTCCTTGAATGCCGTTTCTGGAGACACTGCGATCAATGTGGGAGATATGTCAAGATGTGTGTTGGTTTTGAGGACAGCTTTCTGGAGTGTCTTAGCAAAGAGGTCACACGGATAATCAGAGCAATTCTCAGAGACACTGAGACCAAGCTCCACAATTCCTCCTGGCACTTTCCCTGTAGGAGATACCGCAAGACGTTTCTGTATATTGGGCACAGCGCTCTGCAGGGTGTTAGCAGAGAGTTTCCCGGGACAGTGAAACCCTATATCAGAGACACTGAGAAGAAGCCCCAACGTTCCTTCCAGGCACTTTCAGTGTGGGTGCCTTCTCCACGTGGTTCCTGGTTTCACTGCAGCTCTGAAGAGAATGTTAGCAAAGAGGTAATCGGGACAGTGCAAACAGTACTCAAAGACAGGGAGAGCAAGCTCTCTCTTGGCACTTTGGATGTGGGACATACAGCGAGATGTTTGCTGCTTTTACATTTGGCTGTTGGGAGATTTACAGCACAAAGATATCTAGTTGATTTGAAGCAGTTCCGAGAAAGTCTAAGCATAATCCTCACTTTTCCCTCCTGGCACTTTCCCTGTAGGAGATACCGCAAGACGTTTCTGTATATTGGGCACAGCGCTCTGCAGGGTGTTAGCAGAGAGTTTCCCGGGACAGTGAAACCCTATGTCAGAGACAGTGAGAAGAAGCCCCAATGTTCCCTCCAGGCACTTTCAGTGTGGGTGCCTTCTCCACGTGGTTCCTGGTTTCACTGCAGCTCTGAAGAGAATGTTAGCAAAGAGGTAATCGGGACAGTGCAAACAGTACTCAAAGACAGGGAGAGCAAGCTCTACATTACTCTCTTGGCACTTTGGATGTGGGACATACAGCGAGATGTTTGCTGCTTTTACGTTTGGCTGTTGGGAGATTTACAGCACAAAGATATCTAGTTGATTTGAAGCAGTTCCGAGAATGTCTAAGCATAATCCTCACTTTTCCCTCCTGGCACTTTCCCTGTAGGGGATACCGCAAGACGTTTCTGTATATTGGGCACAGCGCTCTGCAGGGTGTTAGCAGAGAGTTTCCCGGGACAGTGAAACCCTATGTCAAAGACACTGAGAAGAAGCCCCAATGTTCCCTCCAGGCACTTTCAGTGTGGGTGCCTTCTCCACGTGGTTCCTGGTTTCACTGCAGCTCTGAAGAGAATGTTAGCAAAGAGGTAATCGGGACAGTGCAAACAGTACTCAAAGACAGGGAGAGCAAGCTCTACATTACTCTCTTGGCACTTTGGATGTGGGACATAGAGCGAGATGTTTGCTGCTTTTACGTTTGGCTGTTGGGAGATTTACAGCACAAAGATATCTAGATGATTTGAAGCAGTTCCGAGAAAGTCTAAGCATAATCCTCACTTTTCCCTCCTGGCACTTTCCATGTGGGAGATATAGCAGGATGTATATTGGTTTTGAGGACAACTCAATGGACAGTGTAGGGAGAAAAGTTCCTGGCTCCTTGAATGCCGTTTCTGGAGACACTGCGATCAATGTGGGAGATATGTCAAGATGTGTGTTGGTTTTGAGGACAGCTTTCTGGAGTGTCTTAGCAAAGAGGTCACACGGATAATCAGAGCAATTCTCAGAGACACTGAGACCAAGCTCCACAATTCCTCCTGGCACTTTCCCTGTAGGAGATACCGCAAGACGTTTCTGTATATTGGGCACAGCGCTCTGCAGGGTGTTAGCAGAGAGTTTCCCGGGACAGTGAAACCCTATGTCAAAGACACTGAGAAGAAGCCCCAATGTTCCCTCCAGGCACTTTCAGTGTGGGTGCCTTCTCCACGTGGTTCCTGGTTTCACTGCAGCTCTGAAGAGAATGTTAGCAAAGAGGTAATCGGGACAGTGCAAACAGTACTCAAAGACAGGGAGAGCAAGCTCTCTCTTGGCACTTTGGATGTGGGACATACAGCGAGATGTTTGCTGCTTTTACATTTGGCTGTTGGGAGATTTACAGCACAAAGATATCTAGTTGATTTGAAGCAGTTCCGAGAAAGTCTAAGCATAATCCTCACTTTTCCCTCCTGGCACTTTCCCTGTAGGAGATACCGCAAGACGTTTCTGTATATTGGGCACAGCGCTCTGCAGGGTGTTAGCAGAGAGTTTCCCGGGACAGTGAAACCCTATGTCAGAGACAGTGAGAAGAAGCACCAGTGTTCCCTCCAGGCACTTTCAGTGTGGGTGCCTTCTCCACGTGGTTCCTGGTTTCACTGCAGCTCTGAAGAGAATGTTAGCAAAGAGGTAATCGGGACAGTGCAAACAGTACTCAAAGACAGGGAGAGCAAGCTCTACATTACTCTCTTGGCACTTTGGATGTGGGACATACAGCGAGATGTTTGCTGCTTTTACGTTTGGCTGTTGGGAGATTTACAGCACAAAGATATCTAGTTGATTTGAAGCAGTTCCGAGAATGTCTAAGCATAATCCTCACTTTTCCCTCCTGGCACTTTCCCTGTAGGGGATACCGCAAGACGTTTCTGTATATTGGGCACAGCGCTCTGCAGGGTGTTAGCAGAGAGTTTCCCGGGACAGTGAAACCCTATGTCAAAGACACTGAGAAGAAGCCCCAATGTTCCCTCCAGGCACTTTCAGTGTGGGTGCCTTCTCCACGTGGTTCCTGGTTTCACTGCAGCTCTGAAGAGAATGTTAGCAAAGAGGTAATCGGGACAGTGCAAACAGTACTCAAAGACAGGGAGAGCAAGCTCTACATTACTCTCTTGGCACTTTGGATGTGGGACATAGAGCGAGATGTTTGCTGCTTTTACGTTTGGCTGTTGGGAGATTTACAGCACAAAGATATCTAGATGATTTGAAGCAGTTCCGAGAAAGTCTAAGCATAATCCTCACTTTTCCCTCCTGGCACTTTCCATGTGGGAGATATAGCAGGATGTATATTGGTTTTGAGGACAACTCAATGGACAGTGTAGGGAGAAAAGTTCCTGGCTCCTTGAATGCCGTTTCTGGAGACACTGCGATCAATGTGGGAGATATGTCAAGATGTGTGTTGGTTTTGAGGACAGCTTTCTGGAGTGTCTTAGCAAAGAGGTCACACGGATAATCAGAGCAATTCTCAGAGACACTGAGACCAAGCTCCACAATTCCTCCTGGCACTTTCCCTGTAGGAGATACCGCAAGACGTTTCTGTATATTGGGCACAGCGCTCTGCAGGGTGTTAGCAGAGACTTTCCCGGGACAGTGAAACCCTATGTCAGAGACACTGAGAAGAAGCCCCAATGTTCCCTCCAGGCACTTTCAGTGTGGGTGCCTTCTCCACGTGGTTCCTGGTTTCACTGCAGCTCTGAAGAGAATGTTAGCAAAGAGGTAATCGGGACAGTGCAAACAGTACTCAAAGACAGGGAGAGCAAGCTCTACATTACTCTCTTGGCACTTTGGATGTGGGACATACAGCGAGATGTTTGCTGCTTTTACATTTGGCTGTTGGGAGATTTACAGCACAAAGATATCTAGTTGATTTGAAGCAGTTCCGAGAAAGTCTAAGCATAATCCTCACTTTTCCCTCCTGGCACTTTCCCTGTAGGGGATACCGCAAGACGTTTCTGTATATTGGGCACAGCGCTCTGCAGGGTGTTAGCAGAGAGTTTCCCGGGACAGTGAAACCCTATGTCAGAGACAGTGAGAAGAAGCCCCAATGTTCCCTCCAGGCACTTTCAGTGTGGGTGCCTTCTCCACGTGGTTCCTGGTTTCACTGCAGCTCTGAAGAGAATGTTAGCAAAGAGGTAATCGGGACAGTGCAAACAGTACTCAAAGACAGGGAGAGCAAGCTCTACATTACTCTCTTGGCACTTTGGATGTGGGACATAGAGCGAGATGTTTGCTGCTTTTACGTTTGGCTGTTGGGAGATTTACAGCACAAAGATATCTAGTTGATTTGAAGCAGTTCCGAGAATGTCTAAGCATAATCCTCACTTTTCCCTCCTGGCACTTTCCCTGTAGGAGATACCGCAAGACGTTTCTGTATATTGGGCACAGCGCTCTGCAGGGTGTTAGCAGAGAGTTTCCCGGGACAGTGAAACCCTATGTCAGAGACAGTGAGAAGAAGCCCCAATGTTCCCTCCAGGCACTTTCAGTGTGGGTGCCTTCTCCACGTGGTTCCTGGTTTCACTGCAGCTCTGAAGAGAATGTTAGCAAAGAGGTAATCGGGACAGTGCAAACAGTACTCAAAGACAGGGAGAGCAAGTTCTCTCGGCACTTTGGATGTGGTACATACAGCGAGATGTTTGCTGCTTTTACATTTGGCTGTTGGGAGATTTACAGCACAAAGATATCTAGTTGATTTGAAGCAGTTCCGAGAAAGTCTAAGCATAATCCTCACTTTTCCCTCCTGGCACTTTCCCTGTACGGGATACCGCAAGACGTTTCTGTACATTGGGCACGGCGCTCTGCAGGGTGTTAGCAGAGAGTTTCCCGGGACAGTGAAACCCTATATCGGAGACACTGAGAAGAAGCCCCAATGTTCCCTCCAGGCACTTTCAGTGTGGGTGCCTTCTCCACGTGGTTCCTGGTTTCACTGCAGCTCTGAAGAGAATGTTAGCAAAGAGGTAATCGGGACAGTGCAAACAGTACTCAAAGACAGGGAGAGCAAGCTCTACATTACTCTCTTGGCACTTTGGATGTGGGACATAGAGCGAGATGTTTGCTGCTTTTACGTTTGGCTGTTGGGAGATTTACAGCACAAAGATATCTAGTTGATTTGAAGCAGTTCCGAGAAAGTCTAAGCATAATCCTCACTTTTCCCTCCTGGCACTTTCCATGTGGGAGATATAGCAGGATGTATATTGGTTTTGAGGACAACTCAATGGACAGTGTAGGGAGAAAAGTTCCTGGCTCCTTGAATGCCGTTTCTGGAGACACTGCGATCAATGTGGGAGATATGTCAAGATGTGTGTTGGTTTTGAGGACGGCTTTCTGGAGTGTCTTAGCAAAGAGGTCACACGGATAATCAGAGCAATTCTCAGAGACACTGAGACCAAGCTCCACAATTCCTCCTGGCACTTTCCCTGTAGGAGATACCGCAAGACGTTTCTGTATATTGGGCACAGCGCTCTGCAGGGTGTTAGCAGAGAGTTTCCCGGGACAGTGAAACCCTATATCAGAGACACTGAGAAGAAGCCCCAACGTTCCTTCCAGGCACTTTCAGTGTGGGTGCCTTCTCCACGTGGTTCCTGGTTTCACTGCAGCTCTGAAGAGAATGTTAGCAAAGAGGTAATCGGGACAGTGCAAACAGTACTCAAAGACAGGGAGAGCAAGCTCTCTCTTGGCACTTTGGATGTGGGACATACAGCGAGATGTTTGCTGCTTTTACATTTGGCTGTTGGGAGATTTACAGCACAAAGATATCTAGTTGATTTGAAGCAGTTCCGAGAAAGTCTAAACATAATCCTCACTTTTCCCTCCTGGCACTTTCCCTGTAGGAGATACCGCAAGACGTTTCTGTATATTGGGCACAGCGCTCTGCAGGGTGTTAGCAGAGAGTTTCCCGGGACAGTGAAACCCTATGTCAAAGACAGTGAGAAGAAGCCCCAATGTTCCCTCCAGGCACTTTCAGTGTGGGTGCCTTCTCCACGTGGTTCCTGGTTTCACTGCAGCTCTGAAGAGAATGTTAGCAAAGAGGTAATCGGGACAGTGCAAACAGTACTCAAAGACAGGGAGAGCAAGCTCTACATTACTCTCTTGGCACTTTGGATGTGGGACATACAGCGAGATGTTTGCTGCTTTTACATTTGGCTGTTGGGAGATTTACAGCACAAAGATATCTAGTTGATTTGAAGCAGTTCCGAGAAAGTCTAAGCATAATCCTCACTTTTCCCTCCTGGCACTTTCCCTGTAGGAGATACCGCAAGACGTTTCTGTATATTGGGCACAGCGCTCTGCAGGGTGTTAGCAGAGAGTTTCCCGGGACAGTGAAACCCTATGTCAGAGACAGTGAGAAGAAGCCCCAATGTTCCCTCCAGGCACTTTCAGTGTGGGTGCCTTCTCCACGTGGTTCCTGGTTTCACTGCAGCTCTGAAGAGAATGTTAGCAAAGAGGTAATCGGGACAGTGCAAACAGTACTCAAAGACAGGGAGAGCAAGTTCTCTCGGCACTTTGGATGTGGTACATACAGCGAGATGTTTGCTGCTTTTACATTTGGCTGTTGGGAGATTTACAGCACAAAGATATCTAGTTGATTTGAAGCAGTTCCGAGAAAGTCTAAGCATAATCCTCACTTTTCCCTCCTGGCACTTTCCATGTGGGAGATATAGCAGGATGTATATTGGTTTTGAGGACAACTCAATGGACAGTGTAGGGAGAAAAGTTCCTGGCTCCTTGAATGCCGTTTCTGGAGACACTGCGATCAATGTGGGAGATATGTCAAGATGTGTGTTGGTTTTGAGGACGGCTTTCTGGAGTGTCTTAGCAAAGAGGTCACACGGATAATCAGAGCAATTCTCAGAGACACTGAGACCAAGCTCCACAATTCCTCCTGGCACTTTCCCTGTAGGAGATACCGCAAGACGTTTCTGTATATTGGGCACAGCGCTCTGCAGGGTGTTAGCAGAGAGTTTCCCGGGACAGTGAAACCCTATATCAGAGACACTGAGAAGAAGCCCCAACGTTCCTTCCAGGCACTTTCAGTGTGGGTGCCTTCTCCACGTGGTTCCTGGTTTCACTGCAGCTCTGAAGAGAATGTTAGCAAAGAGGTAATCGGGACAGTGCAAACAGTACTCAAAGACAGGGAGAGCAAGCTCTCTCTTGGCACTTTGGATGTGGGACATACAGTGAGATGTTTGCTGCTTTTACATTTGGCTGTTGGGAGATTTACAGCACAAAGATATCTAGTTGATTTGAAGCAGTTCCGAGAAAGTCTAAGCATAATCCTCACTTTTCCCTCCTGGCACTTTCCCTGTACGGGATACCGCAAGACGTTTCTGTACATTGGGCACAGCGCTCTGCAGGGTGTTAGCAGAGAGTTTCCCGGGACAGTGAAACCCTATATCGGAGACACTGAGAAGAAGCCCCAATGTTCCCTCCAGGCACTTTCAGTGTGGGTGCCTTCTCCACGTGGTTCCTGGTTTCACTGCAGCTCTGAAGAGAATGTTAGCAAAGAGGTAATCGGGACAGTGCAAACAGTACTCAAAGACAGGGAGAGCAAGCTCTACATTACTCTCTTGGCACTTTGGATGTGGGACATAGAGCGAGATGTTTGCTGCTTTTACGTTTGGCTGTTGGGAGATTTAAAGCACAAAGATATCTAGTTGATTTGAAGCAGTTCCGAGAAAGTCTAAGCATAATCCTCACTTTTCCCTCCTGGCACTTTCCCTGTAGGGGATACCGCAAGACGTTTCTGTATATTGGGCACAGCGCTCTGCAGGGTGTTAGCAGAGAGTTTCCCGGGACAGTGAAACCCTATGTCAGAGACAGTGAGAAGAAGCCCCAATGTTCCCTCCAGGCACTTTCAGTGTGGGTGCCTTCTCCACGTGGTTCCTGGTTTCACTGCAGCTCTGAAGAGAATGTTAGCAAAGAGGTAATCGGGACAGTGCAAACAGTACTCAAAGACAGGGAGAGCAAGCTCTACATTACTCTCTTGGCACTTTGGATGTGGGACATACAGCGAGATGTTTGCTGCTTTTACATTTGGCTGTTGGGAGATTTACAGCACAAAGATATCTAGTTGATTTGAAGCAGTTCCGAGAAAGTCTAAGCATAATCCTCACTTTTCCCTCCTGGCACTTTCCCTGTAGGAGATACCGCAAGACGTTTCTGTATATTGGGCACAGCGCTCTGCAGGGTGTTAGCAGAGACTTTCCCGGGACAGTGAAACCCTATGTCAGAGACACTGAGAAGAAGCCCCAATGTTCCCTCCAGGCACTTTCAGTGTGGGTGCCTTCTCCACGTGGTTCCTGGTTTCACTGCAGCTCTGAAGAGAATGTTAGCAAAGAGGTAATCGGGACAGTGCAAACAGTACTCAAAGACAGGGAGAGCAAGCTCTACATTACTCTCTTGGCACTTTGGATGTGGGACATAGAGCGAGATGTTTGCTGCTTTTACATTTGGCTGTTGGGAGATTTACAGCACAAAGATATCTAGTTGATTTGAAGCAGTTCCGAGAAAGTCTAAGCATAATCCTCACTTTTCCCTCCTGGCACTTTCCCTGTAGGGGATACCGCAAGACGTTTCTGTATATTGGGCACAGCGCTCTGCAGGGTGTTAGCAGAGAGTTTCCCGGGACAGTGAAACCCTATGTCAGAGACAGTGAGAAGAAGCCCCAATGTTCCCTCCAGGCACTTTCAGTGTGGGTGCCTTCTCCACGTGGTTCCTGGTTTCACTGCAGCTCTGAAGAGAATGTTAGCAAAGAGGTAATCGGGACAGTGCAAACAGTACTCAAAGACAGGGAGAGCAAGCTCTACATTACTCTCTTGGCACTTTGGATGTGGGACATAGAGCGAGATGTTTGCTTCTTTTACGTTTGGCTGTTGGGAGATTTACAGCACAAAGATATCTAGTTGATTTGAAGCAGTTCCGAGAATGTCTAAGCATAATCCTCACTTTTCCCTCCTGGCACTTTCCCTGTAGGAGATACCGCAAGACGTTTCTGTATATTGGGCACAGCGCTCTGCAGGGTGTTAGCAGAGACTTTCCCGGGACAGTGAAACCCTATGTCAGAGACAGTGAGAAGAAGCCCCAATGTTCCCTCCAGGCACTTTCAGTGTGGGTGCCTTCTCCACGTGGTTCCTGGTTTCACTGCAGCTCTGAAGAGAATGTTAGCAAAGAGGTAATCGGGACAGTGCAAACAGTACTCAAAGACAGGGAGAGCAAGTTCTCTCGGCACTTTGGATGTGGTACATACAGCGAGATGTTTGCTGCTTTTACATTTGGCTGTTGGGAGATTTACAGCACAAAGATATCTAGTTGATTTGAAGCAGTTCCGAGAAAGTCTAAGCATAATCCTCACTTTTCCCTCCTGGCACTTTCCCTGTACGGGATACCGCAAGACGTTTCTGTACATTGGGCACGGCGCTCTGCAGGGTGTTAGCAGAGAGTTTCCCGGGACAGTGAAACCCTATATCGGAGACACTGAGAAGAAGCCCCAATGTTCCCTCCAGGCACTTTCAGTGTGGGTGCCTTCTCCACGTGGTTCCTGGTTTCACTGCAGCTCTGAAGAGAATGTTAGCAAAGAGGTAATCGGGACAGTGCAAACAGTACTCAAAGACAGGGAGAGCAAGCTCTACATTACTCTCTTGGCACTTTGGATGTGGGACATAGAGCGAGATGTTTGCTGCTTTTACGTTTGGCTGTTGGGAGATTTAAAGCACAAAGATATCTAGTTGATTTGAAGCAGTTCCGAGAAAGTCTAAGCATAATCCTCACTTTTCCCTCCTGGCACTTTCCCTGTAGGGGATACCGCAAGACGTTTCTGTATATTGGGCACAGCGCTCTGCAGGGTGTTAGCAGAGAGTTTCCCGGGACAGTGAAACCCTATGTCAGAGACAGTGAGAAGAAGCCCCAATGTTCCCTCCAGGCACTTTCAGTGTGGGTGCCTTCTCCACGTGGTTCCTGGTTTCACTGCAGCTCTGAAGAGAATGTTAGCAAAGAGGTAATCGGGACAGTGCAAACAGTACTCAAAGACAGGGAGAGCAAGCTCTACATTACTCTCTTGGCACTTTGGATGTGGGACATACAGCGAGATGTTTGCTGCTTTTACATTTGGCTGTTGGGAGATTTACAGCACAAAGATATCTAGTTGATTTGAAGCAGTTCCGAGAAAGTCTAAGCATAATCCTCACTTTTCCCTCCTGGCACTTTCCCTGTAGGAGATACCGCAAGACGTTTCTGTATATTGGGCACAGCGCTCTGCAGGGTGTTAGCAGAGACTTTCCCGGGACAGTGAAACCCTATGTCAGAGACACTGAGAAGAAGCCCCAATGTTCCCTCCAGGCACTTTCAGTGTGGGTGCCTTCTCCACGTGGTTCCTGGTTTCACTGCAGCTCTGAAGAGAATGTTAGCAAAGAGGTAATCGGGACAGTGCAAACAGTACTCAAAGACAGGGAGAGCAAGCTCTACATTACTCTCTTGGCACTTTGGATGTGGGACATAGAGCGAGATGTTTGCTGCTTTTACATTTGGCTGTTGGGAGATTTACAGCACAAAGATATCTAGTTGATTTGAAGCAGTTCCGAGAAAGTCTAAGCATAATCCTCACTTTTCCCTCCTGGCACTTTCCCTGTAGGGGATACCGCAAGACGTTTCTGTATATTGGGCACAGCGCTCTGCAGGGTGTTAGCAGAGAGTTTCCCGGGACAGTGAAACCCTATGTCAGAGACAGTGAGAAGAAGCCCCAATGTTCCCTCCAGGCACTTTCAGTGTGGGTGCCTTCTCCACGTGGTTCCTGGTTTCACTGCAGCTCTGAAGAGAATGTTAGCAAAGAGGTAATCGGGACAGTGCAAACAGTACTCAAAGACAGGGAGAGCAAGCTCTACATTACTCTCTTGGCACTTTGGATGTGGGACATAGAGCGAGATGTTTGCTGCTTTTACATTTGGCTGTTGGGAGATTTACAGCACAAAGATATCTAGTTGATTTGAAGCAGTTCCGAGAAAGTCTAAGCATAATCCTCACTTTTCCCTCCAGGCACTTTCCCTGTAGGAGATACCGCAAGACGTTTCTGTATATTGGGCACAGCGCTCTGCAGGGTGTTAGCAGAGAGTTTCCCGGGACAGTGAAACCCTATGTCAGAGACAGTGAGAAGAAGCCCCAATGTTCCCTCCAGGCACTTTCAGTGTGGGTGCCTTCTCCACGTGGTTCCTGGTTTCACTGCAGCTCTGAAGAGAATGTTAGCAAAGAGGTAATCGGGACAGTGCAAACAGTACTCAAAGACAGGGAGAGCAAGTTCTCTCGGCACTTTGGATGTGGGACATAGAGCGAGATGTTTGCTGCTTTTACATTTGGCTGTTGGGAGATTTACAGCACAAAGATATCTAGTTGATTTGAAGCAGTTCCGAGAAAGTCTAAGCATAATCCTCACTTTTCCCTCCTGGCACTTTCCCTGTAGGGGATACCGCAAGACGTTTCTGTATATTGGGCACAGCGCTCTGCAGGGTGTTAGCAGAGAGTTTCCCGGGACAGTGAAACCCTATATCGGAGACACTGAGAAGAAGCCCCAATGTTCCCTCCAGGCACTTTCAGTGTGGGTGCCTTCTCCACGTGGTTCCTGGTTTCACTGCAGCTCTGAAGAGAATGTTAGCAAAGAGGTAATCGGGACAGTGCAAACAGTACTCAAAGACAGGGAGAGCAAGCTCTACATTACTCTCTTGGCACTTTGGATGTGGGACATAGAGCGAGATGTTTGCTGCTTTTACGTTTGGCTGTTGGGAGATTTACAGCACAAAGATATCTAGTTGATTTGAAGCAGTTCCGAGAAAGTCTAAGCATAATCCTCACTTTTCCCTCCTGGCACTTTCCCTGTACGGGATACCGCAAGACGTTTCTGTACATTGGGCACAGCGCTCTGCAGGGTGTTAGCAGAGAGTTTCCCGGGACAGTGAAACCCTATGTCAAAGACACTGAGAAGAAGCCCCAATGTTCCCTCCAGGCACTTTCAGTGTGGGTGCCTTCTCCACGTGGTTCCTGGTTTCACTGCAGCTCTGAAGAGAATGTTAGCAAAGAGGTAATCGGGACAGTGCAAACAGTACTCAAAGACAGGGAGAGCAAGCTCTACATTACTCTCTTGGCACTTTGGATGTGGGACATAGAGCGAGATGTTTGCTGCTTTTACATTTGGCTGTTGGGAGATTTACAGCACAAAGATATCTAGTTGATTTGAAGCAGTTCCGAGAAAGTCTAAGCATAATCCTCACTTTTCCCTCCTGGCACTTTCCCTGTAGGAGATACCGCAAGACGTTTCTGTATATTGGGCACAGCGCTCTGCAGGGTGTTAGCAGAGAGTTTCCCGGGACAGTGAAACCCTATGTCAGAGACAGTGAGAAGAAGCCCCAATGTTCCCTCCAGGCACTTTCAGTGTGGGTGCCTTCTCCACGTGGTTCCTGGTTTCACTGCAGCTCTGAAGAGAATGTTAGCAAAGAGGTAATCGGGACAGTGCAAACAGTACTCAAAGACAGGGAGAGCAAGCTCTACATTACTCTCTTGGCACTTTGGATGTGGGACATACAGCGAGATGTTTGCTGCTTTTACATTTGGCTGTTGGGAGATTTACAGCACAAAGATATCTAGTTGATTTGAAGCAGTTCCGAGAAAGTCTAAGCATAATCCTCACTTTTCCCTCCTGGCACTTTCCCTGTAGGGGATACCGCAAGACGTTTCTGTATATTGGGCACAGCGCTCTGCAGGGTGTTAGCAGAGAGTTTCCCGGGACAGTGAAACCCTATGTCAGAGACAGTGAGAAGAAGCCCCAATGTTCCCTCCAGGCACTTTCAGTGTGGGTGCCTTCTCCACGTGGTTCCTGGTTTCACTGCAGCTCTGAAGAGAATGTTAGCAAAGAGGTAATCGGGACAGTGCAAACAGTACTCAAAGACAGGGAGAGCAAGCTCTACATTACTCTCTTGGCACTTTGGATGTGGGACATAGAGCGAGATGTTTGCTGCTTTTACATTTGGCTGTTGGGAGATTTACAGCACAAAGATATCTAGTTGATTTGAAGCAGTTCCGAGAAAGTCTAAGCATAATCCTCACTTTTCCCTCCTGGCACTTTCCCTGTAGGGGATACCGCAAGACGTTTCTGTATATTGGGCACAGCGCTCTGCAGGGTGTTAGCAGAGAGTTTCCCGGGACAGTGAAACCCTATGTCAGAGACAGTGAGAAGAAGCCCCAATGTTCCCTCCAGGCACTTTCAGTGTGGGTGCCTTCTCCACGTGGTTCCTGGTTTCACTGCAGCTCTGAAGAGAATGTTAGCAAAGAGGTAATCGGGACAGTGCAAACAGTACTCAAAGACAGGGAGAGCAAGCTCTACATTACTCTCTTGGCACTTTGGATGTGGGACATAGAGCGAGATGTTTGCTTCTTTTACGTTTGGCTGTTGGGAGATTTACAGCACAAAGATATCTAGTTGATTTGAAGCAGTTCCGAGAATGTCTAAGCATAATCCTCACTTTTCCCTCCTGGCACTTTCCCTGTAGGAGATACCGCAAGACGTTTCTGTATATTGGGCACAGCGCTCTGCAGGGTGTTAGCAGAGACTTTCCCGGGACAGTGAAACCCTATGTCAGAGACAGTGAGAAGAAGCCCCAATGTTCCCTCCAGGCACTTTCAGTGTGGGTGCCTTCTCCACGTGGTTCCTGGTTTCACTGCAGCTCTGAAGAGAATGTTAGCAAAGAGGTAATCGGGACAGTGCAAACAGTACTCAAAGACAGGGAGAGCAAGTTCTCTCGGCACTTTGGATGTGGTACATACAGCGAGATGTTTGCTGCTTTTACATTTGGCTGTTGGGAGATTTACAGCACAAAGATATCTAGTTGATTTGAAGCAGTTCCGAGAAAGTCTAAGCATAATCCTCACTTTTCCCTCCTGGCACTTTCCCTGTACGGGATACCGCAAGACGTTTCTGTACATTGGGCACGGCGCTCTGCAGGGTGTTAGCAGAGAGTTTCCCGGGACAGTGAAACCCTATATCGGAGACACTGAGAAGAAGCCCCAATGTTCCCTCCAGGCACTTTCAGTGTGGGTGCCTTCTCCACGTGGTTCCTGGTTTCACTGCAGCTCTGAAGAGAATGTTAGCAAAGAGGTAATCGGGACAGTGCAAACAGTACTCAAAGACAGGGAGAGCAAGCTCTACATTACTCTCTTGGCACTTTGGATGTGGGACATAGAGCGAGATGTTTGCTGCTTTTACGTTTGGCTGTTGGGAGATTTAAAGCACAAAGATATCTAGTTGATTTGAAGCAGTTCCGAGAAAGTCTAAGCATAATCCTCACTTTTCCCTCCTGGCACTTTCCCTGTAGGGGATACCGCAAGACGTTTCTGTATATTGGGCACAGCGCTCTGCAGGGTGTTAGCAGAGAGTTTCCCGGGACAGTGAAACCCTATGTCAGAGACAGTGAGAAGAAGCCCCAATGTTCCCTCCAGGCACTTTCAGTGTGGGTGCCTTCTCCACGTGGTTCCTGGTTTCACTGCAGCTCTGAAGAGAATGTTAGCAAAGAGGTAATCGGGACAGTGCAAACAGTACTCAAAGACAGGGAGAGCAAGCTCTACATTACTCTCTTGGCACTTTGGATGTGGGACATACAGCGAGATGTTTGCTGCTTTTACATTTGGCTGTTGGGAGATTTACAGCACAAAGATATCTAGTTGATTTGAAGCAGTTCCGAGAAAGTCTAAGCATAATCCTCACTTTTCCCTCCTGGCACTTTCCCTGTAGGAGATACCGCAAGACGTTTCTGTATATTGGGCACAGCGCTCTGCAGGGTGTTAGCAGAGACTTTCCCGGGACAGTGAAACCCTATGTCAGAGACACTGAGAAGAAGCCCCAATGTTCCCTCCAGGCACTTTCAGTGTGGGTGCCTTCTCCACGTGGTTCCTGGTTTCACTGCAGCTCTGAAGAGAATGTTAGCAAAGAGGTAATCGGGACAGTGCAAACAGTACTCAAAGACAGGGAGAGCAAGCTCTACATTACTCTCTTGGCACTTTGGATGTGGGACATAGAGCGAGATGTTTGCTGCTTTTACATTTGGCTGTTGGGAGATTTACAGCACAAAGATATCTAGTTGATTTGAAGCAGTTCCGAGAAAGTCTAAGCATAATCCTCACTTTTCCCTCCTGGCACTTTCCCTGTAGGGGATACCGCAAGACGTTTCTGTATATTGGGCACAGCGCTCTGCAGGGTGTTAGCAGAGAGTTTCCCGGGACAGTGAAACCCTATGTCAGAGACAGTGAGAAGAAGCCCCAATGTTCCCTCCAGGCACTTTCAGTGTGGGTGCCTTCTCCACGTGGTTCCTGGTTTCACTGCAGCTCTGAAGAGAATGTTAGCAAAGAGGTAATCGGGACAGTGCAAACAGTACTCAAAGACAGGGAGAGCAAGCTCTACATTACTCTCTTGGCACTTTGGATGTGGGACATAGAGCGAGATGTTTGCTGCTTTTACATTTGGCTGTTGGGAGATTTACAGCACAAAGATATCTAGTTGATTTGAAGCAGTTCCGAGAAAGTCTAAGCATAATCCTCACTTTTCCCTCCAGGCACTTTCCCTGTAGGAGATACCGCAAGACGTTTCTGTATATTGGGCACAGCGCTCTGCAGGGTGTTAGCAGAGAGTTTCCCGGGACAGTGAAACCCTATGTCAGAGACAGTGAGAAGAAGCCCCAATGTTCCCTCCAGGCACTTTCAGTGTGGGTGCCTTCTCCACGTGGTTCCTGGTTTCACTGCAGCTCTGAAGAGAATGTTAGCAAAGAGGTAATCGGGACAGTGCAAACAGTACTCAAAGACAGGGAGAGCAAGTTCTCTCGGCACTTTGGATGTGGGACATAGAGCGAGATGTTTGCTGCTTTTACATTTGGCTGTTGGGAGATTTACAGCACAAAGATATCTAGTTGATTTGAAGCAGTTCCGAGAAAGTCTAAGCATAATCCTCACTTTTCCCTCCTGGCACTTTCCCTGTAGGGGATACCGCAAGACGTTTCTGTATATTGGGCACAGCGCTCTGCAGGGTGTTAGCAGAGAGTTTCCCGGGACAGTGAAACCCTATATCGGAGACACTGAGAAGAAGCCCCAATGTTCCCTCCAGGCACTTTCAGTGTGGGTGCCTTCTCCACGTGGTTCCTGGTTTCACTGCAGCTCTGAAGAGAATGTTAGCAAAGAGGTAATCGGGACAGTGCAAACAGTACTCAAAGACAGGGAGAGCAAGCTCTACATTACTCTCTTGGCACTTTGGATGTGGGACATAGAGCGAGATGTTTGCTGCTTTTACGTTTGGCTGTTGGGAGATTTACAGCACAAAGATATCTAGTTGATTTGAAGCAGTTCCGAGAAAGTCTAAGCATAATCCTCACTTTTCCCTCCTGGCACTTTCCCTGTACGGGATACCGCAAGACGTTTCTGTACATTGGGCACAGCGCTCTGCAGGGTGTTAGCAGAGAGTTTCCCGGGACAGTGAAACCCTATGTCAAAGACACTGAGAAGAAGCCCCAATGTTCCCTCCAGGCACTTTCAGTGTGGGTGCCTTCTCCACGTGGTTCCTGGTTTCACTGCAGCTCTGAAGAGAATGTTAGCAAAGAGGTAATCGGGACAGTGCAAACAGTACTCAAAGACAGGGAGAGCAAGCTCTACATTACTCTCTTGGCACTTTGGATGTGGGACATAGAGCGAGATGTTTGCTGCTTTTACATTTGGCTGTTGGGAGATTTACAGCACAAAGATATCTAGTTGATTTGAAGCAGTTCCGAGAAAGTCTAAGCATAATCCTCACTTTTCCCTCCTGGCACTTTCCCTGTAGGAGATACCGCAAGACGTTTCTGTATATTGGGCACAGCGCTCTGCAGGGTGTTAGCAGAGAGTTTCCCGGGACAGTGAAACCCTATGTCAGAGACAGTGAGAAGAAGCCCCAATGTTCCCTCCAGGCACTTTCAGTGTGGGTGCCTTCTCCACGTGGTTCCTGGTTTCACTGCAGCTCTGAAGAGAATGTTAGCAAAGAGGTAATCGGGACAGTGCAAACAGTACTCAAAGACAGGGAGAGCAAGCTCTACATTACTCTCTTGGCACTTTGGATGTGGGACATACAGCGAGATGTTTGCTGCTTTTACATTTGGCTGTTGGGAGATTTACAGCACAAAGATATCTAGTTGATTTGAAGCAGTTCCGAGAAAGTCTAAGCATAATCCTCACTTTTCCCTCCTGGCACTTTCCCTGTAGGGGATACCGCAAGACGTTTCTGTATATTGGGCACAGCGCTCTGCAGGGTGTTAGCAGAGAGTTTCCCGGGACAGTGAAACCCTATGTCAGAGACAGTGAGAAGAAGCCCCAATGTTCCCTCCAGGCACTTTCAGTGTGGGTGCCTTCTCCACGTGGTTCCTGGTTTCACTGCAGCTCTGAAGAGAATGTTAGCAAAGAGGTAATCGGGACAGTGCAAACAGTACTCAAAGACAGGGAGAGCAAGCTCTACATTACTCTCTTGGCACTTTGGATGTGGGACATAGAGCGAGATGTTTGCTGCTTTTACATTTGGCTGTTGGGAGATTTACAGCACAAAGATATCTAGTTGATTTGAAGCAGTTCCGAGAAAGTCTAAGCATAATCCTCACTTTTCCCTCCTGGCACTTTCCCTGTACGGGATACCGCAAGACGTTTCTGTACATTGGGCACAGCGCTCTGCAGGGTGTTAGCAGAGAGTTTCCCGGGACAGTGAAACCCTATATCGGAGACACTGAGAAGAAGCCCCAGTGTTCCCTCCAGGCACTTTCAGTGTGGGTGCCTTCTCCACGTGGTTCCTGGTTTCACTGCAGCTCTGAAGAGAATGTTAGCAAAGAGGTAATCGGGACAGTGCAAACAGTACTCAAAGACAGGGAGAGCAAGCTCTACATTACTCTCTTGGCACTTTGGATGTGGGACATACAGCGAGATGTTTGCTGCTTTTACATTTGGCTGTTGGGAGATTTACAGCACAAAGATATCTAGTTGATTTGAAGCAGTTCCGAGAAAGTCTAAGCATAATCCTCACTTTTCCCTCCTGGCACTTTCCCTGTAGGGGATACCGCAAGACGTTTCTGTATATTGGGCACAGCGCTCTGCAGGGTGTTAGCAGAGAGTTTCCCGGGACAGTGAAACCCTATTTCGGAGACAGTGAGAAGAAGCCCCAATGTTCCCTCCAGGCACTTTCAGTGTGGGTGCCTTCTCCACGTGGTTCCTGGTTTCACTGCAGCTCTGAAGAGAATGTTAGCAAAGAGGTAATCGGGACAGTGCAAACAGTACTCAAAGACAGGGAGAGCAAGCTCTACATTACTCTCTTGGCACTTTGGATGTGGGACATAGAGCGAGATGTTTGCTGCTTTTACGTTTGGCTGTTGGGAGATTTACAGCACAAAGATATCTAGTTGATTTGAAGCACTTCCGAGAAAGTCTAAGCATAATCCTCACTTTTCCCTCCAGGCACTTTCCCTGTAGGAGATACCGCAAGACGTTTCTGTATATTGGGCACAGCGCTCTGCAGGGTGTTAGCAGAGAGTTTCCCGGGACAGTGAAACCCTATGTCAGAGACAGTGAGAAGAAGCCCCAATGTTCCCTCCAGGCACTTTCAGTGTGGGTGCCTTCTCCACGTGGTTCCTGGTTTCACTGCAGCTCTGAAGAGAATGTTAGCAAAGAGGTAATCGGGACAGTGCAAACAGTACTCAAAGACAGGGAGAGCAAGCTCTACATTACTCTCTTGGCACTTTGGATGTGGGACATAGAGCGAGATGTTTGCTGCTTTTACATTTGGCTGTTGGGAGATTTACAGCACAAAGATATCTAGTTGATTTGAAGCAGTTCCGAGAAAGTCTAAGCATAATCCTCACTTTTCCCTCCTGGCACTTTCCCTGTAGGAGATACCGCAAGACGTTTCTGTATATTGGGCACAGCGCTCTGCAGGGTGTTAGCAGAGAGTTTCCCGGGACAGTGAAACCCTATGTCAGAGACAGTGAGAAGAAGCCCCAATGTTCCCTCCAGGCACTTTCAGTGTGGGTGCCTTCTCCACGTGGTTCCTGGTTTCACTGCAGCTCTGAAGAGAATGTTAGCAAAGAGGTAATCGGGACAGTGCAAACAGTACTCAAAGACAGGGAGAGCAAGCTCTACATTACTCTCTTGGCACTTTGGATGTGGGACATAGAGCGAGATGTTTGCTGCTTTTACATTTGGCTGTTGGGAGATTTACAGCACAAAGATATCTAGTTGATTTGAAGCAGTTCCGAGAAAGTCTAAGCATAATCCTCACTTTTCCCTCCTGGCACTTTCCCTGTAGGGGATACCGCAAGACGTTTCTGTATATTGGGCACAGCGCTCTGCAGGGTGTTAGCAGAGAGTTTCCCGGGACAGTGAAACCCTATATCGGAGACACTGAGAAGAAGCCCCAATGTTCCCTCCAGGCACTTTCAGTGTGGGTGCCTTCTCCACGTGGTTCCTGGTTTCACTGCAGCTCTGAAGAGAATGTTAGCAAAGAGGTAATCGGGACAGTGCAAACAGTACTCAAAGACAGGGAGAGCAAGCTCTACATTACTCTCTTGGCACTTTGGATGTGGGACATAGAGCGAGATGTTTGCTGCTTTTACGTTTGGCTGTTGGGAGATTTACAGCACAAAGATATCTAGTTGATTTGAAGCAGTTCCGAGAAAGTCTAAGCATAATCCTCACTTTTCCCTCCTGGCACTTTCCCTGTAGGGGATACCGCAAGACGTTTCTGTATATTGGGCACAGCGCTCTGCAGGGTGTTAGCAGAGAGTTTCCCGGGACAGTGAAACCCTATGTCAGAGACAGTGAGAAGAAGCCCCAATGTTCCCTCCAGGCACTTTCAGTGTGGGTGCCTTCTCCACGTGGTTCCTGGTTTCACTGCAGCTCTGAAGAGAATGCTAGCAAAGAGGTAATCGGGACAGTGCAAACAGTACTCAAAGACAGGGAGAGCAAGCTCTACATTACTCTCTTGGCACTTTGGATGTGGGACATAGAGCGAGATGTTTGCTGCTTTTACGTTTGGCTGTTGGGAGATTTACAGCACAAAGATATCTAGTTGATTTGAAGCAGTTCCGAGAAAGTCTAAGCATAATCCTCACTTTTCCCTCCTGGCACTTTCCCTGTAGGGGATACCGCAAGACGTTTCTGTATATTGGGCACAGCGCTCTGCAGGGTGTTAGCAGAGAGTTTCCCGGGACAGTGAAACCCTATGTCAGAGACAGTGAGAAGAAGCCCCAATGTTCCCTCCAGGCACTTTCAGTGTGGGTGCCTTCTCCACGTGGTTCCTGGTTTCACTGCAGCTCTGAAGAGAATGTTAGCAAAGAGGTAATCGGGACAGTGCAAACAGTACTCAAAGACAGGGAGAGCAAGTTCTCTCGGCACTTTGGATGTGGGACATAGAGCGAGATGTTTGCTGCTTTTACATTTGGCTGTTGGGAGATTTACAGCACAAAGATATCTAGTTGATTTGAAGCAGTTCCGAGAAAGTCTAAGCATAATCCTCACTTTTCCCTCCTGGCACTTTCCCTGTAGGGGATACCGCAAGACGTTTCTGTATATTGGGCACAGCGCTCTGCAGGGTGTTAGCAGAGAGTTTCCCGGGACAGTGAAACCCTATATCGGAGACAGTGAGAAGAAGCCCCAATGTTCCCTCCAGGCACTTTCAGTGTGGGTGCCTTCTCCACGTGGTTCCTGGTTTCACTGCAGCTCTGAAGAGAATGTTAGCAAAGAGGTAATCGGGACAGTGCAAACAGTACTCAAAGACAGGGAGAGCAAGTTCTCTCGGCACTTTGGATGTGGGACATACAGCGAGATGTTTGCTGCTTTTACATTTGGCTGTTGGGAGATTTACAGCACAAAGATATCTAGTTGATTTGAAGCAGTTCCGAGAAAGTCTAAGCATAATCCTCACTTTTCCCTCCTGGCACTTTCCCTGTACGGGATACCGCAAGACGTTTCTGTACATTGGGCACAGCGCTCTGCAGGGTGTTAGCAGAGAGTTTCCCGGGACAGTGAAACCCTATATCGGAGACACTGAGAAGAAGCCCCAATGTTCCCTCCAGGCACTTTCAGTGTGGGTGCCTTCTCCACGTGGTTCCTGGTTTCACTGCAGCTCTGAAGAGAATGTTAGCAAAGAGGTAATCGGGACAGTGCAAACAGTACTCAAAGACAGGGAGAGCAAGCTCTACATTACTCTCTTGGCACTTTGGATGTGGGACATAGAGCGAGATGTTTGCTGCTTTTACGTTTGGCTGTTGGGAGATTTACAGCACAAAGATATCTAGTTGATTTGAAGCAGTTCCGAGAAAGTCTAAGCATAATCCTCACTTTTCCCTCCTGGCACTTTCCATGTGGGAGATATAGCAGGATGTATATTGGTTTTGAGGACAACTCAATGGACAGTGTAGGGAGAAAAGTTCCTGGCTCCTTGAATGCCGTTTCTGGAGACACTGCGATCAATGTGGGAGATATGTCAAGATGTGTGTTGGTTTTGAGGACGGCTTTCTGGAGTGTCTTAGCAAAGAGGTCACACGGATAATCAGAGCAATTCTCAGAGACACTGAGACCAAGCTCCACAATTCCTCCTGGCACTTTCCCTGTAGGAGATACCGCAAGACGTTTCTGTATATTGGGCACAGCGCTCTGCAGGGTGTTAGCAGAGAGTTTCCCGGGACAGTGAAACCCTATATCAGAGACACTGAGAAGAAGCCCCAACGTTCCTTCCAGGCACTTTCAGTGTGGGTGCCTTCTCCACGTGGTTCCTGGTTTCACTGCAGCTCTGAAGAGAATGTTAGCAAAGAGGTAATCGGGACAGTGCAAACAGTACTCAAAGACAGGGAGAGCAAGCTCTCTCTTGGCACTTTGGATGTGGGACATACAGCGAGATGTTTGCTGCTTTTACATTTGGCTGTTGGGAGATTTACAGCACAAAGATATCTAGTTGATTTGAAGCAGTTCCGAGAAAGTCTAAACATAATCCTCACTTTTCCCTCCTGGCACTTTCCCTGTAGGAGATACCGCAAGACGTTTCTGTATATTGGGCACAGCGCTCTGCAGGGTGTTAGCAGAGAGTTTCCCGGGACAGTGAAACCCTATGTCAAAGACACTGAGAAGAAGCCCCAATGTTCCCTCCAGGCACTTTCAGTGTGGGTGCCTTCTCCACGTGGTTCCTGGTTTCACTGCAGCTCTGAAGAGAATGTTAGCAAAGAGGTAATCGTGACAGTGCAAACAGTACTCAAAGACAGGGAGAGCAAGCTCTACATTACTCTCTTGGCACTTTGGATGTGGGACATAGAGCGAGATGTTTGCTGCTTTTACATTTGGCTGTTGGGAGATTTACAGCACAAAGATATCTAGTTGATTTGAAGCAGTTCCGAGAAAGTCTAAGCATAATCCTCACTTTTACCTCCAGGCACTTTCCCTGTAGGAGATACCGCAAGACGTTTCTGTATATTGGGCACAGCGCTCTGCAGGGTGTTAGCAGAGAGTTTCCCGGGACAGTGAAACCCTATGTCAGAGACACTGAGAAGAAGCCCCAATGTTCCCTCCAGGCACTTTCAGTGTGGGTGCCTTCTCCACGTGGTTCCTGGTTTCACTGCAGCTCTGAAGAGAATGTTAGCAAAGAGGTAATCGGGACAGTGCAAACAGTACTCAAAGACAGGGAGAGCAAGCTCTACATTACTCTCTTGGCACTTTGGATGTGGGACATACAGCGAGATGTTTGCTGCTTTTACATTTGGCTGTTGGGAGATTTACAGCACAAAGATATCTAGTTGATTTGAAGCAGTTCCGAGAAAGTCTAAGCATAATCCTCACTTTTCCCTCCTGGCACTTTCCCTGTAGGAGATACCGCAAGACGTTTCTGTATATTGGGCACAGCGCTCTGCAGGGTGTTAGCAGAGAGTTTCCCGGGACAGTGAAACCCTATGTCAGAGACAGTGAGAAGAAGCCCCAATGTTCCCTCCAGGCACTTTCAGTGTGGGTGCCTTCTCCACGTGGTTCCTGGTTTCACTGCAGCTCTGAAGAGAATGTTAGCAAAGAGGTAATCGGGACAGTGCAAACAGTACTCAAAGACAGGGAGAGCAAGTTCTCTCGGCACTTTGGATGTGGGACATAGAGCGAGATGTTTGCTGCTTTTACATTTGGCTGTTGGGAGATTTACAGCACAAAGATATCTAGTTGATTTGAAGCAGTTCCGAGAAAGTCTAAGCATAATCCTCACTTTTCCCTCCTGGCACTTTCCATGTGGGAGATATAGCAGGATGTATATTGGTTTTGAGGACAACTCAATGGACAGTGTAGGGAGAAAAGTTCCTGGCTCCTTGAATGCCGTTTCTGGAGACACTGCGATCAATGTGGGAGATATGTCAAGATGTGTGTTGGTTTTGAGGACGGCTTTCTGGAGTGTCTTAGCAAAGAGGTCACACGGATAATCAGAGCAATTCTCAGAGACACTGAGACCAAGCTCCACAATTCCTCCTGGCACTTTCCCTGTAGGAGATACCGCAAGACGTTTCTGTATATTGGGCACAGCGCTCTGCAGGGTGTTAGCAGAGAGTTTCCCGGGACAGTGAAACCCTATATCAGAGACACTGAGAAGAAGCCCCAACGTTCCTTCCAGGCACTTTCAGTGTGGGTGCCTTCTCCACGTGGTTCCTGGTTTCACTGCAGCTCTGAAGAGAATGTTAGCAAAGAGGTAATCGGGACAGTGCAAACAGTACTCAAAGACAGGGAGAGCAAGCTCTCTCTTGGCACTTTGGATGTGGGACATACAGCGAGATGTTTGCTGCTTTTACATTTGGCTGTTGGGAGATTTACAGCACAAAGATATCTAGTTGATTTGAAGCAGTTCCGAGAAAGTCTAAACATAATCCTCACTTTTCCCTCCTGGCACTTTCCCTGTAGGAGATACCGCAAGACGTTTCTGTATATTGGGCACAGCGCTCTGCAGGGTGTTAGCAGAGAGTTTCCCGGGACAGTGAAACCCTATGTCAAAGACACTGAGAAGAAGCCCCAATGTTCCCTCCAGGCACTTTCAGTGTGGGTGCCTTCTCCACGTGGTTCCTGGTTTCACTGCAGCTCTGAAGAGAATGTTAGCAAAGAGGTAATCGGGACAGTGCAAACAGTACTCAAAGACAGGGAGAGCAAGCTCTACATTACTCTCTTGGCACTTTGGATGTGGGACATACAGCGAGATGTTTGCTGCTTTTACATTTGGCTGTTGGGAGATTTACAGCACAAAGATATCTAGTTGATTTGAAGCAGTTCCGAGAAAGTCTAAGCATAATCCTCACTTTTCCCTCCTGGCACTTTCCCTGTAGGAGATACCGCAAGACGTTTCTGTATATTGGGCACAGCGCTCTGCAGGGTGTTAGCAGAGAGTTTCCCGGGACAGTGAAACCCTATGTCAGAGACAGTGAGAAGAAGCCCCAATGTTCCCTCCAGGCACTTTCAGTGTGGGTGCCTTCTCCACGTGGTTCCTGGTTTCACTGCAGCTCTGAAGAGAATGTTAGCAAAGAGGTAATCGGGACAGTGCAAACAGTACTCAAAGACAGGGAGAGCAAGTTCTCTCGGCACTTTGGATGTGGGACATAGAGCGAGATGTTTGCTGCTTTTACATTTGGCTGTTGGGAGATTTACAGCACAAAGATATCTAGTTGATTTGAAGCAGTTCCGAGAAAGTCTAAGCATAATCCTCACTTTTCCCTCCTGGCACTTTCCATGTGGGAGATATAGCAGGATGTATATTGGTTTTGAGGACAACTCAATGGACAGTGTAGGGAGAAAAGTTCCTGGCTCCTTGAATGCCGTTTCTGGAGACACTGCGATCAATGTGGGAGATATGTCAAGATGTGTGTTGGTTTTGAGGACGGCTTTCTGGAGTGTCTTAGCAAAGAGGTCACACGGATAATCAGAGCAATTCTCAGAGACACTGAGACCAAGCTCCACAATTCCTCCTGGCACTTTCCCTGTAGGAGATACCGCAAGACGTTTCTGTATATTGGGCACAGCGCTCTGCAGGGTGTTAGCAGAGAGTTTCCCGGGACAGTGAAACCCTATATCAGAGACACTGAGAAGAAGCCCCAACGTTCCTTCCAGGCACTTTCAGTGTGGGTGCCTTCTCCACGTGGTTCCTGGTTTCACTGCAGCTCTGAAGAGAATGTTAGCAAAGAGGTAATCGGGACAGTGCAAACAGTACTCAAAGACAGGGAGAGCAAGCTCTCTCTTGGCACTTTGGATGTGGGACATACAGCGAGATGTTTGCTGCTTTTACATTTGGCTGTTGGGAGATTTACAGCACAAAGATATCTAGTTGATTTGAAGCAGTTCCGAGAAAGTCTAAGCATAATCCTCACTTTTCCCTCCTGGCACTTTCCCTGTAGGAGATACCGCAAGACGTTTCTGTATATTGGGCACAGCGCTCTGCAGGGTGTTAGCAGAGAGTTTCCCGGGACAGTGAAACCCTATGTCAAAGACACTGAGAAGAAGCCCCAATGTTCCCTCCAGGCACTTTCAGTGTGGGTGCCTTCTCCACGTGGTTCCTGGTTTCACTGCAGCTCTGAAGAGAATGTTAGCAAAGAGGTAATCGGGACAGTGCAAACAGTACTCAAAGACAGGGAGAGCAAGCTCTACATTACTCTCTTGGCACTTTGGATGTGGGACATAGAGCGAGATGTTTGCTGCTTTTACATTTGGCTGTTGGGAGATTTACAGCACAAAGATATCTAGTTGATTTGAAGCAGTTCCGAGAAAGTCTAAGCATAATCCTCACTTTTACCTCCAGGCACTTTCCCTGTAGGAGATACCGCAAGACGTTTCTGTATATTGGGCACAGCGCTCTGCAGGGTGTTAGCAGAGAGTTTCCCGGGACAGTGAAACCCTATGTCAGAGACACTGAGAAGAAGCCCCAATGTTCCCTCCAGGCACTTTCAGTGTGGGTGCCTTCTCCACGTGGTTCCTGGTTTCACTGCAGCTCTGAAGAGAATGTTAGCAAAGAGGTAATCGGGACAGTGCAAACAGTACTCAAAGACAGGGAGAGCAAGCTCTACATTACTCTCTTGGCACTTTGGATGTGGGACATACAGCGAGATGTTTGCTGCTTTTACATTTGGCTGTTGGGAGATTTACAGCACAAAGATATCTAGTTGATTTGAAGCAGTTCCGAGAAAGTCTAAGCATAATCCTCACTTTTCCCTCCTGGCACTTTCCCTGTAGGAGATACCGCAAGACGTTTCTGTATATTGGGCACAGCGCTCTGCAGGGTGTTAGCAGAGAGTTTCCCGGGACAGTGAAACCCTATGTCAGAGACAGTGAGAAGAAGCCCCAATGTTCCCTCCAGGCACTTTCAGTGTGGGTGCCTTCTCCACGTGGTTCCTGGTTTCACTGCAGCTCTGAAGAGAATGTTAGCAAAGAGGTAATCGGGACAGTGCAAACAGTACTCAAAGACAGGGAGAGCAAGTTCTCTCGGCACTTTGGATGTGGGACATAGAGCGAGATGTTTGCTGCTTTTACATTTGGCTGTTGGGAGATTTACAGCACAAAGATATCTAGTTGATTTGAAGCAGTTCCGAGAAAGTATAAGCATAATCCTCACTTTTCCCTCCTGGCACTTTCCATGTGGGAGATATAGCAGGATGTATATTGGTTTTGAGGACAACTCAATGGACAGTGTAGGGAGAAAAGTTCCTGGCTCCTTGAATGCCGTTTCTGGAGACACTGCGATCAATGTGGGAGATATGTCAAGATGTGTGTTGGTTTTGAGGACGGCTTTCTGGAGTGTCTTAGCAAAGAGGTCACACGGATAATCAGAGCAATTCTCAGAGACACTGAGACCAAGCTCCACAATTCCTCCTGGCACTTTCCCTGTAGGAGATACCGCAAGACGTTTCTGTATATTGGGCACAGCGCTCTGCAGGGTGTTAGCAGAGAGTTTCCCGGGACAGTGAAACCCTATATCAGAGACACTGAGAAGAAGCCCCAACGTTCCTTCCAGGCACTTTCAGTGTGGGTGCCTTCTCCACGTGGTTCCTGGTTTCACTGCAGCTCTGAAGAGAATGTTAGCAAAGAGGTAATCGGGACAGTGCAAACAGTACTCAAAGACAGGGAGAGCAAGCTCTCTCTTGGCACTTTGGATGTGGGACATACAGCGAGATGTTTGCTGCTTTTACATTTGGCTGTTGGGAGATTTACAGCACAAAGATATCTAGTTGATTTGAAGCAGTTCCGAGAAAGTCTAAACATAATCCTCACTTTTCCCTCCTGGCACTTTCCCTGTAGGAGATACCGCAAGACGTTTCTGTATATTGGGCACAGCGCTCTGCAGGGTGTTAGCAGAGAGTTTCCCGGGACAGTGAAACCCTATGTCAAAGACACTGAGAAGAAGCCCCAATGTTCCCTCCAGGCACTTTCAGTGTGGGTGCCTTCTCCACGTGGTTCCTGGTTTCACTGCAGCTCTGAAGAGAATGTTAGCAAAGAGGTAATCGTGACAGTGCAAACAGTACTCAAAGACAGGGAGAGCAAGCTCTACATTACTCTCTTGGCACTTTGGATGTGGGACATAGAGCAAGATGTTTGCTGCTTTTACATTTGGCTGTTGGGAGATTTACAGCACAAAGATATCTAGTTGATTTGAAGCAGTTCCGAGAAAGTCTAAGCATAATCCTCACTTTTACCTCCAGGCACTTTCCCTGTAGGAGATACCGCAAGACGTTTCTGTATATTGGGCACAGCGCTCTGCAGGGTGTTAGCAGAGAGTTTCCCGGGACAGTGAAACCCTATGTCAGAGACACTGAGAAGAAGCCCCAATGTTCCCTCCAGGCACTTTCAGTGTGGGTGCCTTCTCCACGTGGTTCCTGGTTTCACTGCAGCTCTGAAGAGAATGTTAGCAAAGAGGTAATCGGGACAGTGCAAACAGTACTCAAAGACAGGGAGAGCAAGCTCTACATTACTCTCTTGGCACTTTGGATGTGGGACATACAGCGAGATGTTTGCTGCTTTTACATTTGGCTGTTGGGAGATTTACAGCACAAAGATATCTAGTTGATTTGAAGCAGTTCCGAGAAAGTCTAAGCATAATCCTCACTTTTCCCTCCTGGCACTTTCCCTGTAGGAGATACCGCAAGACGTTTCTGTATATTGGGCACAGCGCTCTGCAGGGTGTTAGCAGAGAGTTTCCCGGGACAGTGAAACCCTATGTCAGAGACAGTGAGAAGAAGCCCCAATGTTCCCTCCAGGCACTTTCAGTGTGGGTGCCTTCTCCACGTGGTTCCTGGTTTCACTGCAGCTCTGAAGAGAATGTTAGCAAAGAGGTAATCGGGACAGTGCAAACAGTACTCAAAGACAGGGAGAGCAAGTTCTCTCGGCACTTTGGATGTGGGACATAGAGCGAGATGTTTGCTGCTTTTACATTTGGCTGTTGGGAGATTTACAGCACAAAGATATCTAGTTGATTTGAAGCAGTTCCGAGAAAGTATAAGCATAATCCTCACTTTTCCCTCCTGGCACTTTCCATGTGGGAGATATAGCAGGATGTATATTGGTTTTGAGGACAACTCAATGGACAGTGTAGGGAGAAAAGTTCCTGGCTCCTTGAATGCCGTTTCTGGAGACACTGCGATCAATGTGGGAGATATGTCAAGATGTGTGTTGGTTTTGAGGACGGCTTTCTGGAGTGTCTTAGCAAAGAGGTCACACGGATAATCAGAGCAATTCTCAGAGACACTGAGACCAAGCTCCACAATTCCTCCTGGCACTTTCCCTGTAGGAGATACCGCAAGACGTTTCTGTATATTGGGCACAGCGCTCTGCAGGGTGTTAGCAGAGAGTTTCCCGGGACAGTGAAACCCTATATCAGAGACACTGAGAAGAAGCCCCAACGTTCCTTCCAGGCACTTTCAGTGTGGGTGCCTTCTCCACGTGGTTCCTGGTTTCACTGCAGCTCTGAAGAGAATGTTAGCAAAGAGGTAATCGGGACAGTGCAAACAGTACTCAAAGACAGGGAGAGCAAGCTCTCTCTTGGCACTTTGGATGTGGGACATACAGCGAGATGTTTGCTGCTTTTACATTTGGCTGTTGGGAGATTTACAGCACAAAGATATCTAGTTGATTTGAAGCAGTTCCGAGAAAGTCTAAACATAATCCTCACTTTTCCCTCCTGGCACTTTCCCTGTAGGAGATACCGCAAGACGTTTCTGTATATTGGGCACAGCGCTCTGCAGGGTGTTAGCAGAGAGTTTCCCGGGACAGTGAAACCCTATGTCAAAGACACTGAGAAGAAGCCCCAATGTTCCCTCCAGGCACTTTCAGTGTGGGTGCCTTCTCCACGTGGTTCCTGGTTTCACTGCAGCTCTGAAGAGAATGTTAGCAAAGAGGTAATCGTGACAGTGCAAACAGTACTCAAAGACAGGGAGAGCAAGCTCTACATTACTCTCTTGGCACTTTGGATGTGGGACATAGAGCAAGATGTTTGCTGCTTTTACATTTGGCTGTTGGGAGATTTACAGCACAAAGATATCTAGTTGATTTGAAGCAGTTCCGAGAAAGTCTAAGCATAATCCTCACTTTTCCCTCCAGGCACTTTCCCTGTAGGAGATACCGCAAGACGTTTCTGTATATTGGGCACAGCGCTCTGCAGGGTGTTAGCAGAGACTTTCCCGGGACAGTGAAACCCTATGTCAGAGACACTGAGAAGAAGCCCCAATGTTCCCTCCAGGCACTTTCAGTGTGGGTGCCTTCTCCACGTGGTTCCTGGTTTCACTGCAGCTCTGAAGAGAATGTTAGCAAAGAGGTAATCGGGACAGTGCAAACAGTACTCAAAGACAGGGAGAGCAAGCTCTACATTACTCTCTTGGCACTTTGGATGTGGGACATAGAGCGAGATGTTTGCTGCTTTTACGTTTGGCTGTTGGGAGATTTACAGCACAAAGATATCTAGTTGATTTGAAGCAGTTCCGAGAAAGTCTAAGCATAATCCTCACTTTTCCCTCCTGGCACTTTCCCTGTACGGGATACCGCAAGACGTTTCTGTACATTGGGCACAGCGCTCTGCAGGGTGTTAGCAGAGAGTTTCCCGGGACAGTGAAACCCTATGTCAAAGACACTGAGAAGAAGCCCCAATGTTCCCTCCAGGCACTTTCAGTGTGGGTGCCTTCTCCACGTGGTTCCTGGTTTCACTGCAGCTCTGAAGAGAATGTTAGCAAAGAGGTAATCGGGACAGTGCAAACAGTACTCAAAGACAGGGAGAGCAAGCTCTACATTACTCTCTTGGCACTTTGGATGTGGGACATACAGCGAGATGTTTGCTGCTTTTACGTTTGGCTGTTGGGAGATTTACAGCACAAAGATATCTAGTTGATTTGAAGCAGTTCCGAGAAAGTCTAAGCATAATCCTCACTTTTCCCTCCTGGCACTTTCCATGTGGGAGATATAGCAGGTTGTATATTGGTTTTGAGGACAACTCAATGGACAGTGTAGGGAGAAACGTTCCTGGCTCCTTGAACGCCGTTTCTGGAGACACTGCGATCAATGTGGGAGATATGTCAAGATGTGTGTTGGTTTTGAGGACAGCTTTCTGGAGTGTCTTAGAAAGAGGTCACACGGATAATCAGAGCAATTCTCAGAGACACTGAGACCAAGCTCCACAATTCCTCCTGGCACTTTCCCTGTAGGAGATACCGCAAGACGTTTCTGTATATTGGGCACAGCGCTCTGCAGGGTGTTAGCAGAGAGTTTCCCGGGACAGTGAAACCCTATATCAGAGACACTGAGAAGAAGCCCCAACGTTCCTTCCAGGCACTTTCAGTGTGGGTGCCTTCTCCACGTGGTTCCTGGTTTCACTGCAGCTCTGAAGAGAATGTTAGCAAAGAGGTAATCGGGACAGTGCAAACAGTACTCAAAGACAGGGAGAGCAAGCTCTCTCTTGGCACTTTGGATGTGGGACATACAGCGAGATGTTTGCTGCTTTTACATTTGGCTGTTGGGAGATTTACAGCACAAAGATATCTAGTTGATTTGAAGCAGTTCCGAGAAAGTCTAAACATAATCCTCACTTTTCCCTCCTGGCACTTTCCCTGTAGGAGATACCGCAAGACGTTTCTGTATATTGGGCACAGCGCTCTGCAGGGTGTTAGCAGAGAGTTTCCCGGGACAGTGAAACCCTATGTCAGAGACAGTGAGAAGAAGCCCCAATGTTCCTTCCAGGCACTTTCAGTGTGGGTGCCTTCTCCACGTGGTTCCTGGTTTCACTGCAGCTCTGAAGAGAATGTTAGCAAAGAGGTAATCGGGACAGTGCAAACAGTACTCAAAGACAGGGAGAGCAAGCTCTACATTACTCTCTTGGCACTTTGGATGTGGGACATAGAGCGAGATGTTTGCTGCTTTTACGTTTGGCTGTTGGGAGACTTACAGCACAAAGATATCTAGTTGATTTGAAGCAGTTCCGAGAAAGTCTAAGCATAATCCTCACTTTTCCCTCCTGGCACTTTCCCTGTAGGAGATACCGCAAGACGTTTCTGTATATTGGGCACAGCGCTCTGCAGGGTGTTAGCAGAGAGTTTCCCGGGACAGTGAAACCCTATGTCAGAGACAGTGAGAAGAAGCCCCAATGTTCCCTCCAGGCACTTTCAGTGTGGGTGCCTTCTCCACGTGGTTCCTGGTTTCACTGCAGCTCTGAAGAGAATGTTAGCAAAGAGGTAATCGGGACAGTGCAAACAGTACTCAAAGACAGGGAGAGCAAGTTCTCTCGGCACTTTGGATGTGGGACATACAGCGAGATGTTTGCTGCTTTTACATTTGGCTGTTGGGAGATTTACAGCACAAAGATATCTAGTTGATTTGAAGCAGTTCCGAGAAAGTCTAAGCATAATCCTCACTTTTCCCTCCTGGCACTTTCCCTGTACGGGATACCGCAAGACGTTTCTGTACATTGGGCACAGCGCTCTGCAGGGTGTTAGCAGAGAGTTTCCCGGGACAGTGAAACCCTATATCGGAGACACTGAGAAGAAGCCCCAATGTTCCCTCCAGGCACTTTCAGTGTGGGTGCCTTCTCCACGTGGTTCCTGGTTTCACTGCAGCTCTGAAGAGAATGTTAGCAAAGAGGTAATCGGGACAGTGCAAACAGTACTCAAAGACAGGGAGAGCAAGCTCTACATTACTCTCTTGGCACTTTGGATGTGGGACATAGAGCGAGATGTTTGCTGCTTTTACATTTGGCTGTTGGGAGATTTACAGCACAAAGATATCTAGTTGATTTGAAGCAGTTCCGAGAAAGTCTAAGCATAATCCTCACTTTTCCCTCCTGGCACTTTCCATGTGGGAGATATAGCAGGATGTATATTGGTTTTGAGGACAACTCAATGGACAGTGTAGGGAGAAAAGTTCCTGGCTCCTTGAATGCCGTTTCTGGAGACACTGCGATCAATGTGGGAGATATGTCAAGATGTGTGTTGGTTTTGAGGACAGCTTTCTGGAGTATCTTAGAAAGAGGTCACCCGGATAATCAGAGCAATTCTCAGAGACACTGAGACCAAGCTCCACAATTCCTCCTGGCACTTTCCCTGTAGGAGATACCGCAAGACGTTTCTGTATATTGGGCACAGCGCTCTGCAGGGTGTTAGCAGAGAGTTTCCCGGGACAGTGAAACCCTATATCAGAGACACTGAGAAGAAGCCCCAACGTTCCTTCCAGGCACTTTCAGTGTGGGTGCCTTCTCCACGTGGTTCCTGGTTTCACTGCAGCTCTGAAGAGAATGTTAGCAAAGAGGTAATCGGGACAGTGCAAACAGTACTCAAAGACAGGGAGAGCAAGCTCTCTCTTGGCACTTTGGATGTGGGACATAGAGCGAGATGTTTGCTGCTTTTACGTTTGGCTGTTGGGAGATTTACAGCACAAAGATATCTAGTTGATTTGAAGCAGTTCCGAGAAAGTCTAAGCATAATCCTCACTTTTCCCTCCTGGCACTTTCCCTGTAGGAGATACCGCAAGACGTTTCTGTATATTGGGCACAGCGCTCTGCAGGGTGTTAGCAGAGAGTTTCCCGGGACAGTGAAACCCTATGTCAGAGACACTGAGAAGAAGCCCCAATGTTCCCTCCAGGCACTTTCAGTGTGGGTGCCTTCTCCACGTGGTTCCTGGTTTCACTGCAGCTCTGAAGAGAATGTTAGCAAAGAGGTAATCGGGACAGTGCAAACAGTACTCAAAGACAGGGAGAGCAAGCTCTCTCTTGGCACTTTGGATGTGGGACATAGAGCGAGATGTTTGCTGCTTTTACATTTGGCTGTTGGGAGATTTACAGCACAAAGATATCTAGTTGATTTGAAGCAGTTCCGAGAAAGTCTAAACATAATCCTCACTTTTCCCTCCTGGCACTTTCCCTGTAGGAGATACCGCAAGACGTTTCTGTATATTGGGCACAGCGCTCTGCAGGGTGTTAGCAGAGAGTTTCCCGGGACAGTGAAACCCTATATCGGAGACACTGAGAAGAAGCCCCAATGTTCCCTCCAGGCACTTTCAGTGTGGGTGCCTTCTCCACGTGGTTCCTGGTTTCACTGCAGCTCTGAAGAGAATGTTAGCAAAGAGGTAATCGGGACAGTGCAAACAGTACTCAAAGACAGGGAGAGCAAGCTCTACATTACTCTCTTGGCACTTTGGATGTGGGACATACAGCAAGATGTTTGCTGCTTTTACATTTGGCTGTTGTGAGATTTACAGCACAAAGATATCTAGTTGATTTGAAGCAGTTCCGAGAAAGTCTAAGCATAATCCTCACTTTTCCCTCCTGGCACTTTCCCTGTAGGAGATACCGCAAGACGTTTCTGTATATTGGGCACAGCGCTCTGCAGGGTGTTAGCAGAGAGTTTCCCGGGACAGTGAAACCCTATGTCAGAGACACTGAGAAGAAGCCCCAATGTTCCCTCCAGGCACTTTCAGTGTGGGTGCCTTCTCCACGTGGTTCCTGGTTTCACTGCAGCTCTGAAGAGAATGTTAGCAAAGAGGTAATCGGGACAGTGCAAACAGTACTCAAAGACAGGGAGAGCAAGCTCTACATTACTCTCTTGGCACTTTGGATGTGGGACATACAGCAAGATGTTTGCTGCTTTTACATTTGGCTGTTGTGAGATTTACAGCACAAAGATATCTAGTTGATTTGAAGCAGTTCCGAGAAAGTCTAAGCATAATCCTCACTTTTCCCTCCTGGCACTTTCCCTGTAGGAGATACCGCAAGACGTTTCTGTATATTGGGCACAGCGCTCTGCAGGGTGTTAGCAGAGAGTTTCCCGGGACAGTGAAACCCTATGTCAGAGACAGTGAGAAGAAGCCCCAATGTTCCCTCCAGGCACTTTCAGTGTGGGTGCCTTCTCCACGTGGTTCCTGGTTTCACTGCAGCTCTGAAGAGAATGTTAGCAAAGAGGTAATCGGGACAGTGCAAACAGTACTCAAAGACAGGGAGAGCAAGCTCTACATTACTCTCTTGGCACTTTGGATGTGGGACATAGAGCGAGATGTTTGCTGCTTTTACGTTTGGCTGTTGGGAGATTTACAGCACAAAGATATCTAGTTGATTTGAAGCAGTTCCGAGAAAGTCTAAGCATAATCCTCACTTTTCCCTCCTGGCACTTTCCATGTGGGAGATATAGCAGGATGTATATTGGTTTTGAGGACAACTCAATGGACAATGTAGGGAGAAAAGTTCCTGGCTCCTTGAATGCCGTTTCTGGAGACACTGCGATCAATGTGGGAGATACGTCAAGATGTGTGTTGGTTTTGAGGACAGCTTTCTGGAGTGTCTTAGCAAAGAGGTCACACGGATAATCAGAGCAATTCTCAGAGACACTGAGACCAAGCTCCACAATTCCTCCTGGCACTTTCCCTGTAGGAGATACCGCAAGACGTTTCTGTATATTGGGCACAGCGCTCTGCAGGGTGTTAGCAGAGAGTTTCCCGGGACAGTGAAACCCTATATCAGAGACACTGAGAAGAAGCCCCAATGTTCCCTCCAGGCACTTTCAGTGTGGGTGCCTTCTCCACGTGGTTCCTGGTTTCACTGCAGCTCTGAAGAGAATGTTAGCAAAGAGGTAATCGGGACAGTGCAAACAGTACTCAAAGACAGGGAGAGCAAGCTCTCTCTTGGCACTTTGGATGTGGGACATAGAGCGAGATGTTTGCTGCTTTTACATTTGGCTGTTGGGAGATTTACAGCACAAAGATATCTAGTTGATTTGAAGCAGTTCCGAGAAAGTCTAAACATAATCCTCACTTTTCCCTCCTGGCACTTTCCCTGTACGGGATACCGCAAGACGTTTCTGTATATTGGGCACAGCGCTCTGCAGGGTGTTAGCAGAGAGTTTCCCGGGACAGTGAAACCCTATGTCAAAGACACTGAGAAGAAGCCCCAATGTTCCCTCCAGGCACTTTCAGTGTGAGTGCCTTCTCCACGTGGTTCCTGGTTTCACTGCAGCTCTGAAGAGAATGTTAGCAAAGAGGTAATCGGGACAGTGCAAACAGTACTCAAAGACAGGGAGAGCAAGCTCTACATTACTCTCTTGGCACTTTGGATGTGGGACATAGAGCGAGATGTTTGCTGCTTTTACATTTGGCTGTTGGGAGATTTACAGCACAAAGATATCTAGTTGATTTGAAGCAGTTCCGAGAAAGTCTAAGCATAATCCTCACTTTTCCCTCCTGGCACTTTCCCTGTAGGAGATACCGCAAGACGTTTCTGTATATTGGGCACAGCGCTCTGCAGGGTGTTAGCAGAGAGTTTCCCGGGACAGTGAAACCCTATGTCAGAGACAGTGAGAAGAAGCCCCAATGTTCCTTCCAGGCACTTTCAGTGTGGGTGCCTTCTCCACGTGGTTCCTGGTTTCACTGCAGCTCTGAAGAGAATGTTAGCAAAGAGGTAATCGGGACAGTGCAAACAGTACTCAAAGACAGGGAGAGCAAGCTCTACATTACTCTCTTGGCACTTTGGATGTGGGACATAGAGCGAGATGTTTGCTGCTTTTACGTTTGGCTGTTGGGAGATTTACAGCACAAAGATATCTAGTTGATTTGAAGCAGTTCCGAGAAAGTCTAAGCATAATCCTCACTTTTCCCTCCAGGCACTTTCCCTGTAGGGGATACCGCAAGACGTTTCTGTATATTGGGCACAGCGCTCTGCAGGGTGTTAGCAGAGAGTTTCCCGGGACAGTGAAACCCTATGTCAGAGACAGTGAGAAGAAGCCCCAATGTTCCCTCCAGGCACTTTCAGTGTGGGTGCCTTCTCCACGTGGTTCCTGGTTTCACTGCAGCTCTGAAGAGAATGTTAGCAAAGAGGTAATCGGGACAGTGCAAACAGTACTCAAAGACAGGGAGAGCAAGCTCTACATTACTCTCTTGGCACTTTGGATGTGGGACATACAGCGAGATGTTTGCTGCTTTTACATTTGGCTGTTGGGAGATTTACAGCACAAAGATATCTAGTTGATTTGAAGCAGTTCCGAGAAAGTCTAAACATAATCCTCACTTTTCCCTCCTGGCACTTTCCCTGTAGGAGATACCGCAAGACGTTTCTGTATATTGGGCACAGCGCTCTGCAGGGTGTTAGCAGAGAGTTTCCCGGGACAGTGAAACCCTATGTCAAAGACACTGAGAAGAAGCCCCAATGTTCCCTCCAGGCACTTTCAGTGTGGGTGCCTTCTCCACGTGGTTCCTGGTTTCACTGCAGCTCTGAAGAGAATGTTAGCAAAGAGGTAATCGGGACAGTGCAAACAGTACTCAAAGACAGGGAGAGCAAGCTCTACATTACTCTCTTGGCACTTTGGATGTGGGACATAGAGCGAGATGTTTGCTGCTTTTACGTTTGGCTGTTGGGAGATTTACAGCACAAAGATATCTAGTTGATTTGAAGCAGTTCCGAGAAAGTCTAAGCATAATCCTCACTTTTCCCTCCTGGCACTTTCCATGTGGGAGATATAGCAGGATGTATATTGGTTTTGAGGACAACTCAATGGACAGTGTAGGGAGAAAAGTTCCTGGCTCCTTGAACGCCGTTTCTGGAGACACTGCGATCAATGTGGGAGATATGTCAAGATGTGTGTTGGTTTTGAGGACAGCTTTCTGGAGTGTCTTAGCAAAGAGGTCACATGGATAATCAGAGCAATTCTCAGAGACACTGAGACCAAGCTCCACAATTCCTCCTGGCACTTTCCCTGTAGGAGATACCGCAAGACGTTTCTGTATATTGGCACAGCGCTCTGCAGGGTGTTAGCAGAGAGTTTCCCGGGACAGTGAAACCCTATATCAGAGACACTGAGAAGAAGCCCCAACGTTCCTTCCAGGCACTTTCAGTGTGGGTGCCTTCTCCACGTGGTTCCTGGTTTCACTGCAGCTCTGAAGAGAATGTTAGCAAAGAGGTAATCGGGACAGTGCAAACAGTACTCAAAGACAGGGAGAGCAAGCTCTCTCTTGGCACTTTGGATGTGGGACATACAGCGAGATGTTTGCTGCTTTTACATTTGGCTGTTGGGAGATTTACAGCACAAAGATATCTAGTTGATTTGAAGCAGTTCCGAGAAAGTCTAAGCATAATCCTCACTTTTCCCTCCTGGCACTTTCCCTGTAGGAGATACCGCAAGACGTTTCTGTATATTGGGCACAGCGCTCTGCAGGGTGTTAGCAGAGAGTTTCCCGGGACAGTGAAACCCTATGTCAGAGACAGTGAGAAGAAGCCCCAATGTTCCTTCCAGGCACTTTCAGTGTGGGTGCCTTCTCCACGTGGTTCCTGGTTTCACTGCAGCTCTGAAGAGAATGTTAGCAAAGAGGTAATCGGGACAGTGCAAACAGTACTCAAAGACAGGGAGAGCAAGCTCTACATTACTCTCTTGGCACTTTGGATGTGGGACATAGAGCGAGATGTTTGCTGCTTTTACGTTTGGCTGTTGGGAGATTTACAGCACAAAGATATCTAGTTGATTTGAAGCAGTTCCGAGAAAGTCTAAGCATAATCCTCACTTTTCCCTCCAGGCACTTTCCCTGTAGGGGATACCGCAAGACGTTTCTGTATATTGGGCACAGCGCTCTGCAGGGTGTTAGCAGAGAGTTTCCCGGGACAGTGAAACCCTATGTCAGAGACAGTGAGAAGAAGCCCCAATGTTCCCTACAGGCACTTTCAGTGTGGGTGCCTTCTCCACGTGGTTCCTGGTTTCACTGCAGCTCTGAAGAGAATGTTAGCAAAGAGGTAATCGGGACAGTGCAAACAGTACTCAAAGACAGGGAGAGCAAGCTCTACATTACTCTCTTGGCACTTTGGATGTGGGACATACAGCGAGATGTTTGCTGCTTTTACATTTGGCTGTTGGGAGATTTACAGCACAAAGATATCTAGTTGATTTGAAGCAGTTCCGAGAAAGTCTAAACATAATCCTCACTTTTCCCTCCTGGCACTTTCCCTGTAGGAGATACCGCAAGACGTTTCTGTATATTGGGCACAGCGCTCTGCAGGGTGTTAGCAGAGAGTTTCCCGGGACAGTGAAACCCTATGTCAAAGACACTGAGAAGAAGCCCCAATGTTCCCTCCAGGCACTTTCAGTGTGGGTGCCTTCTCCACGTGGTTCCTGGTTTCACTGCAGCTCTGAAGAGAATGTTAGCAAAGAGGTAATCGGGACAGTGCAAACAGTACTCAAAGACAGGGAGAGCAAGCTCTACATTACTCTCTTGGCACTTTGGATGTGGGACATAGAGCGAGATGTTTGCTGCTTTTACGTTTGGCTGTTGGGAGATTTACAGCACAAAGATATCTAGTTGATTTGAAGCAGTTCCGAGAAAGTCTAAGCATAATCCTCACTTTTCCCTCCTGGCACTTTCCATGTGGGAGATATAGCAGGATGTATATTGGTTTTGAGGACAACTCAATGGACAGTGTAGGGAGAAAAGTTCCTGGCTCCTTGAACGCCGTTTCTGGAGACACTGCGATCAATGTGGGAGATATGTCAAGATGTGTGTTGGTTTTGAGGACAGCTTTCTGGAGTGTCTTAGCAAAGAGGTCACACGGATAATCAGAGCAATTCTCAGAGACACTGAGACCAAGCTCCACAATTCCTCCTGGCACTTTCCCTGTAGGAGATACCGCAAGACGTTTCTGTATATTGGCACAGCGCTCTGCAGGGTGTTAGCAGAGAGTTTCCCGGGACAGTGAAACCCTATATCAGAGACAGTGAGAAGAAGCCCCAACGTTCCTTCCA
Organism: Chroicocephalus ridibundus; assembly: GCF_963924245.1. Lineage (NCBI taxonomy): Eukaryota > Metazoa > Chordata > Aves > Charadriiformes > Laridae > Chroicocephalus > Chroicocephalus ridibundus. Next base: position 278,462 of record NW_026961728.1, read on the forward strand.
GGCACTTTCAGTGTGGGTGCCTTCTCCACGTGGTTCCTGGTTTCACTGCAGCTCTGAAGAGAATGTTAGCAAAGAGGTAATCGGGACAGTGCAAACAGTACTCAAAGACAGGGAGAGCAAGCTCTCTCTTGGCACTTTGGATGTGGGACATACAGCGAGATGTTTGCTGCTTTTACATTTGGCTGTTGGGAGATTTACAGCACAAAGATATCTAGTTGATTTGAAGCAGTTCCGAGAAAGTCTAAACATAATCCTCACTTTTCCCTCCTGGCACTTTCCCTGTAGGAGATACCGCAAGACGTTTCTGTATATTGGGCACAGCGCTCTGCAGGGTGTTAGCAGAGAGTTTCCCGGGACAGTGAAACCCTATGTCAAAGACACTGAGAAGAAGCCCCAATGTTCCCTCCAGGCACTTTCAGTGTGGGTGCCTTCTCCACGTGGTTCCTGGTTTCACTGCAGCTCTGAAGAGAATGTTAGCAAAGAGGTAATCGGGACAGTGCAAACAGTACTCAAAGACAGGGAGAGCAAGCTCTACATTACTCTCTTGGCACTTTGGATGTGGGACATAGAGCGAGATGTTTGCTGCTTTTACATTTGGCTGTTGGGAGATTTACAGCACAAAGATATCTAGTTGATTTGAAGCAGTTCCGAGAAAGTCTAAGCATAATCCTCACTTTTCCCTCCTGGCACTTTCCCTGTAGGAGATACCGCAAGACGTTTCTGTATATTGGGCACAGCGCTCTGCAGGGTGTTAGCAGAGAGTTTCCCGGGACAGTGAAACCCTATGTCAGAGACAGTGAGAAGAAGCCCCAATGTTCCTTCCAGGCACTTTCAGTGTGGGTGCCTTCTCCACGTGGTTCCTGGTTTCACTGCAGCTCTGAAGAGAATGTTAGCAAAGAGGTAATCGGGACAGTGCAAACAGTACTCAAAGACAGGGAGAGCAAGCTCTACATTACTCTCTTGGCACTTTGGATGTGGGACATACAGCGAGATGTTTGCTGCTTTTACGTTTGGCTGTTGGGAGATTTACAGCACAAAGATATCTAGTTGATTTGAAGCAGTTCCGAGAAAGTCTAAGCATAATCCTCACTTTTCCCTCCAGGCACTTTCCCTGTAGGGGATACCGCAAGACGTTTCTGTATATTGGGCACAGCGCTCTGCAGGGTGTTAGCAGAGAGTTTCCCGGGACAGTGAAACCCTATGTCAGAGACAGTGAGAAGAAGCCCCAATGTTCCCTCCAGGCACTTTCAGTGTGGGTGCCTTCTCCACGTGGTTCCTGGTTTCACTGCAGCTCTGAAGAGAATGTTAGCAAAGAGGTAATCGGGACAGTGCAAACAGTACTCAAAGACAGGGAGAGCAAGCTCTACATTACTCTCTTGGCACTTTGGATGTGGGATATACAGCGAGATGTTTGCTGCTTTTGCGTTTGGCTGTTGGGAGATTTACAGCACAAAGATATCTAGTTGATTTGAAGCAGTTCCGAGAAAGTCTAAACATAATCCTCACTTTTCCCTCCTGGCACTTTCCCTGTAGGAGATACCGCAAGACGTTTCTGTATATTGGGCACAGCGCTCTGCAGGGTGTTAGCAGAGAGTTTCCCGGGACAGTGAAACCCTATGTCAAAGACACTGAGAAGAAGCCCCAATGTTCCCTCCAGGCACTTTCAGTGTGGGTGCCTTCTCCACGTGGTTCCTGGTTTCACTGCAGCTCTGAAGAGAATGTTAGCAAAGAGGTAATCGGGACAGTGCAAACAGTACTCAAAGACAGGGAGAGCAAGCTCTACATTACTCTCTTGGCACTTTGGATGTGGGACATAGAGCGAGATGTTTGCTGCTTTTACGTTTGGCTGTTGGGAGATTTACAGCACAAAGATATCTAGTTGATTTGAAGCAGTTCCGAGAAAGTCTAAGCATAATCCTCACTTTTCCCTCCTGGCACTTTCCCTGTAGGAGATACCGCAAGACGTTTCTGTATATTGGGCACAGCGCTCTGCAGGGTGTTAGCAGAGAGTTTCCCGGGACAGTGAAACCCTATGTCAGAGACAGTGAGAAGAAGCCCCAATGTTCCTTACAGGCACTTTCAGCGTGGGTGCCTTCTCCACGTGGTTCCTGGTTTCACTGCAGCTCTGAAGAGAATGTTAGCAAAGAGGTAATCGGGACAGTGCAAACAGTACTCAAAGACAGGGAGAGCAAGCTCTACATTACTCTCTTGGCACTTTGGATGTGGGACATAGAGCGAGATGTTTGCTGCTTTTACGTTTGGCTGTTGGGAGATTTACAGCACAAAGATATCTAGTTGATTTGAAGCAGTTCCGAGAAAGTCTAAGCATAATCCTCACTTTTCCCTCCAGGCACTTTCCCTGTAGGGGATACCGCAAGACGTTTCTGTATATTGGGCACAGCGCTCTGCAGGGTGTTAGCAGAGAGTTTCCCGGGACAGTGAAACCCTATGTCAGAGACAGTGAGAAGAAGCCCCAATGTTCCCTCCAGGCACTTTCAGTGTGGGTGCCTTCTCCACGTGGTTCCTGGTTTCACTGCAGCTCTGAAGAGAATGTTAGCAAAGAGGTAATCGGGACAGTGCAAACAGTACTCAAAGACAGGGAGAGCAAGCTCTACATTACTCTCTTGGCACTTTGGATGTGGGACATAGAGCGAGATGTTTGCTGCTTTTGCGTTTGGCTGTTGGGAGATTTACAGCACAAAGATATCTAGTTGATTTGAAGCAGTTCCGAGAAAGTCTAAACATAATCCTCACTTTTCCCTCCTGGCACTTTCCCTGTAGGAGATACCGCAAGACGTTTCTGTATATTGGGCACAGCGCTCTGCAGGGTGTTAGCAGAGAGTTTCCCGGGACAGTGAAACCCTATGTCAGAGACACTGAGAAGAAGCCCCAATGTTCCCTCCAGGCACTTTCAGTGTGGGTGCCTTCTCCACGTGGTTCCTGGTTTCACTGCAGCTCTGAAGAGAATGTTAGCAAAGAGGTAATCGGGACAGTGCAAACAGTACTCAAAGACAGGGAGAGCAAGCTCTACATTACTCTCTTGGCACTTTGGATGTGGGACATACAGCGAGATGTTTGCTGCTTTTACATTTGGCTGTTGGGAGATTTACAGCACAAAGATATCTAGTTGATTTGAAGCAGTTCCGAGAAAGTCTAAGCATAATCCTCACTTTTCCCTCCTGGCACTTTCCCTGTAGGAGATACCGCAAGACGTTTCTGTATATTGGGCACAGCGCTCTGCAGGGTGTTAGCAGAGAGTTTCCCGGGACAGTGAAACCCTATGTCAGAGACAGTGAGAAGAAGCCCCAATGTTCCTTCCAGGCACTTTCAGTGTGGGTGCCTTCTCCACGTGGTTCCTGGTTTCACTGCAGCTCTGAAGAGAATGTTAGCAAAGAGGTAATCGGGACAGTGCAAACAGTACTCAAAGACAGGGAGAGCAAGCTCTACATTACTCTCTTGGCACTTTGGATGTGGGACATACAGCGAGATGTTTGCTGCTTTTACGTTTGGCTGTTGGGAGATTTACAGCACAAAGATATCTAGTTGATTTGAAGCAGTTCCGAGAAAGTCTAAGCATAATCCTCACTTTTCCCTCCAGGCACTTTCCCTGTAGGGGATACCGCAAGACGTTTCTGTATATTGGGCACAGCGCTCTGCAGGGTGTTAGCAGAGAGTTTCCCGGGACAGTGAAACCCTATGTCAGAGACAGTGAGAAGAAGCCCCAATGTTCCCTCCAGGCACTTTCAGTGTGGGTGCCTTCTCCACGTGGTTCCTGGTTTCACTGCAGCTCTGAAGAGAATGTTAGCAAAGAGGTAATCGGGACAGTGCAAACAGTACTCAAAGACAGGGAGAGCAAGCTCTACATTACTCTCTTGGCACTTTGGATGTGGGATATACAGCGAGATGTTTGCTGCTTTTGCGTTTGGCTGTTGGGAGATTTACAGCACAAAGATATCTAGTTGATTTGAAGCAGTTCCGAGAAAGTCTAAGCATAATCCTCACTTTTCCCTCCTGGCACTTTCCCTGTAGGAGATACCGCAAGACGTTTCTGTATATTGGGCACAGCGCTCTGCAGGGTGTTAGCAGAGAGTTTCCCGGGACAGTGAAACCCTATGTCAGAGACAGTGAGAAGAAGCCCCAATGTTCCTTCCAGGCACTTTCAGTGTGGGTGCCTTCTCCACGTGGTTCCTGGTTTCACTGCAGCTCTGAAGAGAATGTTAGCAAAGAGGTAATCGGGACAGTGCAAACAGTACTCAAAGACAGGGAGAGCAAGCTCTACATTACTCTCTTGGCACTTTGGATGTGGGACATAGAGCGAGATGTTTGCTGCTTTTACGTTTGGCTGTTGGGAGATTTACAGCACAAAGATATCTAGTTGATTTGAAGCAGTTCCGAGAAAGTCTAAGCATAATCCTCACTTTTCCCTCCAGGCACTTTCCCTGTAGGGGATACCGCAAGACGTTTCTGTATATTGGGCACAGCGCTCTGCAGGGTGTTAGCAGAGAGTTTCCCGGGACAGTGAAACCCTATGTCAGAGACAGTGAGAAGAAGCCCCAATGTTCCCTCCAGGCACTTTCAGTGTGGGTGCCTTCTCCACGTGGTTCCTGGTTTCACTGCAGCTCTGAAGAGAATGTTAGCAAAGAGGTAATCGGGACAGTGCAAACAGTACTCAAAGACAGGGAGAGCAAGCTCTACATTACTCTCTTGGCACTTTGGATGTGGGACATACAGCGAGATGTTTGCTGCTTTTACATTTGGCTGTTGGGAGATTTACAGCACAAAGATATCTAGTTGATTTGAAGCAGTTCCGAGAAAGTCTAAACATAATCCTCACTTTTCCCTCCTGGCACTTTCCCTGTAGGAGATACCGCAAGACGTTTCTGTATATTGGGCACAGCGCTCTGCAGGGTGTTAGCAGAGAGTTTCCCGGGACAGTGAAACCCTATGTCAAAGACACTGAGAAGAAGCCCCAATGTTCCCTCCAGGCACTTTCAGTGTGGGTGCCTTCTCCACGTGGTTCCTGGTTTCACTGCAGCTCTGAAGAGAATGTTAGCAAAGAGGTAATCGGGACAGTGCAAACAGTACTCAAAGACAGGGAGAGCAAGCTCTACATTACTCTCTTGGCACTTTGGATGTGGGACATAGAGCGAGATGTTTGCTGCTTTTACGTTTGGCTGTTGGGAGATTTACAGCACAAAGATATCTAGTTGATTTGAAGCAGTTCCGAGAAAGTCTAAGCATAATCCTCACTTTTCCCTCCTGGCACTTTCCATGTGGGAGATATAGCAGGATGTATATTGGTTTTGAGGACAACTCAATGGACAGTGTAGGGAGAAAAGTTCCTGGCTCCTTGAACGCCGTTTCTGGAGACACTGCGATCAATGTGGGAGATATGTCAAGATGTGTGTTGGTTTTGAGGACAGCTTTCTGGAGTGTCTTAGCAAAGAGGTCACATGGATAATCAGAGCAATTCTCAGAGACACTGAGACCAAGCTCCACAATTCCTCCTGGCACTTTCCCTGTAGGAGATACCGCAAGACGTTTCTGTATATTGGCACAGCGCTCTGCAGGGTGTTAGCAGAGAGTTTCCCGGGACAGTGAAACCCTATATCAGAGACACTGAGAAGAAGCCCCAACGTTCCTTCCAGGCACTTTCAGTGTGGGTGCCTTCTCCACGTGGTTCCTGGTTTCACTGCAGCTCTGAAGAGAATGTTAGCAAAGAGGTAATCGGGACAGTGCAAACAGTACTCAAAGACAGGGAGAGCAAGCTCTCTCTTGGCACTTTGGATGTGGGACATACAGCGAGATGTTTGCTGCTTTTACATTTGGCTGTTGGGAGATTTACAGCACAAAGATATCTAGTTGATTTGAAGCAGTTCCGAGAAAGTCTAAGCATAATCCTCACTTTTCCCTCCTGGCACTTTCCCTGTAGGAGATACCGCAAGACGTTTCTGTATATTGGGCACAGCGCTCTGCAGGGTGTTAGCAGAGAGTTTCCCGGGACAGTGAAACCCTATGTCAGAGACAGTGAGAAGAAGCCCCAATGTTCCTTCCAGGCACTTTCAGTGTGGGTGCCTTCTCCACGTGGTTCCTGGTTTCACTGCAGCTCTGAAGAGAATGTTAGCAAAGAGGTAATCGGGACAGTGCAAACAGTACTCAAAGACAGGGAGAGCAAGCTCTACATTACTCTCTTGGCACTTTGGATGTGGGACATAGAGCGAGATGTTTGCTGCTTTTACGTTTGGCTGTTGGGAGATTTACAGCACAAAGATATCTAGTTGATTTGAAGCAGTTCCGAGAAAGTCTAAGCATAATCCTCACTTTTCCCTCCAGGCACTTTCCCTGTAGGGGATACCGCAAGACGTTTCTGTATATTGGGCACAGCGCTCTGCAGGGTGTTAGCAGAGAGTTTCCCGGGACAGTGAAACCCTATGTCAGAGACAGTGAGAAGAAGCCCCAATGTTCCCTCCAGGCACTTTCAGTGTGGGTGCCTTCTCCACGTGGTTCCTGGTTTCACTGCAGCTCTGAAGAGAATGTTAGCAAAGAGGTAATCGGGACAGTGCAAACAGTACTCAAAGACAGGGAGAGCAAGCTCTACATTACTCTCTTGGCACTTTGGATGTGGGACATACAGCGAGATGTTTGCTGCTTTTACATTTGGCTGTTGGGAGATTTACAGCACAAAGATATCTAGTTGATTTGAAGCAGTTCCGAGAAAGTCTAAACATAATCCTCACTTTTCCCTCCTGGCACTTTCCCTGTAGGAGATACCGCAAGACGTTTCTGTATATTGGGCACAGCGCTCTGCAGGGTGTTAGCAGAGAGTTTCCCGGGACAGTGAAACCCTATGTCAAAGACACTGAGAAGAAGCCCCAATGTTCCCTCCAGGCACTTTCAGTGTGGGTGCCTTCTCCACGTGGTTCCTGGTTTCACTGCAGCTCTGAAGAGAATGTTAGCAAAGAGGTAATCGGGACAGTGCAAACAGTACTCAAAGACAGGGAGAGCAAGCTCTACATTACTCTCTTGGCACTTTGGATGTGGGACATAGAGCGAGATGTTTGCTGCTTTTACGTTTGGCTGTTGGGAGATTTACAGCACAAAGATATCTAGTTGATTTGAAGCAGTTCCGAGAAAGTCTAAGCATAATCCTCACTTTTCCCTCCTGGCACTTTCCATGTGGGAGATATAGCAGGATGTATATTGGTTTTGAGGACAACTCAATGGACAGTGTAGGGAGAAAAGTTCCTGGCTCCTTGAACGCCGTTTCTGGAGACACTGCGATCAATGTGGGAGATATGTCAAGATGTGTGTTGGTTTTGAGGACAGCTTTCTGGAGTGTCTTAGCAAAGAGGTCACACGGATAATCAGAGCAATTCTCAGAGACACTGAGACCAAGCTCCACAATTCCTCCTGGCACTTTCCCTGTAGGAGATACCGCAAGACGTTTCTGTATATTGGCACAGCGCTCTGCAGGGTGTTAGCAGAGAGTTTCCCGGGACAGTGAAACCCTATATCAGAGACACTGAGAAGAAGCCCCAACGTTCCTTCCAGGCACTTTCAGTGTGGGTGCCTTCTCCACGTGGTTCCTGGTTTCACTGCAGCTCTGAAGAGAATGTTAGCAAAGAGGTAATCGGGACAGTGCAAACAGTACTCAAAGACAGGGAGAGCAAGCTCTCTCTTGGCACTTTGGATGTGGGACATACAGCGAGATGTTTGCTGCTTTTACATTTGGCTGTTGGGAGATTTACAGCACAAAGATATCTAGTTGATTTGAAGCAGTTCCGAGAAAGTCTAAACATAATCCTCACTTTTCCCTCCTGGCACTTTCCCTGTAGGAGATACCGCAAGACGTTTCTGTATATTGGGCACAGCGCTCTGCAGGGTGTTAGCAGAGAGTTTCCCGGGACAGTGAAACCCTATGTCAAAGACACTGAGAAGAAGCCCCAATGTTCCCTCCAGGCACTTTCAGTGTGGGTGCCTTCTCCACGTGGTTCCTGGTTTCACTGCAGCTCTGAAGAGAATGTTAGCAAAGAGGTAATCGGGACAGTGCAAACAGTACTCAAAGACAGGGAGAGCAAGCTCTACATTACTCTCTTGGCACTTTGGATGTGGGACATAGAGCGAGATGTTTGCTGCTTTTACATTTGGCTGTTGGGAGATTTACAGCACAAAGATATCTAGTTGATTTGAAGCAGTTCCGAGAAAGTCTAAGCATAATCCTCACTTTTCCCTCCTGGCACTTTCCCTGTAGGAGATACCGCAAGACGTTTCTGTATATTGGGCACAGCGCTCTGCAGGGTGTTAGCAGAGAGTTTCCCGGGACAGTGAAACCCTATGTCAGAGACAGTGAGAAGAAGCCCCAATGTTCCTTCCAGGCACTTTCAGTGTGGGTGCCTTCTCCACGTGGTTCCTGGTTTCACTGCAGCTCTGAAGAGAATGTTAGCAAAGAGGTAATCGGGACAGTGCAAACAGTACTCAAAGACAGGGAGAGCAAGCTCTACATTACTCTCTTGGCACTTTGGATGTGGGACATACAGCGAGATGTTTGCTGCTTTTACGTTTGGCTGTTGGGAGATTTACAGCACAAAGATATCTAGTTGATTTGAAGCAGTTCCGAGAAAGTCTAAGCATAATCCTCACTTTTCCCTCCAGGCACTTTCCCTGTAGGGGATACCGCAAGACGTTTCTGTATATTGGGCACAGCGCTCTGCAGGGTGTTAGCAGAGAGTTTCCCGGGACAGTGAAACCCTATGTCAGAGACAGTGAGAAGAAGCCCCAATGTTCCCTCCAGGCACTTTCAGTGTGGGTGCCTTCTCCACGTGGTTCCTGGTTTCACTGCAGCTCTGAAGAGAATGTTAGCAAAGAGGTAATCGGGACAGTGCAAACAGTACTCAAAGACAGGGAGAGCAAGCTCTACATTACTCTCTTGGCACTTTGGATGTGGGATATACAGCGAGATGTTTGCTGCTTTTGCGTTTGGCTGTTGGGAGATTTACAGCACAAAGATATCTAGTTGATTTGAAGCAGTTCCGAGAAAGTCTAAACATAATCCTCACTTTTCCCTCCTGGCACTTTCCCTGTAGGAGATACCGCAAGACGTTTCTGTATATTGGGCACAGCGCTCTGCAGGGTGTTAGCAGAGAGTTTCCCGGGACAGTGAAACCCTATGTCAAAGACACTGAGAAGAAGCCCCAATGTTCCCTCCAGGCACTTTCAGTGTGGGTGCCTTCTCCACGTGGTTCCTGGTTTCACTGCAGCTCTGAAGAGAATGTTAGCAAAGAGGTAATCGGGACAGTGCAAACAGTACTCAAAGACAGGGAGAGCAAGCTCTACATTACTCTCTTGGCACTTTGGATGTGGGACATAGAGCGAGATGTTTGCTGCTTTTACGTTTGGCTGTTGGGAGATTTACAGCACAAAGATATCTAGTTGATTTGAAGCAGTTCCGAGAAAGTCTAAGCATAATCCTCACTTTTCCCTCCTGGCACTTTCCCTGTAGGAGATACCGCAAGACGTTTCTGTATATTGGGCACAGCGCTCTGCAGGGTGTTAGCAGAGAGTTTCCCGGGACAGTGAAACCCTATGTCAGAGACAGTGAGAAGAAGCCCCAATGTTCCTTACAGGCACTTTCAGCGTGGGTGCCTTCTCCACGTGGTTCCTGGTTTCACTGCAGCTCTGAAGAGAATGTTAGCAAAGAGGTAATCGGGACAGTGCAAACAGTACTCAAAGACAGGGAGAGCAAGCTCTACATTACTCTCTTGGCACTTTGGATGTGGGACATAGAGCGAGATGTTTGCTGCTTTTACGTTTGGCTGTTGGGAGATTTACAGCACAAAGATATCTAGTTGATTTGAAGCAGTTCCGAGAAAGTCTAAGCATAATCCTCACTTTTCCCTCCAGGCACTTTCCCTGTAGGGGATACCGCAAGACGTTTCTGTATATTGGGCACAGCGCTCTGCAGGGTGTTAGCAGAGAGTTTCCCGGGACAGTGAAACCCTATGTCAGAGACAGTGAGAAGAAGCCCCAATGTTCCCTCCAGGCACTTTCAGTGTGGGTGCCTTCTCCACGTGGTTCCTGGTTTCACTGCAGCTCTGAAGAGAATGTTAGCAAAGAGGTAATCGGGACAGTGCAAACAGTACTCAAAGACAGGGAGAGCAAGCTCTACATTACTCTCTTGGCACTTTGGATGTGGGACATAGAGCGAGATGTTTGCTGCTTTTGCGTTTGGCTGTTGGGAGATTTACAGCACAAAGATATCTAGTTGATTTGAAGCAGTTCCGAGAAAGTCTAAACATAATCCTCACTTTTCCCTCCTGGCACTTTCCCTGTAGGAGATACCGCAAGACGTTTCTGTATATTGGGCACAGCGCTCTGCAGGGTGTTAGCAGAGAGTTTCCCGGGACAGTGAAACCCTATGTCAGAGACACTGAGAAGAAGCCCCAATGTTCCCTCCAGGCACTTTCAGTGTGGGTGCCTTCTCCACGTGGTTCCTGGTTTCACTGCAGCTCTGAAGAGAATGTTAGCAAAGAGGTAATCGGGACAGTGCAAACAGTACTCAAAGACAGGGAGAGCAAGCTCTACATTACTCTCTTGGCACTTTGGATGTGGGACATACAGCGAGATGTTTGCTGCTTTTACATTTGGCTGTTGGGAGATTTACAGCACAAAGATATCTAGTTGATTTGAAGCAGTTCCGAGAAAGTCTAAGCATAATCCTCACTTTTCCCTCCTGGCACTTTCCCTGTAGGAGATACCGCAAGACGTTTCTGTATATTGGGCACAGCGCTCTGCAGGGTGTTAGCAGAGAGTTTCCCGGGACAGTGAAACCCTATGTCAGAGACAGTGAGAAGAAGCCCCAATGTTCCTTCCAGGCACTTTCAGTGTGGGTGCCTTCTCCACGTGGTTCCTGGTTTCACTGCAGCTCTGAAGAGAATGTTAGCAAAGAGGTAATCGGGACAGTGCAAACAGTACTCAAAGACAGGGAGAGCAAGCTCTACATTACTCTCTTGGCACTTTGGATGTGGGACATACAGCGAGATGTTTGCTGCTTTTACGTTTGGCTGTTGGGAGATTTACAGCACAAAGATATCTAGTTGATTTGAAGCAGTTCCGAGAAAGTCTAAGCATAATCCTCACTTTTCCCTCCAGGCACTTTCCCTGTAGGGGATACCGCAAGACGTTTCTGTATATTGGGCACAGCGCTCTGCAGGGTGTTAGCAGAGAGTTTCCCGGGACAGTGAAACCCTATGTCAGAGACAGTGAGAAGAAGCCCCAATGTTCCCTCCAGGCACTTTCAGTGTGGGTGCCTTCTCCACGTGGTTCCTGGTTTCACTGCAGCTCTGAAGAGAATGTTAGCAAAGAGGTAATCGGGACAGTGCAAACAGTACTCAAAGACAGGGAGAGCAAGCTCTACATTACTCTCTTGGCACTTTGGATGTGGGATATACAGCGAGATGTTTGCTGCTTTTGCGTTTGGCTGTTGGGAGATTTACAGCACAAAGATATCTAGTTGATTTGAAGCAGTTCCGAGAAAGTCTAAACATAATCCTCACTTTTCCCTCCTGGCACTTTCCCTGTAGGAGATACCGCAAGACGTTTCTGTATATTGGGCACAGCGCTCTGCAGGGTGTTAGCAGAGAGTTTCCCGGGACAGTGAAACCCTATGTCAAAGACACTGAGAAGAAGCCCCAATGTTCCCTCCAGGCACTTTCAGTGTGGGTGCCTTCTCCACGTGGTTCCTGGTTTCACTGCAGCTCTGAAGAGAATGTTAGCAAAGAGGTAATCGGGACAGTGCAAACAGTACTCAAAGACAGGGAGAGCAAGCTCTACATTACTCTCTTGGCACTTTGGATGTGGGACATAGAGCGAGATGTTTGCTGCTTTTACGTTTGGCTGTTGGGAGATTTACAGCACAAAGATATCTAGTTGATTTGAAGCAGTTCCGAGAAAGTCTAAGCATAATCCTCACTTTTCCCTCCTGGCACTTTCCCTGTAGGAGATACCGCAAGACGTTTCTGTATATTGGGCACAGCGCTCTGCAGGGTGTTAGCAGAGAGTTTCCCGGGACAGTGAAACCCTATGTCAGAGACAGTGAGAAGAAGCCCCAATGTTCCTTACAGGCACTTTCAGCGTGGGTGCCTTCTCCACGTGGTTCCTGGTTTCACTGCAGCTCTGAAGAGAATGTTAGCAAAGAGGTAATCGGGACAGTGCAAACAGTACTCAAAGACAGGGAGAGCAAGCTCTACATTACTCTCTTGGCACTTTGGATGTGGGACATAGAGCGAGATGTTTGCTGCTTTTACGTTTGGCTGTTGGGAGATTTACAGCACAAAGATATCTAGTTGATTTGAAGCAGTTCCGAGAAAGTCTAAGCATAATCCTCACTTTTCCCTCCAGGCACTTTCCCTGTAGGGGATACCGCAAGACGTTTCTGTATATTGGGCACAGCGCTCTGCAGGGTGTTAGCAGAGAGTTTCCCGGGACAGTGAAACCCTATGTCAGAGACAGTGAGAAGAAGCCCCAATGTTCCCTCCAGGCACTTTCAGTGTGGGTGCCTTCTCCACGTGGTTCCTGGTTTCACTGCAGCTCTGAAGAGAATGTTAGCAAAGAGGTAATCGGGACAGTGCAAACAGTACTCAAAGACAGGGAGAGCAAGCTCTACATTACTCTCTTGGCACTTTGGATGTGGGACATAGAGCGAGATGTTTGCTGCTTTTGCGTTTGGCTGTTGGGAGATTTACAGCACAAAGATATCTAGTTGATTTGAAGCAGTTCCGAGAAAGTCTAAACATAATCCTCACTTTTCCCTCCTGGCACTTTCCCTGTAGGAGATACCGCAAGACGTTTCTGTATATTGGGCACAGCGCTCTGCAGGGTGTTAGCAGAGAGTTTCCCGGGACAGTGAAACCCTATGTCAGAGACACTGAGAAGAAGCCCCAATGTTCCCTCCAGGCACTTTCAGTGTGGGTGCCTTCTCCACGTGGTTCCTGGTTTCACTGCAGCTCTGAAGAGAATGTTAGCAAAGAGGTAATCGGGACAGTGCAAACAGTACTCAAAGACAGGGAGAGCAAGCTCTACATTACTCTCTTGGCACTTTGGATGTGGGACATACAGCGAGATGTTTGCTGCTTTTACATTTGGCTGTTGGGAGATTTACAGCACAAAGATATCTAGTTGATTTGAAGCAGTTCCGAGAAAGTCTAAGCATAATCCTCACTTTTCCCTCCTGGCACTTTCCCTGTAGGAGATACCGCAAGACGTTTCTGTATATTGGGCACAGCGCTCTGCAGGGTGTTAGCAGAGAGTTTCCCGGGACAGTGAAACCCTATGTCAGAGACAGTGAGAAGAAGCCCCAATGTTCCTTCCAGGCACTTTCAGTGTGGGTGCCTTCTCCACGTGGTTCCTGGTTTCACTGCAGCTCTGAAGAGAATGTTAGCAAAGAGGTAATCGGGACAGTGCAAACAGTACTCAAAGACAGGGAGAGCAAGCTCTACATTACTCTCTTGGCACTTTGGATGTGGGACATAGAGCGAGATGTTTGCTGCTTTTACGTTTGGCTGTTGGGAGATTTACAGCACAAAGATATCTAGTTGATTTGAAGCAGTTCCGAGAAAGTCTAAGCATAATCCTCACTTTTCCCTCCTGGCACTTTCCATGTGGGAGATATAGCAGGATGTATATTGGTTTTGAGGACAACTCAATGGACAGTGTAGGGAGAAAAGTTCCTGGCTCCTTGAACGCCGTTTCTGGAGACACTGCGATCAATGTGGGAGATATGTCAAGATGTGTGTTGGTTTTGAGGACAGCTTTCTGGAGTGTCTTAGCAAAGAGGTCACACGGATAATCAGAGCAATTCTCAGAGACACTGAGACCAAGCTCCACAATTCCTCCTGGCACTTTCCCTGTAGGAGATACCGCAAGACGTTTCTGTATATTGGGCACAGCGCTCTGCAGGGTGTTAGCAGAGAGTTTCCCGGGACAGTGAAACCCTATATCAGAGACACTGAGAAGAAGCCCCAACGTTCCTTCCAGGCACTTTCAGTGTGGGTGCCTTCTCCACGTGGTTCCTGGTTTCACTGCAGCTCTGAAGAGAATGTTAGCAAAGAGGTAATCGGGACAGTGCAAACAGTACTCAAAGACAGGGAGAGCAAGCTCTACATTACTCTCTTGGCACTTTGGATGTGGGACATAGAGCGAGATGTTTGCTGCTTTTGCGTTTGGCTGTTGGGAGATTTACAGCACAAAGATATCTAGTTGATTTGAAGCAGTTCCGAGAAAGTCTAAACATAATCCTCACTTTTCCCTCCTGGCACTTTCCCTGTAGGAGATACCGCAAGACGTTTCTGTATATTGGGCACAGCGCTCTGCAGGGTGTTAGCAGAGAGTTTCCCGGGACAGTGAAACCCTATGTCAGAGACACTGAGAAGAAGCCCCAATGTTCCCTCCAGGCACTTTCAGTGTGGGTGCCTTCTCCACGTGGTTCCTGGTTTCACTGCAGCTCTGAAGAGAATGTTAGCAAAGAGGTAATCGGGACAGTGCAAACAGTACTCAAAGACAGGGAGAGCAAGCTCTACATTACTCTCTTGGCACTTTGGATGTGGGACATACAGCGAGATGTTTGCTGCTTTTACGTTTGGCTGTTGGGAGATTTACAGCACAAAGATATCTAGTTGATTTGAAGCAGTTCCGAGAAAGTCTAAGCATAATCCTCACTTTTCCCTCCAGGCACTTTCCCTGTAGGGGATACCGCAAGACGTTTCTGTATATTGGGCACAGCGCTCTGCAGGGTGTTAGCAGAGACTTTCCCGGGACAGTGAAACCCTATGTCAGAGACAGTGAGAAGAAGCCCCAATGTTCCCTCCAGGCACTTTCAGTGTGGGTGCCTTCTCCACGTGGTTCCTGGTTTCACTGCAGCTCTGAAGAGAATGTTAGCAAAGAGGTAATCGGGACAGTGCAAACAGTACTCAAAGACAGGGAGAGCAAGCTCTACATTACTCTCTTGGCACTTTGGATGTGGGACATACAGCGAGATGTTTGCTGCTTTTGCGTTTGGCTGTTGGGAGATTTACAGCACAAAGATATCTAGTTGATTTGAAGCAGTTCCGAGAAAGTCTAAACATAATCCTCACTTTTCCCTCCTGGCACTTTCCCTGTAGGAGATACCGCAAGACGTTTCTGTATATTGGGCACAGCGCTCTGCAGGGTGTTAGCAGAGAGTTTCCCGGGACAGTGAAACCCTATGTCAAAGACACTGAGAAGAAGCCCCAATGTTCCCTCCAGGCACTTTCAGTGTGGGTGCCTTCTCCACGTGGTTCCTGGTTTCACTGCAGCTCTGAAGAGAATGTTAGCAAAGAGGTAATCGGGACAGTGCAAACAGTACTCAAAGACAGGGAGAGCAAGCTCTACATTACTCTCTTGGCACTTTGGATGTGGGACATAGAGCGAGATGTTTGCTGCTTTTACGTTTGGCTGTTGGGAGATTTACAGCACAAAGATATCTAGTTGATTTGAAGCAGTTCCGAGAAAGTCTAAGCATAATCCTCACTTTTCCCTCCTGGCACTTTCCCTGTAGGAGATACCGCAAGACGTTTCTGTATATTGGGCACAGCGCTCTGCAGGGTGTTAGCAGAGAGTTTCCCGGGACAGTGAAACCCTATGTCAGAGACAGTGAGAAGAAGCCCCAATGTTCCTTACAGGCACTTTCAGCGTGGGTGCCTTCTCCACGTGGTTCCTGGTTTCACTGCAGCTCTGAAGAGAATGTTAGCAAAGAGGTAATCGGGACAGTGCAAACAGTACTCAAAGACAGGGAGAGCAAGCTCTACATTACTCTCTTGGCACTTTGGATGTGGGACATAGAGCGAGATGTTTGCTGCTTTTACGTTTGGCTGTTGGGAGATTTACAGCACAAAGATATCTAGTTGATTTGAAGCAGTTCCGAGAAAGTCTAAGCATAATCCTCACTTTTCCCTCCAGGCACTTTCCCTGTAGGGGATACCGCAAGACGTTTCTGTATATTGGGCACAGCGCTCTGCAGGGTGTTAGCAGAGAGTTTCCCGGGACAGTGAAACCCTATGTCAGAGACAGTGAGAAGAAGCCCCAATGTTCCCTCCAGGCACTTTCAGTGTGGGTGCCTTCTCCACGTGGTTCCTGGTTTCACTGCAGCTCTGAAGAGAATGTTAGCAAAGAGGTAATCGGGACAGTGCAAACAGTACTCAAAGACAGGGAGAGCAAGCTCTACATTACTCTCTTGGCACTTTGGATGTGGGACATAGAGCGAGATGTTTGCTGCTTTTGCGTTTGGCTGTTGGGAGATTTACAGCACAAAGATATCTAGTTGATTTGAAGCAGTTCCGAGAAAGTCTAAACATAATCCTCACTTTTCCCTCCTGGCACTTTCCCTGTAGGAGATACCGCAAGACGTTTCTGTATATTGGGCACAGCGCTCTGCAGGGTGTTAGCAGAGAGTTTCCCGGGACAGTGAAACCCTATGTCAGAGACACTGAGAAGAAGCCCCAATGTTCCCTCCAGGCACTTTCAGTGTGGGTGCCTTCTCCACGTGGTTCCTGGTTTCACTGCAGCTCTGAAGAGAATGTTAGCAAAGAGGTAATCGGGACAGTGCAAACAGTACTCAAAGACAGGGAGAGCAAGCTCTACATTACTCTCTTGGCACTTTGGATGTGGGACATACAGCGAGATGTTTGCTGCTTTTACATTTGGCTGTTGGGAGATTTACAGCACAAAGATATCTAGTTGATTTGAAGCAGTTCCGAGAAAGTCTAAGCATAATCCTCACTTTTCCCTCCTGGCACTTTCCCTGTAGGAGATACCGCAAGACGTTTCTGTATATTGGGCACAGCGCTCTGCAGGGTGTTAGCAGAGAGTTTCCCGGGACAGTGAAACCCTATGTCAGAGACAGTGAGAAGAAGCCCCAATGTTCCTTCCAGGCACTTTCAGTGTGGGTGCCTTCTCCACGTGGTTCCTGGTTTCACTGCAGCTCTGAAGAGAATGTTAGCAAAGAGGTAATCGGGACAGTGCAAACAGTACTCAAAGACAGGGAGAGCAAGCTCTACATTACTCTCTTGGCACTTTGGATGTGGGACATAGAGCGAGATGTTTGCTGCTTTTACGTTTGGCTGTTGGGAGATTTACAGCACAAAGATATCTAGTTGATTTGAAGCAGTTCCGAGAAAGTCTAAGCATAATCCTCACTTTTCCCTCCTGGCACTTTCCATGTGGGAGATATAGCAGGATGTATATTGGTTTTGAGGACAACTCAATGGACAGTGTAGGGAGAAAAGTTCCTGGCTCCTTGAACGCCGTTTCTGGAGACACTGCGATCAATGTGGGAGATATGTCAAGATGTGTGTTGGTTTTGAGGACAGCTTTCTGGAGTGTCTTAGCAAAGAGGTCACACGGATAATCAGAGCAATTCTCAGAGACACTGAGACCAAGCTCCACAATTCCTCCTGGCACTTTCCCTGTAGGAGATACCGCAAGACGTTTCTGTATATTGGGCACAGCGCTCTGCAGGGTGTTAGCAGAGAGTTTCCCGGGACAGTGAAACCCTATATCAGAGACACTGAGAAGAAGCCCCAACGTTCCTTCCAGGCACTTTCAGTGTGGGTGCCTTCTCCACGTGGTTCCTGGTTTCACTGCAGCTCTGAAGAGAATGTTAGCAAAGAGGTAATCGGGACAGTGCAAACAGTACTCAAAGACAGGGAGAGCAAGCTCTCTCTTGGCACTTTGGATGTGGGACATACAGCGAGATGTTTGCTGCTTTTACATTTGGCTGTTGGGAGATTTACAGCACAAAGATATCTAGTTGATTTGAAGCAGTTCCGAGAAAGTCTAAACATAATCCTCACTTTTCCCTCCTGGCACTTTCCCTGTAGGAGATACCGCAAGACGTTTCTGTATATTGGGCACAGCGCTCTGCAGGGTGTTAGCAGAGAGTTTCCCGGGACAGTGAAACCCTATGTCAAAGACACTGAGAAGAAGCCCCAATGTTCCCTCCAGGCACTTTCAGTGTGGGTGCCTTCTCCACGTGGTTCCTGGTTTCACTGCAGCTCTGAAGAGAATGTTAGCAAAGAGGTAATCGGGACAGTGCAAACAGTACTCAAAGACAGGGAGAGCAAGCTCTACATTACTCTCTTGGCACTTTGGATGTGGGACATAGAGCGAGATGTTTGCTGCTTTTACATTTGGCTGTTGGGAGATTTACAGCACAAAGATATCTAGTTGATTTGAAGCAGTTCCGAGAAAGTCTAAGCATAATCCTCACTTTTCCCTCCTGGCACTTTCCCTGTAGGAGATACCGCAAGACGTTTCTGTATATTGGGCACAGCGCTCTGCAGGGTGTTAGCAGAGAGTTTCCCGGGACAGTGAAACCCTATGTCAGAGACAGTGAGAAGAAGCCCCAATGTTCCTTCCAGGCACTTTCAGTGTGGGTGCCTTCTCCACGTGGTTCCTGGTTTCACTGCAGCTCTGAAGAGAATGTTAGCAAAGAGGTAATCGGGACAGTGCAAACAGTACTCAAAGACAGGGAGAGCAAGCTCTACATTACTCTCTTGGCACTTTGGATGTGGGACATAGAGCGAGATGTTTGCTGCTTTTACGTTTGGCTGTTGGGAGATTTACAGCACAAAGATATCTAGTTGATTTGAAGCAGTTCCGAGAAAGTCTAAGCATAATCCTCACTTTTCCCTCCAGGCACTTTCCCTGTAGGGGATACCGCAAGACGTTTCTGTATATTGGGCACAGCGCTCTGCAGGGTGTTAGCAGAGACTTTCCCGGGACAGTGAAACCCCATGTCAGAGACAGTGAGAAGAAGCCCCAATGTTCCCTCCAGGCACTTTCAGTGTGGGTGCCTTCTCCACGTGGTTCCTGGTTTCACTGCAGCTCTGAAGAGAATGTTAGCAAAGAGGTAATCGGGACAGTGCAAACAGTACTCAAAGACAGGGAGAGCAAGCTCTACATTACTCTCTTGGCACTTTGGATGTGGGACATACAGCGAGATGTTTGCTGCTTTTGCGTTTGGCTGTTGGGAGATTTACAGCACAAAGATATCTAGTTGATTTGAAGCAGTTCCGAGAAAGTCTAAACATAATCCTCACTTTTCCCTCCTGGCACTTTCCCTGTAGGAGATACCGCAAGACGTTTCTGTATATTGGGCACAGCGCTCTGCAGGGTGTTAGCAGAGAGTTTCCCGGGACAGTGAAACCCTATGTCAAAGACACTGAGAAGAAGCCCCAATGTTCCCTCCAGGCACTTTCAGTGTGGGTGCCTTCTCCACGTGGTTCCTGGTTTCACTGCAGCTCTGAAGAGAATGTTAGCAAAGAGGTAATCGGGACAGTGCAAACAGTACTCAAAGACAGGGAGAGCAAGCTCTACATTACTCTCTTGGCACTTTGGATGTGGGACATACAGCGAGATGTTTGCTGCTTTTACATTTGGCTGTTGGGAGATTTACAGCACAAAGATATCTAGTTGATTTGAAGCAGTTCCGAGAAAGTCTAAACATAATCCTCACTTTTCCCTCCTGGCACTTTCCCTGTAGGAGATACCGCAAGACGTTTCTGTATATTGGGCACAGCGCTCTGCAGGGTGTTAGCAGAGAGTTTCCCGGGACAGTGAAACCCTATGTCAAAGACACTGAGAAGAAGCCCCAATGTTCCCTCCAGGCACTTTCAGTGTGGGTGCCTTCTCCACGTGGTTCCTGGTTTCACTGCAGCTCTGAAGAGAATGTTAGCAAAGAGGTAATCGGGACAGTGCAAACAGTACTCAAAGACAGGGAGAGCAAGCTCTACATTACTCTCTTGGCACTTTGGATGTGGGACATAGAGCGAGATGTTTGCTGCTTTTACGTTTGGCTGTTGGGAGATTTACAGCACAAAGATATCTAGTTGATTTGAAGCAGTTCCGAGAAAGTCTAAGCATAATCCTCACTTTTCCCTCCTGGCACTTTCCATGTGGGAGATATAGCAGGATGTATATTGGTTTTGAGGACAACTCAATGGACAGTGTAGGGAGAAAAGTTCCTGGCTCCTTGAACGCCGTTTCTGGAGACACTGCGATCAATGTGGGAGATATGTCAAGATGTGTGTTGGTTTTGAGGACAGCTTTCTGGAGTGTCTTAGCAAAGAGGTCACACGGATAATCAGAGCAATTCTCAGAGACACTGAGACCAAGCTCCACAATTCCTCCTGGCACTTTCCCTGTAGGAGATACCGCAAGACGTTTCTGTATATTGGCACAGCGCTCTGCAGGGTGTTAGCAGAGAGTTTCCCGGGACAGTGAAACCCTATATCAGAGACACTGAGAAGAAGCCCCAACGTTCCTTCCAGGCACTTTCAGTGTGGGTGCCTTCTCCACGTGGTTCCTGGTTTCACTGCAGCTCTGAAGAGAATGTTAGCAAAGAGGTAATCGGGACAGTGCAAACAGTACTCAAAGACAGGGAGAGCAAGCTCTCTCTTGGCACTTTGGATGTGGGACATACAGCGAGATGTTTGCTGCTTTTACATTTGGCTGTTGGGAGATTTACAGCACAAAGATATCTAGTTGATTTGAAGCAGTTCCGAGAAAGTCTAAGCATAATCCTCACTTTTCCCTCCTGGCACTTTCCCTGTAGGAGATACCGCAAGACGTTTCTGTATATTGGGCACAGCGCTCTGCAGGGTGTTAGCAGAGAGTTTCCCGGGACAGTGAAACCCTATGTCAGAGACAGTGAGAAGAAGCCCCAATGTTCCTTCCAGGCACTTTCAGTGTGGGTGCCTTCTCCACGTGGTTCCTGGTTTCACTGCAGCTCTGAAGAGAATGTTAGCAAAGAGGTAATCGGGACAGTGCAAACAGTACTCAAAGACAGGGAGAGCAAGCTCTACATTACTCTCTTGGCACTTTGGATGTGGGACATAGAGCGAGATGTTTGCTGCTTTTACGTTTGGCTGTTGGGAGATTTACAGCACAAAGATATCTAGTTGATTTGAAGCAGTTCCGAGAAAGTCTAAGCATAATCCTCACTTTTCCCTCCAGGCACTTTCCCTGTAGGGGATACCGCAAGACGTTTCTGTATATTGGGCACAGCGCTCTGCAGGGTGTTAGCAGAGAGTTTCCCGGGACAGTGAAACCCTATGTCAGAGACAGTGAGAAGAAGCCCCAATGTTCCCTCCAGGCACTTTCAGTGTGGGTGCCTTCTCCACGTGGTTCCTGGTTTCACTGCAGCTCTGAAGAGAATGTTAGCAAAGAGGTAATCGGGACAGTGCAAACAGTACTCAAAGACAGGGAGAGCAAGCTCTACATTACTCTCTTGGCACTTTGGATGTGGGACATACAGCGAGATGTTTGCTGCTTTTACATTTGGCTGTTGGGAGATTTACAGCACAAAGATATCTAGTTGATTTGAAGCAGTTCCGAGAAAGTCTAAACATAATCCTCACTTTTCCCTCCTGGCACTTTCCCTGTAGGAGATACCGCAAGACGTTTCTGTATATTGGGCACAGCGCTCTGCAGGGTGTTAGCAGAGAGTTTCCCGGGACAGTGAAACCCTATGTCAAAGACACTGAGAAGAAGCCCCAATGTTCCCTCCAGGCACTTTCAGTGTGGGTGCCTTCTCCACGTGGTTCCTGGTTTCACTGCAGCTCTGAAGAGAATGTTAGCAAAGAGGTAATCGGGACAGTGCAAACAGTACTCAAAGACAGGGAGAGCAAGCTCTACATTACTCTCTTGGCACTTTGGATGTGGGACATAGAGCGAGATGTTTGCTGCTTTTACGTTTGGCTGTTGGGAGATTTACAGCACAAAGATATCTAGTTGATTTGAAGCAGTTCCGAGAAAGTCTAAGCATAATCCTCACTTTTCCCTCCTGGCACTTTCCATGTGGGAGATATAGCAGGATGTATATTGGTTTTGAGGACAACTCAATGGACAGTGTAGGGAGAAAAGTTCCTGGCTCCTTGAACGCCGTTTCTGGAGACACTGCGATCAATGTGGGAGATATGTCAAGATGTGTGTTGGTTTTGAGGACAGCTTTCTGGAGTGTCTTAGCAAAGAGGTCACACGGATAATCAGAGCAATTCTCAGAGACACTGAGACCAAGCTCCACAATTCCTCCTGGCACTTTCCCTGTAGGAGATACCGCAAGACGTTTCTGTATATTGGCACAGCGCTCTGCAGGGTGTTAGCAGAGAGTTTCCCGGGACAGTGAAACCCTATATCAGAGACACTGAGAAGAAGCCCCAACGTTCCTTCCAGGCACTTTCAGTGTGGGTGCCTTCTCCACGTGGTTCCTGGTTTCACTGCAGCTCTGAAGAGAATGTTAGCAAAGAGGTAATCGGGACAGTGCAAACAGTACTCAAAGACAGGGAGAGCAAGCTCTCTCTTGGCACTTTGGATGTGGGACATACAGCGAGATGTTTGCTGCTTTTACATTTGGCTGTTGGGAGATTTACAGCACAAAGATATCTAGTTGATTTGAAGCAGTTCCGAGAAAGTCTAAACATAATCCTCACTTTTCCCTCCTGGCACTTTCCCTGTAGGAGATACCGCAAGACGTTTCTGTATATTGGGCACAGCGCTCTGCAGGGTGTTAGCAGAGAGTTTCCCGGGACAGTGAAACCCTATGTCAAAGACACTGAGAAGAAGCCCCAATGTTCCCTCCAGGCACTTTCAGTGTGGGTGCCTTCTCCACGTGGTTCCTGGTTTCACTGCAGCTCTGAAGAGAATGTTAGCAAAGAGGTAATCGGGACAGTGCAAACAGTACTCAAAGACAGGGAGAGCAAGCTCTACATTACTCTCTTGGCACTTTGGATGTGGGACATAGAGCGAGATGTTTGCTGCTTTTACATTTGGCTGTTGGGAGATTTACAGCACAAAGATATCTAGTTGATTTGAAGCAGTTCCGAGAAAGTCTAAGCATAATCCTCACTTTTCCCTCCTGGCACTTTCCCTGTAGGAGATACCGCAAGACGTTTCTGTATATTGGGCACAGCGCTCTGCAGGGTGTTAGCAGAGAGTTTCCCGGGACAGTGAAACCCTATGTCAGAGACAGTGAGAAGAAGCCCCAATGTTCCTTCCAGGCACTTTCAGTGTGGGTGCCTTCTCCACGTGGTTCCTGGTTTCACTGCAGCTCTGAAGAGAATGTTAGCAAAGAGGTAATCGGGACAGTGCAAACAGTACTCAAAGACAGGGAGAGCAAGCTCTACATTACTCTCTTGGCACTTTGGATGTGGGACATACAGCGAGATGTTTGCTGCTTTTACGTTTGGCTGTTGGGAGATTTACAGCACAAAGATATCTAGTTGATTTGAAGCAGTTCCGAGAAAGTCTAAACATAATCCTCACTTTTCCCTCCTGGCACTTTCCCTGTAGGAGATACCGCAAGACGTTTCTGTATATTGGGCACAGCGCTCTGCAGGGTGTTAGCAGAGAGTTTCCCGGGACAGTGAAACCCTATGTCAGAGACAGTGAGAAGAAGCCCCAATGTTCCCTCCAGGCACTTTCAGTGTGGGTGCCTTCTCCACGTGGTTCCTGGTTTCACTGCAGCTCTGAAGAGAATGTTAGCAAAGAGGTAATCGGGACAGTGCAAACAGTACTCAAAGACAGGGAGAGCAAGCTCTACATTACTCTCTTGGCACTTTGGATGTGGGACATAGAGCGAGATGTTTGCTGCTTTTACGTTTGGCTGTTGGGAGATTTACAGCACAAAGATATCTAGTTGATTTGAAGCAGTTCCGAGAAAGTCTAAGCATAATCCTCACTTTTCCCTCCTGGCACTTTCCCTGTAGGAGATACCGCAAGACGTTTCTGTATATTGGGCACAGCGCTCTGCAGGGTGTTAGCAGAGAGTTTCCCGGGACAGTGAAACCCTATGTCAGAGACAGTGAGAAGAAGCCCCAATGTTCCTTACAGGCACTTTCAGCGTGGGTGCCTTCTCCACGTGGTTCCTGGTTTCACTGCAGCTCTGAAGAGAATGTTAGCAAAGAGGTAATTGGGACAGTGCAAACAGTACTCAAAGACAGGGAGAGCAAGCTCTACATTACTCTCTTGGCACTTTGGATGTGGGACATAGAGCGAGATGTTTGCTGCTTTTACGTTTGGCTGTTGGGAGATTTACAGCACAAAGATATCTAGTTGATTTGAAGCAGTTCCGAGAAAGTCTAAGCATAATCCTCACTTTTCCCTCCAGGCACTTTCCCTGTAGGGGATACCGCAAGACGTTTCTGTATATTGGGCACAGCGCTCTGCAGGGTGTTAGCAGAGACTTTCCCGGGACAGTGAAACCCTATGTCAGAGACAGTGAGAAGAAGCCCCAATGTTCCCTCCAGGCACTTTCAGTGTGGGTGCCTTCTCCACGTGGTTCCTGGTTTCACTGCAGCTCTGAAGAGAATGTTAGCAAAGAGGTAATCGGGACAGTGCAAACAGTACTCAAAGACAGGGAGAGCAAGCTCTACATTACTCTCTTGGCACTTTGGATGTGGGACATAGAGCGAGATGTTTGCTGCTTTTACGTTTGGCTGTTGGGAGATTTACAGCACAAAGATATCTAGTTGATTTGAAGCAGTTCCGAGAAAGTCTAAACATAATCCTCACTTTTCCCTCCTGGCACTTTCCCTGTAGGGGATACCGCAAGACGTTTCTGTATATTGGGCACAGCGCTCTGCAGGGTGTTAGCAGAGAGTTTCCCGGGACAGTGAAACCCTATGTCAGAGACACTGAGAAGAAGCCCCAATGTTCCCTCCAGGCACTTTCAGTGTGGGTGCCTTCTCCACGTGGTTCCTGGTTTCACTGCAGCTCTGAAGAGAATGTTAGCAAAGAGGTAATCGGGACAGTGCAAACAGTACTCAAAGACAGGGAGAGCAAGCTCTACATTACTCTCTTGGCACTTTGGATGTGGGACATAGAGCGAGATGTTTGCTGCTTTTACATTTGGCTGTTGGGAGATTTACAGCACAAAGATATCTAGTTGATTTGAAGCAGTTCCGAGAAAGTCTAAGCATAATCCTCACTTTTCCCTCCTGGCACTTTCCCTGTACGGGATACCGCAAGACGTTTCTGTACATTGGGCACAGCGCTCTGCAGGGTGTTAGCAGAGAGTTTCCCGGGACAGTGAAACCCTATATCGGAGACAGTGAGAAGAAGCCCCAGTGTTCCCTCCAGGCACTTTCAGTGTGGGTGCCTTCTCCACGTGGTTCCTGGTTTCACTGCAGCTCTGAAGAGAATGTTAGCAAAGAGGTAATCGGGACAGTGCAAACAGTACTCAAAGACAGGGAGAGCAAGCTCTACATTACTCTCTTGGCACTTTGGATGTGGGACATACAGCGAGATGTTTGCTGCTTTTACATTTGGCTGTTGGGAGATTTACAGCACAAAGATATCTAGTTGATTTGAAGCAGTTCCGAGAAAGTCTAAGCATAATCCTCACTTTTCCCTCCTGGCACTTTCCCTGTAGGGGATACCGCAAGACGTTTCTGTATATTGGGCACAGCGCTCTGCAGGGTGTTAGCAGAGAGTTTCCCGGGACAGTGAAACCCTATGTCAGAGACAGTGAGAAGAAGCCCCAATGTTCCCTCCAGGCACTTTCAGTGTGGGTGCCTTCTCCACGTGGTTCCTGGTTTCACTGCAGCTCTGAAGAGAATGTTAGCAAAGAGGTAATCGGGACAGTGCAAACAGTACTCAAAGACAGGGAGAGCAAGTTCTCTCGGCACTTTGGATGTGGTACATACAGCGAGATGTTTGCTGCTTTTACATTTGGCTGTTGGGAGATTTACAGCACAAAGATATCTAGTTGATTTGAAGCAGTTCCGAGAAAGTCTAAGCATAATCCTCACTTTTCCCTCCTGGCACTTTCCCTGTAGGAGATACCGCAAGACGTTTCTGTACATTGGGCACAGCGCTCTGCAGGGTGTTAGCAGAGAGTTTCCCGGGACAGTGAAACCCTATATCGGAGACACTGAGAAGAAGCCCCAATGTTCCCTCCAGGCACTTTCAGTGTGGGTGCCTTCTCCACGTGGTTCCTGGTTTCACTGCAGCTCTGAAGAGAATGTTAGCAAAGAGGTAATCGGGACAGTGCAAACAGTACTCAAAGACAGGGAGAGCAAGCTCTACATTACTCTCTTGGCACTTTGGATGTGGGACATAGAGCGAGATGTTTGCTGCTTTTACGTTTGGCTGTTGGGAGATTTACAGCACAAAGATATCTAGTTGATTTGAAGCAGTTCCGAGAAAGTCTAAGCATAATCCTCACTTTTCCCTCCTGGCACTTTCCCTGTAGGGGATACCGCAAGACGTTTCTGTATATTGGGCACAGCGCTCTGCAGGGTGTTAGCAGAGAGTTTCCCGGGACAGTGAAACCCTATGTCAGAGACACTGAGAAGAAGCCCCAATGTTCCCTCCAGGCACTTTCAGTGTGGGTGCCTTCTCCACGTGGTTCCTGGTTTCACTGCAGCTCTGAAGAGAATGTTAGCAAAGAGGTAATCGGGACAGTGCAAACAGTACTCAAAGACAGGGAGAGCAAGCTCTACATTACTCTCTTGGCACTTTGGATGTGGGACATAGAGCGAGATGTTTGCTGCTTTTACGTTTGGCTGTTGGGAGATTTACAGCACAAAGATATCTAGTTGATTTGAAGCAGTTCCGAGAATGTCTAAGCATAATCCTCACTTTTCCCTCCTGGCACTTTCCCTGTAGGAGATACCGCAAGACGTTTCTGTATATTGGGCACAGCGCTCTGCAGGGTGTTAGCAGAGAGTTTCCCGGGACAGTGAAACCCTATATCAGAGACACTGAGAAGAAGCCCCAACGTTCCTTCCAGGCACTTTCAGTGTGGGTGCCTTCTCCACGTGGTTCCTGGTTTCACTGCAGCTCTGAAGAGAATGTTAGCAAAGAGGTAATCGGGACAGTGCAAACAGTACTCAAAGACAGGGAGAGCAAGCTCTCTCTTGGCACTTTGGATGTGGGACATACAGCGAGATGTTTGCTGCTTTTACATTTGGCTGTTGGGAGATTTACAGCACAAAGATATCTAGTTGATTTGAAGCAGTTCCGAGAAAGTCTAAGCATAATCCTCACTTTTCCCTCCTGGCACTTTCCCTGTACGGGATACCGCAAGACGTTTCTGTACATTGGGCACAGCGCTCTGCAGGGTGTTAGCAGAGAGTTTCCCGGGACAGTGAAACCCTATATCGGAGACACTGAGAAGAAGCCCCAGTGTTCCCTCCAGGCACTTTCAGTGTGGGTGCCTTCTCCACGTGGTTCCTGGTTTCACTGCAGCTCTGAAGAGAATGTTAGCAAAGAGGTAATCGGGACAGTGCAAACAGTACTCAAAGACAGGGAGAGCAAGCTCTACATTACTCTCTTGGCACTTTGGATGTGGGACATAGAGCGAGATGTTTGCTGCTTTTACGTTTGGCTGTTGGGAGATTTACAGCACAAAGATATCTAGTTGATTTGAAGCAGTTCCGAGAAAGTCTAAGCATAATCCTCACTTTTCCCTCCTGGCACTTTCCCTGTAGGGGATACCGCAAGACGTTTCTGTATATTGGGCACAGCGCTCTGCAGGGTGTTAGCAGAGAGTTTCCCGGGACAGTGAAACCCTATGTCAGAGACAGTGAGAAGAAGCCCCAATGTTCCCTCCAGGCACTTTCAGTGTGGGTGCCTTCTCCACGTGGTTCCTGGTTTCACTGCAGCTCTGAAGAGAATGTTAGCAAAGAG
This sequence comes from Chroicocephalus ridibundus, assembly GCF_963924245.1. NCBI lineage: Eukaryota > Metazoa > Chordata > Aves > Charadriiformes > Laridae > Chroicocephalus > Chroicocephalus ridibundus. The sequence continues at coordinate 306,164 of NW_026961728.1, forward strand.
GTAATCGGGACAGTGCAAACAGTACTCAAAGACAGGGAGAGCAAGCTCTACATTACTCTCTTGGCACTTTGGATGTGGGACATACAGCGAGATGTTTGCTGCTTTTACATTTGGCTGTTGGGAGATTTACAGCACAAAGATATCTAGTTGATTTGAAGCAGTTCCGAGAAAGTCTAAGCATAATCCTCACTTTTCCCTCCTGGCACTTTCCCTGTAGGAGATACCGCAAGACGTTTCTGTATATTGGGCACAGCGCTCTGCAGGGTGTTAGCAGAGAGTTTCCCGGGACAGTGAAACCCTATGTCAGAGACAGTGAGAAGAAGCCCCAATGTTCCCTCCAGGCACTTTCAGTGTGGGTGCCTTCTCCACGTGGTTCCTGGTTTCACTGCAGCTCTGAAGAGAATGTTAGCAAAGAGGTAATCGGGACAGTGCAAACAGTACTCAAAGACAGGGAGAGCAAGCTCTACATTACTCTCTTGGCACTTTGGATGTGGGACATACAGCGAGATGTTTGCTGCTTTTACATTTGGCTGTTGGGAGATTTACAGCACAAAGATATCTAGTTGATTTGAAGCAGTTCCGAGAAAGTCTAAGCATAATCCTCACTTTTCCCTCCTGGCACTTTCCCTGTAGGGGATACCGCAAGACGTTTCTGTATATTGGGCACAGCGCTCTGCAGGGTGTTAGCAGAGAGTTTCCCGGGACAGTGAAACCCTATGTCAGAGACAGTGAGAAGAAGCCCCAATGTTCCCTCCAGGCACTTTCAGTGTGGGTGCCTTCTCCACGTGGTTCCTGGTTTCACTGCAGCTCTGAAGAGAATGTTAGCAAAGAGGTAATCGGGACAGTGCAAACAGTACTCAAAGACAGGGAGAGCAAGCTCTACATTACTCTCTTGGCACTTTGGATGTGGGACATAGAGCGAGATGTTTGCTGCTTTTACGTTTGGCTGTTGGGAGATTTACAGCACAAAGATATCTAGTTGATTTGAAGCAGTTCCGAGAAAGTCTAAGCATAATCCTCACTTTTCCCTCCTGGCACTTTCCATGTGGGAGATATAGCAGGATGTATATTGGTTTTGAGGACAACTCAATGGACAGTGTAGGGAGAAAAGTTCCTGGCTCCTTGAATGCCGTTTCTGGAGACACTGCGATCAATGTGGGAGATATGTCAAGATGTGTGTTGGTTTTGAGGACGGCTTTCTGGAGTGTCTTAGCAAAGAGGTCACACGGATAATCAGAGCAATTCTCAGAGACACTGAGACCAAGCTCCACAATTCCTCCTGGCACTTTCCCTGTAGGAGATACCGCAAGACGTTTCTGTATATTGGGCACAGCGCTCTGCAGGGTGTTAGCAGAGAGTTTCCCGGGACAGTGAAACCCTATATCAGAGACACTGAGAAGAAGCCCCAACGTTCCTTCCAGGCACTTTCAGTGTGGGTGCCTTCTCCACGTGGTTCCTGGTTTCACTGCAGCTCTGAAGAGAATGTTAGCAAAGAGGTAATCGGGACAGTGCAAACAGTACTCAAAGACAGGGAGAGCAAGCTCTCTCTTGGCACTTTGGATGTGGGACATACAGCGAGATGTTTGCTGCTTTTACATTTGGCTGTTGGGAGATTTACAGCACAAAGATATCTAGTTGATTTGAAGCAGTTCCGAGAAAGTCTAAGCATAATCCTCACTTTTCCCTCCTGGCACTTTCCCTGTAGGAGATACCGCAAGACGTTTCTGTATATTGGGCACAGCGCTCTGCAGGGTGTTAGCAGAGAGTTTCCCGGGACAGTGAAACCCTATATCGGAGACACTGAGAAGAAGCCCCAATGTTCCCTCCAGGCACTTTCAGTGTGGGTGCCTTCTCCACGTGGTTCCTGGTTTCACTGCAGCTCTGAAGAGAATGTTAGCAAAGAGGTAATCGGGACAGTGCAAACAGTACTCAAAGACAGGGAGAGCAAGCTCTACATTACTCTCTTGGCACTTTGGATGTGGGACATAGAGCGAGATGTTTGCTGCTTTTACGTTTGGCTGTTGGGAGATTTACAGCACAAAGATATCTAGTTGATTTGAAGCAGTTCCGAGAAAGTCTAAGCATAATCCTCACTTTTCCCTCCTGGCACTTTCCCTGTAGGGGATACCGCAAGACGTTTCTGTATATTGGGCACAGCGCTCTGCAGGGTGTTAGCAGAGAGTTTCCCGGGACAGTGAAACCCTATGTCAGAGACAGTGAGAAGAAGCCCCAATGTTCCCTCCAGGCACTTTCAGTGTGGGTGCCTTCTCCACGTGGTTCCTGGTTTCACTGCAGCTCTGAAGAGAATGTTAGCAAAGAGGTAATCGGGACAGTGCAAACAGTACTCAAAGACAGGGAGAGCAAGCTCTACATTACTCTCTTGGCACTTTGGATGTGGGACATACAGCGAGATGATTGCTGCTTTTACATTTGGCTGTTGGGAGATTTACAGCACAAAGATATCTAGTTGATTTGAAGCAGTTCCGAGAAAGTCTAAGCATAATCCTCACTTTTCCCTCCTGGCACTTTCCCTGTAGGAGATACCGCAAGACGTTTCTGTATATTGGGCACAGCGCTCTGCAGGGTGTTAGCAGAGACTTTCCCGGGACAGTGAAACCCTATGTCAGAGACACTGAGAAGAAGCCCCAATGTTCCCTCCAGGCACTTTCAGTGTGGGTGCCTTCTCCACGTGGTTCCTGGTTTCACTGCAGCTCTGAAGAGAATGTTAGCAAAGAGGTAATCGGGACAGTGCAAACAGTACTCAAAGACAGGGAGAGCAAGCTCTACATTACTCTCTTGGCACTTTGGATGTGGGACATAGAGCGAGATGTTTGCTGCTTTTACATTTGGCTGTTGGGAGATTTACAGCACAAAGATATCTAGTTGATTTGAAGCAGTTCCGAGAAAGTCTAAGCATAATCCTCACTTTTCCCTCCTGGCACTTTCCCTGTAGGGGATACCGCAAGACGTTTCTGTATATTGGGCACAGCGCTCTGCAGGGTGTTAGCAGAGAGTTTCCCGGGACAGTGAAACCCTATGTCAGAGACAGTGAGAAGAAGCCCCAATGTTCCCTCCAGGCACTTTCAGTGTGGGTGCCTTCTCCACGTGGTTCCTGGTTTCACTGCAGCTCTGAAGAGAATGTTAGCAAAGAGGTAATCGGGACAGTGCAAACAGTACTCAAAGACAGGGAGAGCAAGCTCTACATTACTCTCTTGGCACTTTGGATGTGGGACATAGAGCGAGATGTTTGCTGCTTTTACGTTTGGCTGTTGGGAGATTTACAGCACAAAGATATCTAGTTGATTTGAAGCAGTTCCGAGAATGTCTAAGCATAATCCTCACTTTTCCCTCCTGGCACTTTCCCTGTAGGAGATACCGCAAGACGTTTCTGTATATTGGGCACAGCGCTCTGCAGGGTGTTAGCAGAGACTTTCCCGGGACAGTGAAACCCTATGTCAGAGACAGTGAGAAGAAGCCCCAATGTTCCCTCCAGGCACTTTCAGTGTGGGTGCCTTCTCCACGTGGTTCCTGGTTTCACTGCAGCTCTGAAGAGAATGTTAGCAAAGAGGTAATCGGGACAGTGCAAACAGTACTCAAAGACAGGGAGAGCAAGTTCTCTCGGCACTTTGGATGTGGTACATACAGCGAGATGTTTGCTGCTTTTACATTTGGCTGTTGGGAGATTTACAGCACAAAGATATCTAGTTGATTTGAAGCAGTTCCGAGAAAGTCTAAGCATAATCCTCACTTTTCCCTCCTGGCACTTTCCCTGTACGGGATACCGCAAGACGTTTCTGTACATTGGGCACAGCGCTCTGCAGGGTGTTAGCAGAGACTTTCCCGGGACAGTGAAACCCTATATCAGAGACACTGAGAAGAAGCCCCAACGTTCCTTCCAGGCACTTTCAGTGTGGGTGCCTTCTCCACGTGGTTCCTGGTTTCACTGCAGCTCTGAAGAGAATGTTAGCAAAGAGGTAATCGGGACAGTGCAAACAGTACTCAAAGACAGGGAGAGCAAGCTCTCTCTTGGCACTTTGGATGTGGGACATACAGCGAGATGTTTGCTGCTTTTACATTTGGCTGTTGGGAGATTTACAGCACAAAGATATCTAGTTGATTTGAAGCAGTTCCGAGAAAGTCTAAGCATAATCCTCACTTTTCCCTCCTGGCACTTTCCCTGTACGGGATACCGCAAGACGTTTCTGTACATTGGGCACAGCGCTCTGCAGGGTGTTAGCAGAGAGTTTCCCGGGACAGTGAAACCCTATATCGGAGACACTGAGAAGAAGCCCCAATGTTCCCTCCAGGCACTTTCAGTGTGGGTGCCTTCTCCACGTGGTTCCTGGTTTCACTGCAGCTCTGAAGAGAATGTTAGCAAAGAGGTAATCGGGACAGTGCAAACAGTACTCAAAGACAGGGAGAGCAAGCTCTACATTACTCTCTTGGCACTTTGGATGTGGGACATAGAGCGAGATGTTTGCTGCTTTTACGTTTGGCTGTTGGGAGATTTACAGCACAAAGATATCTAGTTGATTTGAAGCAGTTCCGAGAAAGTCTAAGCATAATCCTCACTTTTCCCTCCTGGCACTTTCCCTGTAGGGGATACCGCAAGACGTTTCTGTATATTGGGCACAGCGCTCTGCAGGGTGTTAGCAGAGACTTTCCCGGGACAGTGAAACCCTATGTCAGAGACAGTGAGAAGAAGCCCCAATGTTCCCTCCAGGCACTTTCAGTGTGGGTGCCTTCTCCACGTGGTTCCTGGTTTCACTGCAGCTCTGAAGAGAATGTTAGCAAAGAGGTAATCGGGACAGTGCAAACAGTACTCAAAGACAGGGAGAGCAAGCTCTACATTACTCTCTTGGCACTTTGGATGTGGGACATACAGCGAGATGTTTGCTGCTTTTACATTTGGCTGTTGGGAGATTTACAGCACAAAGATATCTAGTTGATTTGAAGCAGTTCCGAGAAAGTCTAAGCATAATCCTCACTTTTCCCTCCTGGCACTTTCCCTGTAGGAGATACCGCAAGACGTTTCTGTATATTGGGCACAGCGCTCTGCAGGGTGTTAGCAGAGAGTTTCCCGGGACAGTGAAACCCTATGTCAGAGACAGTGAGAAGAAGCCCCAATGTTCCCTCCAGGCACTTTCAGTGTGGGTGCCTTCTCCACGTGGTTCCTGGTTTCACTGCAGCTCTGAAGAGAATGTTAGCAAAGAGGTAATCGGGACAGTGCAAACAGTACTCAAAGACAGGGAGAGCAAGCTCTACATTACTCTCTTGGCACTTTGGATGTGGGACATACAGCGAGATGTTTGCTGCTTTTACATTTGGCTGTTGGGAGATTTACAGCACAAAGATATCTAGTTGATTTGAAGCAGTTCCGAGAAAGTCTAAGCATAATCCTCACTTTTCCCTCCTGGCACTTTCCCTGTAGGGGATACCGCAAGACGTTTCTGTATATTGGGCACAGCGCTCTGCAGGGTGTTAGCAGAGAGTTTCCCGGGACAGTGAAACCCTATGTCAGAGACAGTGAGAAGAAGCCCCAATGTTCCCTCCAGGCACTTTCAGTGTGGGTGCCTTCTCCACGTGGTTCCTGGTTTCACTGCAGCTCTGAAGAGAATGTTAGCAAAGAGGTAATCGGGACAGTGCAAACAGTACTCAAAGACAGGGAGAGCAAGCTCTACATTACTCTCTTGGCACTTTGGATGTGGGACATAGAGCGAGATGTTTGCTGCTTTTACGTTTGGCTGTTGGGAGATTTACAGCACAAAGATATCTAGTTGATTTGAAGCAGTTCCGAGAAAGTCTAAGCATAATCCTCACTTTTCCCTCCTGGCACTTTCCATGTGGGAGATATAGCAGGATGTATATTGGTTTTGAGGACAACTCAATGGACAGTGTAGGGAGAAAAGTTCCTGGCTCCTTGAATGCCGTTTCTGGAGACACTGCGATCAATGTGGGAGATATGTCAAGATGTGTGTTGGTTTTGAGGACGGCTTTCTGGAGTGTCTTAGCAAAGAGGTCACACGGATAATCAGAGCAATTCTCAGAGACACTGAGACCAAGCTCCACAATTCCTCCTGGCACTTTCCCTGTAGGAGATACCGCAAGACGTTTCTGTATATTGGGCACAGCGCTCTGCAGGGTGTTAGCAGAGAGTTTCCCGGGACAGTGAAACCCTATATCAGAGACACTGAGAAGAAGCCCCAACGTTCCTTCCAGGCACTTTCAGTGTGGGTGCCTTCTCCACGTGGTTCCTGGTTTCACTGCAGCTCTGAAGAGAATGTTAGCAAAGAGGTAATCGGGACAGTGCAAACAGTACTCAAAGACAGGGAGAGCAAGCTCTCTCTTGGCACTTTGGATGTGGGACATACAGCGAGATGTTTGCTGCTTTTACATTTGGCTGTTGGGAGATTTACAGCACAAAGATATCTAGTTGATTTGAAGCAGTTCCGAGAAAGTCTAAGCATAATCCTCACTTTTCCCTCCTGGCACTTTCCCTGTAGGAGATACCGCAAGACGTTTCTGTATATTGGGCACAGCGCTCTGCAGGGTGTTAGCAGAGAGTTTCCCGGGACAGTGAAACCCTATATCGGAGACACTGAGAAGAAGCCCCAATGTTCCCTCCAGGCACTTTCAGTGTGGGTGCCTTCTCCACGTGGTTCCTGGTTTCACTGCAGCTCTGAAGAGAATGTTAGCAAAGAGGTAATCGGGACAGTGCAAACAGTACTCAAAGACAGGGAGAGCAAGCTCTACATTACTCTCTTGGCACTTTGGATGTGGGACATAGAGCGAGATGTTTGCTGCTTTTACGTTTGGCTGTTGGGAGATTTACAGCACAAAGATATCTAGTTGATTTGAAGCAGTTCCGAGAAAGTCTAAGCATAATCCTCACTTTTCCCTCCTGGCACTTTCCCTGTAGGGGATACCGCAAGACGTTTCTGTATATTGGGCACAGCGCTCTGCAGGGTGTTAGCAGAGAGTTTCCCGGGACAGTGAAACCCTATGTCAGAGACAGTGAGAAGAAGCCCCAATGTTCCCTCCAGGCACTTTCAGTGTGGGTGCCTTCTCCACGTGGTTCCTGGTTTCACTGCAGCTCTGAAGAGAATGTTAGCAAAGAGGTAATCGGGACAGTGCAAACAGTACTCAAAGACAGGGAGAGCAAGCTCTACATTACTCTCTTGGCACTTTGGATGTGGGACATACAGCGAGATGATTGCTGCTTTTACATTTGGCTGTTGGGAGATTTACAGCACAAAGATATCTAGTTGATTTGAAGCAGTTCCGAGAAAGTCTAAGCATAATCCTCACTTTTCCCTCCTGGCACTTTCCCTGTAGGAGATACCGCAAGACGTTTCTGTATATTGGGCACAGCGCTCTGCAGGGTGTTAGCAGAGACTTTCCCGGGACAGTGAAACCCTATGTCAGAGACAGTGAGAAGAAGCCCCAATGTTCCCTCCAGGCACTTTCAGTGTGGGTGCCTTCTCCACGTGGTTCCTGGTTTCACTGCAGCTCTGAAGAGAATGTTAGCAAAGAGGTAATCGGGACAGTGCAAACAGTACTCAAAGACAGGGAGAGCAAGCTCTACATTACTCTCTTGGCACTTTGGATGTGGGACATAGAGCGAGATGTTTGCTGCTTTTACATTTGGCTGTTGGGAGATTTACAGCACAAAGATATCTAGTTGATTTGAAGCAGTTCCGAGAAAGTCTAAGCATAATCCTCACTTTTCCCTCCTGGCACTTTCCCTGTAGGGGATACCGCAAGACGTTTCTGTATATTGGGCACAGCGCTCTGCAGGGTGTTAGCAGAGAGTTTCCCGGGACAGTGAAACCCTATGTCAGAGACAGTGAGAAGAAGCCCCAATGTTCCCTCCAGGCACTTTCAGTGTGGGTGCCTTCTCCACGTGGTTCCTGGTTTCACTGCAGCTCTGAAGAGAATGTTAGCAAAGAGGTAATCGGGACAGTGCAAACAGTACTCAAAGACAGGGAGAGCAAGCTCTACATTACTCTCTTGGCACTTTGGATGTGGGACATAGAGCGAGATGTTTGCTGCTTTTACGTTTGGCTGTTGGGAGATTTACAGCACAAAGATATCTAGTTGATTTGAAGCAGTTCCGAGAATGTCTAAGCATAATCCTCACTTTTCCCTCCTGGCACTTTCCCTGTAGGAGATACCGCAAGACGTTTCTGTATATTGGGCACAGCGCTCTGCAGGGTGTTAGCAGAGACTTTCCCGGGACAGTGAAACCCTATGTCAGAGACAGTGAGAAGAAGCCCCAATGTTCCCTCCAGGCACTTTCAGTGTGGGTGCCTTCTCCACGTGGTTCCTGGTTTCACTGCAGCTCTGAAGAGAATGTTAGCAAAGAGGTAATCGGGACAGTGCAAACAGTACTCAAAGACAGGGAGAGCAAGTTCTCTCGGCACTTTGGATGTGGTACATACAGCGAGATGTTTGCTGCTTTTACATTTGGCTGTTGGGAGATTTACAGCACAAAGATATCTAGTTGATTTGAAGCAGTTCCGAGAAAGTCTAAGCATAATCCTCACTTTTCCCTCCTGGCACTTTCCCTGTAGGAGATACCGCAAGACGTTTCTGTACATTGGGCACGGCGCTCTGCAGGGTGTTAGCAGAGAGTTTCCCGGGACAGTGAAACCCTATATCGGAGACACTGAGAAGAAGCCCCAATGTTCCCTCCAGGCACTTTCAGTGTGGGTGCCTTCTCCACGTGGTTCCTGGTTTCACTGCAGCTCTGAAGAGAATGTTAGCAAAGAGGTAATCGGGACAGTGCAAACAGTACTCAAAGACAGGGAGAGCAAGCTCTACATTACTCTCTTGGCACTTTGGATGTGGGACATAGAGCGAGATGTTTGCTGCTTTTACGTTTGGCTGTTGGGAGATTTACAGCACAAAGATATCTAGTTGATTTGAAGCAGTTCCGAGAAAGTCTAAGCATAATCCTCACTTTTCCCTCCTGGCACTTTCCATGTGGGAGATATAGCAGGATGTATATTGGTTTTGAGGACAACTCAATGGACAGTGTAGGGAGAAAAGTTCCTGGCTCCTTGAATGCCGTTTCTGGAGACACTG